>NW_005842034.1:1950324-1965220 GCF_000455745.1 Alligator sinensis | reverse complement strand
CTGAACCTAAGAAATGAGGCAGTGAGTCCATCTTAGAGTAGCTCTAACGCAAATCAGTTTCAGGTATGCTTCTTGGCGCATGGTCTGCACTGCTCTGAATTGACTGGGATTTAAATACATGATTAGTAAGAGCAAGTGGCTAAGGCCTTTTGCTTCTTGGCAGTAGTTTTGAAAGTAGCAGAAGGTGAGGTATACGTGCCCTAATTGACTTATGAGTTTTATATAGCTTTCTTCATCACAAATGCTGAAAGGGATGTAAAGCGAAGAGTCACTCTGTCTAATTTGCAGAGGAGCCAATGGCTTTTTCTTACCCTAGGGTATTAGAAGGCCTCTATACGACCCAGAAAAATGACCCAAAAAGAGGACTTAAAGCCTCTTCACAAGAACAGAGAGGAAAAAAGGTCACAGGTCAATAGGTTAGGTAGTGTAAATAAGAGGTATAAGTTTCAATAGAAAAATATATTTATTTATTTATTATGAGCAAAGGATCTATGCTAAGTACTTACAGCTGACTAACTGGATCTTTTTTTTTTTCCCCCTTAAAACTCTGGGCAGTAGCAAGCACTGCAAAATTTTATTAACAAGCAGAACACACAAGTATGTTACTAGCCCATGAAACTGTGGCTATTCAAAATTAGCTTATTTTATACTTACTCATTATTATGGTATGTAATACATATAAATCAGTGCTCACCTGTTTTTAGATCTGTTCCCTAATTGACTCGGTGCATATTAAACAGCAAAACCCCCAAACCAAAAAACACCAAGGGCAGCCTGTCTACGGGCACTTTCTGCCATTTACTAGAATCTCACTTAATACACTTAGACTCTGAAAGCACACACTGTGCGTACAAGCTTTTTCTGCCAGCTACTAGAATCAAGCCTGTGCACATGTTCCCTGTACAGCTAGGTTGCTATGCAACAGCCAGTGACTACAGAGCATGTGAAATCACAGCATCAAGCTTCAAGCAGAGACAGAAAGACCACTGTAAGGTCATTCTTTAAAGTTACTCTAAATTCACTGTTTTAAGTTAATATTAAAAAGCGAGACAAAAAATACAATGAAGTACCTGAACCTCAAAGAGTTGCTTGATGAGGCACCAGCTAGCTTCTTTAACTTTGTTATTTTTACTTTGCCACTGATTATTACACATGCTTTCTCTGGGCAAATTATTGCTTAAGTTATTCCATGCAAAGTGGAACAACTGCAGCAGAAGCGATGGTAGTGTCACTGTCCAGCAAAACCCAGTAGCCTAGTGTCTATGGAATTCTCTTGGAAGGCAGGAGATGTAGGTTCAAATGCCCTCAGACAGATGAAGAATTTGAAATTGGATCTATTGTAGTCTGGCCAAGTATTCTAACCACTAACTTATTTGCTAAAATGAGGGGTGGGGGGAGAGAAGGGAAAGAAAACGCTACCATTTTCTCCTCCTCCAGAGCCTTACATGAAACCCAGTCCATTAGGTGTGATCTGAGAAAGCCTACCAGATTGGGTCCCAGAAGGAAGCAGTAGTTTAGGAGCCAAGCTGCTCCATACTGTCAAAACTAAGGCACATTTGAATGTACTCAGAAGCACACATTTGTGCATCTAATGAACTTTCTTGCTGATAACTACTGAAATTCCCACGGACACCCAGTAGTAGGTAGCATCTGAACAGGGCACCTACATCCCACTAACCATTTTTCTCTTTTCTTCTTTATCCTCGATTTATATCAGATTCTAGATTTTTAAGGGATTTGCATTTGAAGAGTGTTTCACTGACACTGTGAACAGGTACAATATGATACCTGGCAAATAAGAAGTCCAATCATGGACTAGCCTACCCAGTGTTGTAGATAACTTAAAAATCTTTTTGTTTCAGTAATGTGATACAAGCCTAGTATATAAATGGTTCTATCCAGTTTGGCTATCAAACTGTACAACCTCACAAACAAAACAATAAAAAACAAAATATTATAGCGAGAGAGAGAGAGAGAGAGAGAGAGAGAGAGAGCCTGATGTTCACTTGGATAATATGTTACTATTCTAGTTTCAAGTATCAGGAAAAATAAGGATTTTTAATATCAGAGAAACACCTTCATTCAATGTTATAGTAATTGGCATTAATAAGCAATCTGCATATTCAAGGAGAGCAGAATGATGAAGTCAGATACTTTCCATGCACATCTGAAAGGGAAACATTGCCTTTAGAGAACACAGTGATCAGGTGATGGTTTTTTCCCTTTGGATCTGATACCATCACAAGGGAACTACAAAGCTGACTTAAATTCCTGGCCAACTTGGTGACAAAGTACAAGCATAAATTTGTCCTATTCGGGACAGAATTGATTAAGATTTAAGCACATTTAAATCCCATTGCCTCTGTAGAAATTTTGATAGGATTTAAATACATGCTGAGCTGCTTTGCTGAATACTACCATATTTCTGAATTGGAATTTGATACATAATGGTTATGTCTATTTCAAATTTTGAAAGAACTAGAGTAGAACATTTTTATCCAATGAAAATGGAATTCTTGGAAGAAAATGTCAGGCTATTGTAATTGTCACATAGGCCTGTACCAAATACATTTTATACAGTATGCTTTTTTTTTTTTCCGCCCCCCATTATGAGATCTCTTAGCCCTTATTTGCCCTTGCATAGTATTCAAGCAGGTTCCAAGTTCTTAAAATAGGAAGAACAGCTTCTTTGCATTAAATATCCACATAAGGACCTACTATCTCCACTATTGCACTCAGAGTGATTGCAGCAGATATTCCCTGGACGGGACCACAGAATTCTCCCCACTGAATTTTCACATTTCTCAGGGTAGATGCCAGAGATAGGGGCTTCTGGAGTTCTCAGCAGATAAGTTATTTCCCTACCATTTTCCCTAGGCCTTTTTAGTTCGCTCTCATGTCTTGGTAATACAGCACCAAAGGGGCAATGATGGAAGCTTCTGAAGGCTTCTAAACATTGCTTCAGCTTCCTGAAGAGATGTTTCATACATGTACATACATATTTTCACAGGGGTCTCAGAAGGATAGACAGATTGCATTTAGAACAAAATCCCGTCTGTCACAATACATCTTTGTGCTGCTTCTCTAAGGTTTAAGACGATGGATGATGTACATTACCAACAACCTCAAACCCCAACTCTATAAGTTGAGCCCCGTACCACAGAGGTGCTTTCACCTAGTTCAGGTGAAACAATTTTATTAACCTCTTGATCAAAGCAACTTCATGATATAACAGGGAGATTGTTGAACAAACATACATCCTAGGGGTGGCCACAATGCCCCTGGTGACTGTTCAGCCCCTGCTCCATCTTCACTCCTTAAGCTTACTCCCTTTTGTCTCACATACCCCACCTTGTTTTCTTCAGGTCTTTAGAAAGGGAGGATGCCCCAGGGTTTCCACAGTCTGATCACACTCTTCTGAGCTCAGATGTCTCTGCTGTCCCCATTAAGGGCTAATTCCATAGCTCTGACCATCCCTTATACCATGCCCATGCCTTACAGATGATATCAATCATTTCCCTCCTCAGCTCCCTTGGGTGCATAGCCCCAGTCCCTGAGACTGGGCCATCCTGCCTGAGCACTTTGCCTACTTTCCAGGTGTAATTTTCAGGCTCACCTGCTCTTTCTGGGCATTTCACTTCTCATAGCTTCTCCCAAGTACAGCATCTCTGCTTGCACCCCTTACCTGAGCACTTTGCTTACATGGACTACTCTAGGCACTGTGTCCTTCCCTATCAGGCTCCTTCCTCTGCTCCCTCTTGGACTTCAGGCCCCTGGCCCTGATCTTTGGGATTTTTTTTCCCCTGCCTACAATGCTTTATGGGCTTTGGGCCCCTGGCCCCGATCTCTGGCCCTGCTCTCAGGCTTCTGATTCTCTGTCATGCTCCCAGGCCTACAGCCCTATTCCCCAGCTTGTTGGGGCTTCCTCCACCCCTAAGTCTCATCCACAAACCTTGAGTGCTGCTTACTCCAGCTCATCTGTTACCCAGGAACCCTGCTGCAGTCCCACTGCAGCTCTCAGAGCTAGACTACCAGACCAGCTCAGACCCTGAGCTTATATACTGATAGGCCGGTCTATGTGACTCCTTCAATTGCCCTTCTCAATATACCGATATTGCCCTCCTTCGATATACTGATAGGCTGGCTCATGCGACTCCTTCGATTGCCACTTGAGTCCTGATTGCAGCCTTATCTTCCCTTAAAGTGACAGGTGCACATTAAATCCCCAGTCACACTGTGCTATTGGAAGAAACACTATTCTTACAAAAGAAACACTGTCAAACCTTTGTGGGATAATATCAACTACACATTTTAACAGAAAGCAGCAAGAAATGTATGAGCAGAATCCTTGTAAACCTGTTTTATCTGTCATTTGCTATATATTCACATCATGAAAATTCAGTGAAATTTAAAATTACATGTAGGACCAGGGTAGACATTAACATGGGCTCTTATCAACATTTCTAATGTGTTTATTGAGAAATCTGTTAATATGTTAAAGCATAATAAAGTAAAATATTAATTAAAAATGTGGTAAGCTTTCTAATTCTACAGCCCAGTGAGCTACAGTTTGGTCAGTCTGGTATCAACTATACTCTTTTTTTAGTGGAATATATGAAATCCTGGATTGAACTTTCAAAACATATGGTGGATATAACTGAAAATTAGCTAGAGACTGCAGTGATTAGCACTGAAGTTGAAGAGAATGAAACAGCTGCCTGTCTCCTCCTGTTAGTTGAACAAAAGGAAGCAGTGGGATGCATCAAATGTAATGACAAGGCAACAACACGATGTCTCAATACTTGCCAAGATGGTGGCATTCACATTATGACCAGCTGCCCAACACTACAGCATAAGGGAGTCAAAATATTTCCTGCTGCTTCCTCTGCAAGCATGCTACTTTCCTTGCCCCTGACATTCAGTTGGGTGCTACAGCAGAAATATTTCAAAGGATGATGCAGCTGCTCTGTGATGAGACTTGTCAAACCCACTGCCATTCAGTTTCCACACCTCTACCATTTGCCACCATATGCAGGCTAAAGAAATGAGGGGGTACAGGTAGTGTCTCTTAATGTATCACCATAATTTCTGGTTGTGCTGAAAGTTAACTGCATTTTTTGCAAAAATACTTTGCTTAATTCTAGGGAGAGCTGGGTGTGCTCATTGGGCCATTTTTATCAGCGTTTCTGAACCTACCCAGAACTAGGTGGAGATTCTAAAAAGTCTTTGAGAACCCAACTAGGGTCTTCATGGTTGGCCTAAGCAAAAACATACTATGATGACAGGCCCAAGCAAGAGGATAGGGGTGAGGTAGAAAGTGCACACTACCAGAATACATTAGTAAATTGGGGATGTAGTGAGGTACAAGCCCTCTTGGAAGTCCAATAGAAATGCATAAGCTATATTATTTTCCCATGGTACACCAGATTGCAGTGTAGGATAGTGTAAAGTGAGGAAGGATCAATTTATGCCCTATAGAAAGGATTGAAATCTCAGTCTCTCATACTTTCAAAGCAGAAAGAATTAGGACAGAAGCAGTCTTTCAGGGAAACACTAGAGAAAAAATCTAACTTGGGCAGAAAGCCTCAGCTGAAGTTTATGTTTTGTTATTTTTATTTTGTGTTATTACTAAAGCCAACTCTTAGGTAACTGGATCATATATGGTTAACGGATTATATATTGTGTGTATATATTTTGTTCAGAGCAGCACTCTTGAACTGGCAAATTCAAATGTGTTAAGCCTAATGAAGGGAATAATTTGTAGAAGATGGTGAACAAACAGCAGAAATAAAATAAAAGCTGATGATTAAGTATAAGAGCAGTATTAAAAGAACTGCACAGATTCTCATGGTGGTGATGGATTTTAAGCCTCATTGTAGTAATTTAAATAACTCATGAAATACTTTATCAAGCACCTGAATGATGTAGCTTCATGGTTGAAAAAAGCACGGTCATACAACTTAAATGTAAACATTTGTGAATACAATCACATGGTAGAAGATGCAGAAAATTGCGGTCAAAAAAGGAGTAAACACATTATGGGAATCCTGCTCAAACACGGAATGATTCCTCTACGTTTATAATCTTCAGATAAAAAGGGCATTTCTCTCAGAACCCAGTACAAAAGAAAGCCAGAGTTCAGCCGTACTGGTTTAAGTCCTATACACAATTTCCAAGATCACTAAGCATGGAGTCATCATGAGACTGCAGCAAAACAGAAGAGGTCAGCACATATGCTCTATTTTAATGATAGTTTTCTACAGGAAAAATATTAAATAAGTCTCATTTAAGGGCAAGGAAAAAGGCAGCACAAAGTACCAAATATTAAGGAAATTTTATGGAAAGACTGGAGTGAGAGACTATGACTTTATGCAAAACCACCTAAAAGTCACAATGTGTTTCAAGGAAACCCTGGTCTAGTCTTAATGATGATGCACAATTTGCACTTCAGAAGAGGAAAAATATTTTTGTTCCAAAAGTTTGAGGCAACTTCAAAAAACAGGGGCTGCTTTTAATCCTGCCCAAAACTACTCAGAGAAAACAGTCCAAGCTATGCTATCTATCCAGAATTTTAAAAGGAATAAAGAGGAACTAAATTAAAGGTTTCATGTTTTAATAAATTAGAGTTTACGATTGGGCTGTGGGGGTGCTGGTCATGCTTCCCAGGGTGGCTGGAAGGTAGGAATAGTAAAGAAAGGTGTTTTTGAGGAGCTACTGCCCCTGCCCCGTGAAGGAAGCCCCAGGTCATGGGGACCTGTTCTGACCCCTTACTATGTTCCTTCCTATCACCATAAATCCCACTCCTATTTCTGCCGGTGACCTGGCTAGCTGGCAGGTGCTCTGCAGGCTGTTTGCACAGGGTTCCACCCCTGATAGTAGGAAGGTCACACCCCTGGTGCTGAGAGGGGGAGCTGGCTTGTTGCCATAACTGCCCCCAGAGCAGTACAGTTCAGGTGGTGGAAATTTTGTCTATACAGAACAGAAGGATGGGGAAGGCAATGCTGCATCCTGGGATGCTGGAGAACTGTAACTTGGGCAACTCCTCTGTGAGGACTGGCCTATACTAATGGAACACAAGCTGAGTAACATGGATCACAGATAATCCTACCCTGGAGTGGCATAACTTTAAGCCACCTAAAGTATGTTTAAAAGTAGTTTCAGGTGTTAATGTGCAGACAATCCATGGGTTAAGAGCTCCAGGAGCCATAGGCAATGCATGCCTGCTGAGGCTGGGGGCAGGGGGGGTAGGCGGTAGTGACTGTCTGCAGGCCACGACGCAGGCATTAGTGGTAAGGATATGCCAAGTGGGGACTGTCTACAGGCAGCCATGGTGGTGTCAGTGGAGCGGGGAGGGTCCCTCCATGGCCAGACAGAGCCTGGAAGTGCCAGCAGCACTTCTCGCGGGGGTGGGGGGGTGCACCAGCACTCCACGTGCCCCCCATGCCTTCACCTAAGCTGAGAGTACTCACTCTCATGGGGGGCACATGCACCCCTGTGCACCCTCTATGCATCGCCTATGCCAGGAACTGCCTAAAATTAATGTGCAACAAGGCCCTAAGATATGTAAGAGAACTCCATTCTATTCTATTTAAAAAACAAGAGGAACATTAAAGTATACCAAGACTCCTGTCACAGAAGAAACAGAGACTATGCAGTTTCAGAACTACAATTCAAAGATGCAGCTGTGTGCCAAAGCTACTAATTAAAAGGCCTGAATAGAGGTTAAGCTATTTTTTAGGAAGCAATAAATGGCTGAGAGAAAACAGATACTAACAGAAAGTAGATTCAATCCTGCTGTTCATAGAAATCATTGGGGTTACATTAAATGAGAAAACTCATTACAGCCAATAAGTAATTAATTTAGACTTTTTGTATCTTGGACTATACACCTCTGCATAAGAGATCAACAACTTCCCTGACTTAGAATAAACAAACTATAAGTTCAGGCATGTAGCAGTAAAAACAGGAAAGGGCAAGCTACTTACTTCTTTCCCTCCATCAAGCCTGTGGGAAATGAGTGCCTAGAAATGTATGTCACCTTGGATCCACTTGCCTCTATTCATGAAACTAAATGAAGCAAAGTGATGGACCTAGGTAATAGTAATAATTACTGCCATTGCAGTTACTTTTCCTGTGGAGGGTGCAAGCAAACATTTTTAGCTGGTACAATATATATGGTATCACTTGCTCGGGACTGTCTTTAAAATTATTTAGTTCTTAGTTGTTTATAATATTTGATTTGGGTTTTGTACAATAAAACCTCATATTGTTAGACAAATACCAATGACATTTCAGGTGAAGGCTTAACAACTATGAGCATCTTCCTCTTGCCCCGATTTATTCTTCTTTGTTCACATTGGCTGGATTATGAGTAGGGCCTGGTTTAAACTGTGGGCCCAGCTCTCAGTGTGGTGGCTCCTTTAATTGTAGTGTTCCTCCCACGTGTCGCCCCCCTTGGTGGAGGGACTCTGGTCAGCAGCAAATCAGTGGGAGACAAAAACCATGGCACATTTAAAACTGCAGTTGTTACCTTCCTGCCATCAGGAGCTAATGGTGGGGCCGATGGATCACCTACCCTAATTAGTAGTGGGGGGACACACAGACGAACATCAAGATTAAAAGAGCTGCCATGCCATGAGCTGGGCCTGTGATTTAAACCAGATGCTAATTATGAGGATACGATGTTATAATTTAGATATTCAGTTGCAGAGGAGGATTGCCCTGGCTTGGAGAACCAATATTCATACCTTGCTTAATGATAAGAGACTTTTATTACTTCACCAAATTATAAATATGTACATGGAATACTAGCAGGGTATGCTATCCAGTCAAGTAGAATCTATTACCATAGTTGAAAGAGAATGGGTAGATTTATTGCCTTGAAACAGGATATGAAGTAAAGCAATAAATTGTGCACAGGCTGGATTAGCCAGTATCATGCAGCTTCACTTGGGACCCATAAATGGATTTAGTTCATCTCATCAAGAAAAACCTGTACTTCCTTAAAGATGTGGAACAAGCATCTCAAATCCCAGAGGTCCTTTTGTAGTAATTTAAGATGATTTTTATAGAATTGGGTTGAGGGGTAGGAGGTATGTGAGTGGCAGGGCAGGGAGGGGGGGGGGGGGGGGGGAGGGAGGAGGGCTCAGCTCTTCCCTGTCAATGTTCCTATTTGATATTAAATTACTTTTTTAGTGGAGAGATGACCAATATCATCTCCAACCTTTGAAAAATAAATGTCCTGCCATCTTAGAGAAACACAGAAAACAAAGTCGTACTTTGATAGAGGATCTTCATTTCCATTCAGCTTCTCTAATCTAAGTCAAAAAGTGAAACATAAAACAAAATTCTTGTTGTCTACTACTGAACTGATAGTTTTGCCTGAACATGCTCCAGTCATTATATTACAGAAAACAAAGGAAAACTGAAAAAGTATAAGACTATGGAGCCTTCTAACACACATGAAACATTGGTTTACTTCCGCTCTTAAGTAGACATTTTTGAATGGTCTATCCTGAAAGACTCTACAGTGATTGGAGAATAAAAAAATTACAAGAAACAAAAGATTCAAAGTAAACGACAAATGGCTCTGAACGTCAATGGGAAGATAGTCATTATCTTATGTGGACTTATGATGTGACCCTAGCAGAAAGAAGATTTTCAGTCAGAGTTTTAAAACTTGGATGTCCAAATCAGAATTTTCTTCTTGTTTTACATATGCTTTGTAGACACATAAATCACCCCACAAAGTGTAAAGCAGAGATGAACTGAGACATTATGCATATCATTCTCCTTTGATTCGCATGTTATTTTATAGTAGGAGCAAATCCTCCTTCAGAAGAGTTGACCCTGATTTACATGAATGTAAGGGAAATCAGAATCATACCATTTGCATTTTGTCATCTATCAAAACAGAGAGCAGACGACAAATGAACTCTTTAAACAAAAGATTCATTACTCCCACACTTCCTTTTGATAGTGAAGGCCCTAACATTCTGCAAAGCAGTTTGGCACATATATAACTTTAACCACAAGTAATTCCATCTACTTCAAGATAGAGGTGGAATAGATTATTTAGTAAGAACAAAAATATATGAAATAAAAGTTTTAGCTATGCATTGTAGGGAGAAAAAAAATGAACAAATTAATTTTCTTAGCTCTTCAGACTAACTTGAAAAGAAACATAGCATCCTTTCTGTTTGCTTTGTTCATGTAAAACATTAAAATTTAAGCTGAAGCAGTTCTCCCAGAATGCTTATTCAATACATAAACAACTTAAATATTTATTCCATATCTGTATCTGACACCTGAATGAAGGTCCTGCTTCAGTTTGACCTTCAAAAGCAGTGGTACCATTATTAAATATATTCTTACAAGCTAAGGGAACAGAATGTAAGTCTTAATTGAAACAAAATGAATGCCCCGTTTGCTTTAAAAAAAAAACAAAAAAACAAAAAAAAACACTCCAGAAGGTAAGGAATCCACCATGGAATTTACCTTTACAACTGACAAAGGCAAAATAATTTCCCTTCTGCATTGTGTGCATCATATTATAAACGGGTGAACAAAAATGTAATTTACTCACCCTGTGGCAAATGTAATGTGATGACCTTTAAAATTTCAAGCAATTACTACAAACCTTCCCAAACATGGTGCTTTGCCTTGCTAAAACACAAAAGTTTATTTTCAAATGTGCTCTCAGCATGTTCCTTCTATACTCCAGTGCTCCCTGATTGCAAGGATGGATGTCAAATTGAGTAAGTAATTTTTTGCTATTTAGTGTTCTAGGCAAGAGACGAGCAGAAATTCAGAATAGAATATTTTTAAAGTCGACTATCTTGCTTCCAATAACCATGTTACCAATGGTAGAAATTAGCAATGCTCTGTGACAGATAGTACAGATATTATTCTTCAGTGGTGTTTAGCATTCTCTCTCATCTATAATGTATTTCTCATTTAATAGCTTTCTAAAATGGTGTGTGGAATCATATTAGCTTTTAATGTAACATGCTTGAGTATAAAGTAATCTGCTTTCTGATTCAAACGGACACATGCAAACTATCCCATCACCATCTATTTTTTGAGATGGAAAAAACACTAATGCAGGAAACTGGTGGCTACTTCTACTCACCATTACTGTGTGATAATTTAGCACATTTCTACTGGACAATTAAGTCTTCACAACAGTTACCATGGGTGAGTGCACAAATAAAAAGCCATTGTTAATAAGTAAATATAATATACTTATGAAAACTACAGAGTTTTGTGTCCATTACAAGAAACGTTTTAAAGAAATGGCTTATTTGTAAGATTATTCCAAGATAGGATGCACAGAGTTCAGTACAGAAGCTGACAAGTTCACCCCGCAGATGTTTCCAGCTGGGCTTTCAGTGCTTTAATTTTGGCTGTGCAGAGATTTCCATTTAAGGAGGATTTCTTAGGGAGTATTTCCTGTAAGAAAGGAAATAA
The DNA here is from genome assembly GCF_000455745.1 of Alligator sinensis. NCBI lineage: Eukaryota > Metazoa > Chordata > Crocodylia > Alligatoridae > Alligator > Alligator sinensis. The sequence goes on along the minus strand of NW_005842034.1, from coordinate 1,953,751 downwards.
AAATCGCATTAAGAAAAGCTCTTCTGGTCTGAATGATGGAAGAATTGCTTGTATTCTTTGAACCCCATCTGGTAAGGAACCAAACCCAACTCAGATTGCACAGGCTTCTACTGAATCTGGAGAGGGTTTGCTTGTTTACTTTGTCTCTTCTCCTTTTCTTTTGCACAAGAAGGAAGGGATCAAGTCAAGAAAGGTCAAATGTGTATCCTAAGGGAAGAGCTCCCTCATGCTCCTCTAACTCTGCAATGACTACTTAATATGAAGAAACACATTAGATACATACATTGATTAAAATGGACTTTGATTGACTGTAAAGAAAACACTTATGTAAATAAGAAAACAAATAGAAACAAAGAAAACTCTCTTTTCAGGTCTTTGCTTCTAATTTTTCTTAAGAATGGCATTGGGAGCGTTAACTATTTTGTAACCTTCACAGTGGAGTACAAACATCAGGCCTCTGTTGCCAGAAATAAAATATGTAAAGAGGAGAATGAGAATTCTGGGGAATTTAGGGTATATCTACACCATGTCAGTGGAGAGTTCCAGAAAAGTAAGGCCACCCTGATCACCTACTCTTCCTCTCGTTCATCAATCCCAGAAAGTAAACAACAATGTTCAATCCCAGAAATGACCTAGAGAAGATGCTAAACTGCTATGCTTCAGCTTGCCAGAAATCTGTCTCATGAGATGAGGTCACCTCTCAGAGTATCTGTAACACTTCAGTGACATGGGCAGAGCAGGAGTAAGTGGGACATGGAAGGCATTTATAGATATGCTCTGGGAGGTGGGAGAGAAGGCCACTTTAATTATCGCAACTCTGATTAAGAGTACCTGAACCATCACATGTATCAGTGCCCCCATGCTGAAAAATGGTGGCAGGGCATTTTGAACTATAGTTCGTTGAACGACCTTCAATCCAAAGCACCCCAACACCATTTTTTAGTTCAGGACGCTGATACACTTGACATTGAAGTCTGCTGAAGTCTGGTAATTACCCCACTGCATCAGACTCAATTAATTGAGTCTGCTCCAATGCACTGTAATTACAGTGCATCAGATCAGCCTCCCTGCATACATGTATAGGAGCTTGGAGGGATTACTTCCTCAGCCATGACACTGAACACCCTATTGCCAAGTTGTAATGTTAGGGTGCCTGTACACACCATGGGGTTTAATCCTCATTAAATTAAATAGGTTTATAAAATTAAAACTTGTTTATTTTAGAGCGTCACATCAGTGTTTGCACACACTAGGTTTCTGTATGATTTAAACCTGGTTCCTGTTTGGCACTGCAGGAGAGTGGAATGGTCCAGCACTGCCCCTCCCCCATCCTGAGTCCCCCAACCCCATGCCCTGCCACATAGCTGTGGGAACATGGAGCTATCAAATGGCACATGAAAAACAGAAGTGGAAGCAATTCAAAAGCAGAAGCAATTCAAAGGGGTGAACTGTAAAAAAGTTGCAGTGCCATCTGGTGAAAAAAGGGGCTCATTACATGTCTTTGAGTGTCTTTGTGTTTGCACGCAATGACTAAACTACATCCGAGGAGTTTTCTTCAATGCACCAGGAAGACTTTAAAGTGTCTGGAAAACCCATTCATGCAAACAGTCACACCACTGCAGTGCAAGAAAGGGCAAAAAGTGTGGTGTGTACAAAGGCCCTTAAAGCCTCTTCTGTCATTTGATGAGGGAAGAGTTTTCCTATATGTTTGGTATTCCTATTCCTTGTCCCCAGCATAGAGGTTGCAGCCAGGGAAAAAAAAAAGCCGGGGAGAGGTGGGGATGGTAATTGCCTGTAATTTAAATTTACTCACATAACAGAGTCAAGTTCCCTGGCATCACCTGGGTGGCACAAAGAAGATTTTTTTATGATGGCCAGGCCTCTAGTTTGAACTATGGATATGAAGTAACTAAATCTAACCAGATTCACAGCAGATATGATACTGTGATCTGGATAACAATGATGTAGAGTATTTAAAATGTAACATGCTTAAATATAGGCTTAGTACTCATACAATTTTTCATATGCAATACACTTTGGAAATATTACAAACTGATTTTAATTTGCACCACTTCCTTGGAAGGAAAAAATATCATTAGTAAAGCTATTAACAATACCATTAGTAAAACTATTAGCTGTATTACAATGAGCCTACATGTTGTTGACTTCTATTAACTTCAAAGCCATGCAGCTGGTCCAGTAAATGATGCCATTTTTTGATCACCAAAAAATCTTTGCCTCTTGCATAATCCCTGAACCATCATGGTGCTAGCCTTATTCTAATACTACCACTAACTTCAAAGGAAGCCTTGGAAGTAGAACCAGTGCTCCATCAGGGCTTTCCACCCTGATAATGCAGTAGTTTACAGTAAGGCTTTTTACTGTATAGCAGACAGCCTACCTACAAACACACACACACACACACACACACACACTAAACGTTATCGATATTTCTGCCATTTAAGCGAACCAAAAAAAACCCAAAAAAAAACAACACAACACAATTGATTTTCTCCCCTTTTGATACTCCATGTACTTCAATATCACCACCTTTGTGAACGTACAGCTTCTGGCATAGGTATGAAATAATGTGGACATTCTGGATAAGAGTTCCCTGTTTTAAAAAGAGAACTGTATATTGTTTTGTCAAATAAAGAAAATGTTTTAATTCTTCTTTACTGAATTGCCATGCACATTGTTCATTTATATACATTCATTATGATCCAGTCTTTAATTATATAATCACATACTACTTTTCCACAGGACCCCTGCATCAGTCTATGTACAGGATAGATGTACAGAAAGGCCCACTAATGCAGGATGCCGTCATGAGGCAAGGGAAAACTCCTTATAAAAACATAATTATTGTACTACAACAATTTAAAACATTAACAACTTATTGTGTTCCTTTCCATCTGTTTTTGTTTTTTTTTGGGGGGGGGGGGGGAAGAGGTTGTGTAAAGAACAAATTTCATAAATTTAACCGCTTGGGCTGAGATATGTAATGTTATTCTTGTGTTAGATAGAGAAGGTAAGGGACAATGATATCCTTCTTTTCTTTGTTACTTCAAGCAGGACTGAGTAAATGGAAAAAAATAACTGTCATTCAAGGCAGATCATTAGGAAATAAGACAGCTTGTAGATGCTTTGCTCTTTTCTGCAGCAGTTTTTACCTAGTGATCTGTGCTTTAACTGGAGACAAATGAGGGAGAAAGGAAGCACATGGGAAAGCAGGAAAGCAGATAAAAGAAATAGAGAAGTGGGGGGTGAAGAGGAAGGATGTGGAGGGTTGTATATGGGGCTCGGATGACAAAGCAGCAATGATCACTTGTTTTCCCATTGTCTCATGCTGCCTTCATTCCCCAAACACACTGATTCAGAATGAGGCATGTTGTGCATCCACCTATCCAGATAGTCTATAGAAGAG
>NW_005842034.1:1937432-1950314 GCF_000455745.1 Alligator sinensis | reverse complement strand
GTGAACAAAAACTAGCTACACCATCCCTTAGGTCCAAACATAACCTCTGTAAAGCAGAAGCTTTGTAAAAATCTGAACAGTAGGTTTTCTGAGGCCACCACAGAATCTATTGCACAAGGTTTTGAAGCTCTCAGACTATCTACAGGTATAATTACACTATGCTTTTAAATCATCTTTGGTTATATTACAAATGCATTTCTATCCTATCTGTTCCTAGTTCTTACCATGTCCTTTGCTAATAGGATTTCAGTTACCAATACTGGATGGAGAGACATTTACTTTCAGTTATTTCTAAACTAACATAATAGTCTATTGGCCATTGCCTTCCTGTCTTTTAAAAATGCAGTGAGGGAGAAACTACAAGCATGTGCATGCATTACCTCTTTTCTTTTTTTTTTTTAAAGGTAATATCTCTGTTCTTATCTTCACACTCACAATCTCGCATGTAATTACATAGGTGTTTTTAATGAGTAAACTAGGGAAGGAATGTAGAGTAATTTAAGTACCTTGTTACTGTTCCAGAGACAAGAGTTTAAGTCCTGTTATGGACACCTGAAAAAGGTGGCCCCCGCAGTCCACGCAGCTGTAAATGGGTCAAAGGTAGCTAGATGCTACTTACATTAATTCCTCATGTGCTGTCAGGTACTGATCCTATGTGCCTTAGCCTGAAGTCCAACTGTGCTTGGCTGAGGGGGGGGAACTTTCCCTTTTTTTTTTTTTTTTTTTTTTTTTTTTAAATTAGGCCTTTAACCAGAAAAGCCTTTGTCCCTTATACAGCAATTAACCTCACAGAAAGGCAAGTTTTATAACTTTTATCTTGTTCTCACTAGGATTCTGATGGTGAGGAGAGCTGGTTTGCAGCACAGATTCCAACACAACCTCAGCAGGGGAAATGAGGAGAGAATGCATTACATTTTGCCCTTCCTTCCCAATGAACATCTTTAGAAGATACTGTTCCTTGTTTCCTTCCCACTATTAGAAAAAGGACAATATGGCTGCTTTTTGACACTGATACTGCCTCCTTCCTGATGGACTTTCCATTACTGAAGACTTATATAGGTAGAAACCTACCCAAATTGAAGAGGCAGGCAACCCACTCCACAGGCAGAGTGCAAGGCCAGCCACCATTATCATAGCCTGATCACAGTAGCCCTCCCCCACCATGCCTCTGGTTGGTCAAGGACATCTGGTGGCTCTTCCCCTTACTGCTGATTGGTTGAAAGGGCTGTCCATTATATGGCCCTGCCCTTCACTGCCAGTTGGCTGAGGGCTGTCCATCATACAACCCCACCTCTTGCTGATGATTGGTGGAAAGAGGTAGGGCCACATAAGAGGCAGCCTTCTCAGCCAATCAACAGTGAGGGGTGTGGGCAGTAGCCATCTTGGCTACTCCCCTACATGCCAGCAGCCATTCTTCCCCCTTCTCTCACCCGCAGTAGGCTGTGTTGTCATAAGGACTTCTTGCTCCCACTGGGGAACCAGCATTTTATTTTTAGTAAGTTTTTTTTGTGGATCTTGCAGACATTGCTTGATTTCATGATTACCATGAAATCCGTGCAATTGCAAATTGAGTGGGTAAATAGACTTTTACTGCCATTCATGTAAGTCTAAAGTAGTTCAGATGTGAAGCAACCAAGATTGCATATTTATTAGGGCTGTATGAAGCTTTGGTCACTGATTCTATTCGGAGGAGATTTGACCAGATTTGGCAGCTGAATCTCTGAATCTGAATTGAATCAGGAGACCGATTAATCTCTCCAAATTGAATCAGAATACTCCAATTGCTTGAAGAACTTGATGCTGGTGCTATTCATTTTAACTATGTCTGGCTGATCACTGAGCCCCTACACATTCGGTGGCAGACCCAGAAGTCATTTAGAAGTACTTCTGGTCCACCACCAAGCATGCAGGCATCTCCCCCTGTGCTCCTCTGGGATGCTCCATCTGCCCCACTATCTCAGCATTCATGAGCTGTGCCTGGTACCTCAAGGTATGTAGAAAAAGCATATAAAGCTGTGTCTCTATCACTGATTCTCCAAATTAGAATCAAATCTTTAGATTTGGATTCAGCTGAATGGAATTGGGGCAGTGATTTGAATCAGTGAATCACTGTCCCCTGAATTGGACCTAATCTGAATTGAATATGACGCACTTTGCACAACCCTAATATTTCTCTCTCAGAAATAATCAACTGAACTAAGAAACTCAGGGATTTCGTGTGGAAGAATGTGGCAGGGCACTGTTTGTGCCTGCCACTTCAAGGGCCTGAAGACAGCAGCCAACAGGTGCCTGATGAGGGCAGCCATTTTGGATTCAGGGCTGCCCATATAAACAGGGCATTTTGGTGCTGGAAGGAAGGCAACAACATTGCCTGGCTGCAGGTATCATCTGGAGGTAAGGGAGGAGATGTAGGGGATGGTCAGGAGGCTCCTGGTTCTGAGCAATATAACTGCACTCTGCTGGGAGTAGGTGGCCTGGTGGGGCTCTCAGTGGTGTGGGGGCCCCCAGGAAATACCAGGCCAGTTACCACACCAGTGAAAGGTGGGTCAGGGTGCCTTAACACCAGCTCCCACAACTGGGTGGGTTACCCCCTTATAGGGTCTGGAAGGTGGAACCCAGAGAGAGAGTGGTGCCATAGACTCAAACCTGTCTTGACATCCCCCAACTGGTCCATGCTGGGGCCAGGACTGGAAGGGTCAAAGGGTCAGGGGCCCACCGTGAGGGATGCCCAGAGCTGAGGGCCTGAGATTCCAACTGGCCTGGAGGTGGGCCAGGGCCTGTAGAGCCAAAGTTCCCAGGGGGACCACACCCATATGGGGGAAGCAGCTCAGGGAGCTATGCAGCTTGGAATGAAGGCAGAATAGGATGCCTGAATGAAGGGATCCAGGTGGGGTTCAAAGAGCAGGATTCTGGGGCCCAGTGTTGGGCCCGTGATCTGACAATAGCTGGACGCTACCTACGAGGCTTGGGCTGCAGTATAGGGGAGGAACGGAGCTGCAGATAGTGCTCCCTGGCATCAGGGCAAGAAATGGGCAGCCTCCCGCTTAATTAACATCAATCAATTAATTAACAACAAGGCATGGCAGGAGAGAAGGTGGGCAGCTAGCCCAGAAACAGGTGGGTGGGCCACAGGAAAATTTGGCCCCAAGAGAGTATGGAATGAGTATGGAAATTTAAGGGAAAAGTATGTTTTAAAAGGAAAACAAATTCAGAATCTGTATCCTAAAGAGGAGGGAAAAAAAATATCAAAAAGGACCCCAGACCCAAATGGATATATAACTGCCTCAAGAAGAATAGAAGAAATAAGCAGAGAATCTACAAATAATGAAAAAAAGATTGATCAGCAATGAAGACTGCATCTTAGACATCAAAAATTATAGGGTAAAATTGAGAATTGCCAAAAGTCATACTGAGTTCTTCAAGCTATATAAATAAGAGAAAAGAAGAAGAAAGAACTAGAGCCTCTGGACAGTAAGGATAGGGTAGAGATTATGGATAATCTAGCTGTGGCTCAAAAATAAATGAATGCTTCACCTCTTTTTTTCAATAAGTATTATGATGTTGTCCTTTGGGGCAAAATAGGATCAATAAAGCGAAGGAGGATATGAACAGAAAAATTAGGATATATGATGGAAGAAAACCTCAAATAATGCACTCAGTTAAGGGGGACTAGATAACCTCCATCCCAGAATTCTGAAAGAAATGACAGGGCCAACAGCAGATATTTTTAAACAATCTTTTCAGTTGGTGATGGGAACATATGATGGAAGTGCATCAAGAGTAGTAGTAATATTTAAGAAGAGGCAAGGGGAGTAAAAGGGTGATCCCAGCAATTACCAGACCATTGGTCTGACTGGAAGAGCATATAAGCTTTTAGAACAAACTGGGGAGGGAGGAGAGGAATAAAGAAAGTATAATTAGAGAAATGACTGAAAGAGAAATGTGATAAAATGCAATATTAGTTTACCGAAGGAAAAATTCAGTAAATCTCAGCTACTTGGACTTATGTAAAGTGTCAGGAAGTTAGTTCATCTACTCACCTATGTCTGTTCTATATCTCTCCTGCAGACCCAAGAAAAGCCTTCACCTTTTCTCCCGAGTCTAACATTGAGTTTAATAGCTCCAGTCCTGCCTCCTATCTCCTTGAAATGCTGCTCTAGGTCTTTGGATAACCCCTATCTCAGACATGGGTCAAGTTAAATACAAAACTCAAGGTCATGCATGCTCCTAGAGATTAACAACATTTGTTATAAACTGAGAACTTGTCATTTCCCAGTGGCTGAGGAGAAGGATGTCAGAGTTGGCAATGGGAGGCAGCCAAGGAAAAAAATTAAATGCAAGTTTAGGAAATAATGGGAAAGATTTCCAATAGTGACAGAGTAGCAGAATTATGTTTGTTCAAGGCCTGGGTGATACCTCATCAGGGGTAATACCTCAAATTATGGTCATCTATGTCCCCAAAAAAAGATTAATTCAAACTGCAACAGATGCAGAAAATAACTATTTGAATGATGTTGGAAATGGAAATTCTATACCATGTGACAGGATTCCAGGATAATTTTGCTTGTTTGATCTAAAAATACAAGAGGATAGGAGAGGATATAGTTGTTGCTTGTAAATACATCTGAAAGGAAAAAAAAAGAGGGAGAGAGATAATTATGTACATTGAAGGGTATGAACTGACCCTGGACTGAAATTCCTTCAAAAGTTCTGAGCCTTGCCCTCAGCCATAATGGGTATAAAGTACCACACTTTAGATGAGCAAAGTTTTTGGAAGGAATAGCTTAAGGGTTTTTTGTTGCTATTTTAAAGAGAAAATAGCAGATGATAATTTCAAATTATTGCAGGAGTTTTTTGGTATGGATATTTGCACAGCAACTGTAATTGGCAGCAGGGTAAGCCATGCTTGTTTTATATTATGTCATAATTTTCCAATCCTAAATGTGAGCACCCATGGCTATCATCTACAGTAAACATCAACATGGAAAAAAAAAAATTCCACTGGCGAAGCATATGTCCAAAAGCACTCATTAGGTTAAGAATAGGCATAATTTCCATAAAATAAATCTGAACTGATAACAATAATTAATTAGCAAAAACCAAAAAGCTATACACAATAAAAAGTGTGATTATTTATTAAAAAGAAAAGGAAAAATAAGGGCTTTTAGAGCCAAATAGCATTAAACAGTCACCGATCTTTGTCCTAGACAGCATTAGAAATGTGTTTACTTTGGAACTAAACATTTGCTCTTCCACAGTGAAAGAAAGAAAGCAAACACCACAACAATGAAAACACTTTTTTTAAATGTCGCATGTTGAATTTGCAGAGGGCACTCCAGAAGATTAGACTCAGATTAATAATACAAAACATAGAAAGCTCAACAAGTCATACCAAGTTTGTCTTCCAAATATAAGCATTGTGTTTTCAGAATAAAGTTAATTGTGCAAGGTGAGGGGAAAGAGAAAGAACTCTTGACGTCCTTTATACATTCTAGAAGTATTCACTGAGCAATTGAGTTCACTTGAGTTTTCTTTGGAGAATGGGTCATAATCTTACTCTCTGTGGAATAACATGTCAAGAAAAAACACAGGCAGAGAAGAAAAATGATCCTGATTTTTTTTTTTTTTATTTTATTCCATGGTATTTTATTCATAAAATTCTGGTTTATTTAAAAAAAAAATTATATAAATTTTAGAAATACATAAATCATAAGAAATTATTTCCTTTACAAGTAGTTGTCCTCCCTATGGTAGTTCTGCAATTAGTTTTGCTTTTCTATAACTACCCCACACTCACACTTAATACACCTGCACGAATCAGCTAGTATTCGATTTGGATTCGGCCAATTCAGGGGACAGTGATTTGATTTGGTGATTTGAATCACAGTCCTGAATTGATTTGGCTGAATCTGATTTGGAGATTCGGCCGCTGCCAAATCGGCCAAATCTCTGAATCAAACAGGCCCCATCCCCTGCTCGCTCTCCCAGCCCCATCAATGGCTGCCTCAGCCAAAAAAAAAAAAAGCAAAAAGCCCCGTACTAAACGCTTTGTGGCAGCACCCTCCAGCCTGCTGCCATGAAGGTAGACAATCCCTGCTGCCTCCCACTACCTCATGCAGCATGGGGGGGCTCTGCCATCAGTCCCCAGAGGCCCTGACAGCTGCACTAGCAGCTGTTGAGTGCAGGGCTTGGGGTTTTGGGGTTTTTTGTTTTTGTGTTTTGTTTGGTTTTTTTAAGTGCTGGGATGCTGGGGCCAGGCAGTACTGGGCTGGGAGAGTGGGCAGGGGATGGGGGCTTGTGGCATAGACCCCCATGCAGTGCAGAGATTGCCCAGATACCTGGCAGCAGCTGGTGAGCACAGGGATTTTTTTAAAGTGCCAGGATGCTGGGGCCAGGTGGAACAGCCATTGACGGGGCTGAGAGAGTGGGTGGGGGTCGTAGGGACAGGCAGGGGATGGGGCCTGGCTGGGGTCCCCCCCCCATGGTCCTCTCCCCACTTCTCCAGCCCTCCCTCCTCCACCCTCTACATACCAGCACAGAGTCCGGGTCCAGCTCCCTGCGGGAGCAAGAGCAGACTAGTCAAACTTCCAAATCTCTCTGAAGCTCTCCGAATTGATTTGGAGGCTTCTAATCAATTCAGACCTTTTTACTGGTTTCCCAATTCAATTCAGATTCAGAGATTCAGCCACCAAATCAGGCTGAATCTCCTCTGAATTGATTCAGCACCTGAAGCTTCACACAGCCCTAACACCTGAACCTAACTCCTGACCTGAACCTGTTCAGCCTCCACAAAAGAAGGCCAAGAGGGGATCTGGTGCCCATCTACAAACTGGCCAAGGGGGACCAGCAGGCAATGGGAGAGTCCCTGTTCCCCTGAGCACTACCAGGAGTAATGAGGAATAATGGCCATAAGTTGACAGAGTAGATTCAGGCTAGATATCAGGAGGCACTACTTCACAGTCAGGGTGGCTAGGATCTGGAACCAACTTCCAAGGGAAGTGGTGCTCGCTCCTACCCTGGGGGTCTTCAAAAGGAGGCTAGATAATCACCCAGCCGGGGTCCTTTGACCCCAGCTTTCTTTCCTGCCCATGGCAGGGGATCAGACTTGATGATCTGCTCAGGTCCCTTCTGTCACAACCCAGTGATTTTGGTGCCTCGGCACGATGGAATTTTCCCGCCACATGAGAGCCTCTTGCAAAGTAAAAGGTTTTCTGTTGCAGCAGAAAACCCCGGTGCAAGAGAGGTCCCACCATTCGAATGCAAATTTGTGTCCCGCTATTGGCTAGTAGTTGGCTTGCTAGCCGTTTAAAATTTCGTGCGACTTCCGCCCAAGTTGGAGAACTTTGAGCACGCTGCAGAGTGCTTCTAAAGAGATCTGACTTGTGGCTGAGCTGATCGATAGACTGATCACCTATTGATTCTTCTCCCCGTCGCCGAGCGCAATCCCCGACATACCCTTGCCCCGCCGGCTTGATTTGTGGACGAATGAGCTAGCCTGAGCCTTGCCAGCTGGAACAACTAACATAGTTGTTCATATGACCGGACCATCAGTGTCTCAGCTACAAGCGGCGTAAGTAAAGTTTTGCAACCAATTAAGGCTTGTCCGCCTCTCTATTCACCAGCCCGCCCAACGAACGAGTAATTATTAAATCACCTTGAGTCGGCTCTGGCTGTCCGAGACACCTTCCAACCCTACTAACTACTAAACTATGAAACACTTAATATAGTTGTGACTAGTTGTTACAAATTCAGTAAAATAAAAAAATATTTTATGGGGAGGGGGCATATGTGCATGCATACACACATGCACTTGATACTCCCACATATAATTCTTCAGGAAGAAAGACCCTGCTTCCACTACTGCACTTTTTAGGAGCTCCCAGCCCTCCTGGGCACCTTTATTCTTCAACCTGTTGTCTTCTTATGGAACCATGCCTATTAGCGCCTCGAGTCAATCAAACTCCATCTTTTGAAATCTAGCATCCTAGTTTTGCTGACCTCATGCTTTTTCTGCCTCAGCATCTAGAATTTCTCTCATACCATGATCACTTTTCCCATCACCTTCACATCCTCCACTAATTTTCCCTATTGTTCAGGACAAGATCCAAGTAGATAATCCCCTAGTTGTATCCTCAACCTTTTGGAGCAGAAAGCTGTCCCCCACACAAGTTGGGACCCGGCTCAACATTTTATGGTTGGCTGTATTGTTCATCCAGCAGATATATGGAAAATTGAAGTCTCCCGTCAGTACCATCTCAGAGGTCTTGAATAATTTTGTCACTTTCTTGAAGAGTGCCTTATCCACCTCTTCTGCCTGACTTGGGTGCCTATAATAAATTCTGACCATTATATTGGTTCTGTATCTTTCATGTCTTATCTTCACCCAAATGCATTCTGATCTGCTTTCTTCCTCCTGAACCAGAGAACAAGTGTGTGTGTTCTTGACATAAAAGAGGATGCCAATACCTTTTCTCCCAATCCTGTCCTTTTTAAACCAAGTTTAGCCCTCAGTGTTGACATTCTGTCCACCCAGGTCTCTGCGATAACAATCAGATAATAATTCTTTATATAGGCTGCAGCTTCTAGTTTATCTTGCTTTTTCCCCATACTCCTTTCATTTGTATACACACATCAGACATATTTTGCATTTTGACCAACTTGTTTCTCTTTTGCATCATTTTTTGCTTTCCTATGGTTCTCTGGCCCCATCTCAGAGTTGAGCTGCTTCTTTTATTTATTTTCCCTCCAGATTACTTGTTCTGTTGATGAAGGGTTTTGGTCAGCATCCCCCACCGAACCCAGTTTAAAGCCCTCCTTACTTGGTTGGTCAGATCATACCCAAAGATGCTCTTTCCAGCTCTGAAACACTCCCTTTCCATACATTTGCCCGAATAGAAAGTCGAACATATTCTAGTTCCCAAGACTCAAATCTGCAAAACTCTACTTTTGTGTACAAATGCGGACTACCATTATGCAGCTTTTATCTGCAGAGCAGCAAGCTACAAAAACTGTCATGAAGATGCCACAGATAGAACCCAGCAGTTGAGTTTTTCCCCCATTTTAAAAATCAAATTTCTCATTTGAGATTTAAAACAAAAAATTACTGCATCCAGTAGAAAGTTATATGGACTTGTAACTGGCAGAAGCAACTATTAATATCATACTCTATCTGCAGACATGTCAGCACATTTCTGATGACAGTGACAGATCACTGGATTTTATTACTCTGTAACAGGAAAGTGGTATCATTATCCAATAAACTTTAAAGTAGAATTCATACAATTTCTGATTTTTTCTACATACATATTTCATATTACAAACTGGGTCTGGCATTCTTGCAGATAAATACAATAGTAAAACATTTTTGATTTAATGCCTAGGTCCCTAATGCTACAAAAAGCTGCCAGTTAAAAACTACTACAAGAAGTCTAGCAAGATACCTTGGTGAACAGATTTGGGTAGATATCTTTAGCTAAAGAGGCCCAGTTTCTGGGGTCTGGCTCCTCAAAGAAAACTGAAGTAGCTAATGCAAAGGCTTAGGAGCAGATTTCTTGTATGGCCTAATGTGACTTTTCACTGCTGTAGCACTACAGAAAGCCAGTAACATTGCTATGCTCATTCAGTGGACAGACATATCAGTGATGTAAATCTAGTTAGGTCTGGTTTATGCATGCCTCTCCACTTTTCATGATCCCTCACCCTAGCTTGCTAAGCTGTAAGTCTGGCATGTGGCCCTACAAGGAGATACAAAACTACCCAAGTATGCTCCCCTGAAGACAGTGAAAACTGGACTTCACATACAAAGAAGAGATCTGGACACCATAAACCATAAACAACTGCTTCATGTGTTCTATCCAAGGATTCAAAAGTGGAGGTAGGAGTGACATATTACTAGAGCTGAGGCAAAAAACTTGGTGTGGGGTTGTTTTTAGGTATGTAGAAATGCACCAAAGGAACACATCTGGGGTAAATGAAAGATTCAGTGAGGTCAAACAAATCATTCTTTTAATTTTTGTAGTATTTGCAAATGGAAGACTTCAAAATTATTTACAAATATTAGTGAATGAAGCCATCTGGTTGGCAACAGTACCATTCTGATAACAGGAGATTAAGAACAATATTTACAAATGTGCTTTAGTTCAGGATTCCTCAGTTTTTGAGCACCCAAAAAAAGCCAGCAACTTCCAGAAATGCTTCTCTGATCATTCACTGAACGTTTTGTGGGAGACTGCGGCAGAACCATGAATAAAACCCTTCCATTGTTCCACCTACACTTAACCACAACACATTTCTTTGCCATGTCATTAAATGTATGTGGTAATGAAGTTCAACTTGTTCCATTAATATTCCTATACCTCTTTTCAGTGAACTAGAGGATTTTTTAGGGAAAACACCAAAACCAAAACATTTTGTAGTCTTAACTAATTTTTTTTCTTTAACAGGGAAAAAATGACTTCATTTATTCTACTCTCTGATTTTCTTTAGCTGTAAACTCTTACTACTTATCTGTCTTGCTCTTCTTAAGCAAACTGATCTCTTAAGTTTTAACCAATGCAGACATTACTAAAATGAATGTCAATTGTAGACTCTATCATCTTTGGCTTTTTGCCCAGGATTATGTACACAACAGCATCTAGCCACTTTGGCTGCTGAACAAAACATGTAAGCAAGCAGTCCAGCAACCTCAGGATTTGTAGCCCCAGTTAGTTTTTCCACTGTTGTTCAGAAATTATCCCAATCAATATTTAAGTAGTTAAAATTGTCCAAGATCAATACTGTGGTCATTTTACATGAAAGGTAAGAAACTAAGTCTGCTTCCTAAAACTTTCAGGAGATCATCTCATGATATTTATGCCCAACCTGTGCCTTGTGGGTCTGGTTAAACACTTCAAGGATACACCCTTTGTCTCTTCTAGAAATTTTTTTTCTCTAACAGATACCAAATTTTATCAGTATCTTCCATTATCTCAGTAACATGCTATTTGTTGTTCCCATTCAAGTCTTTAGAATTAATGCTACAGTACAGTCAATCCCTATTCTCCCCAGTCTCCAGTCCAGCAACTTTATTTTGTATAGACAAACTGCCATAAGTGGTAATTAAACATTATCCAGCAACCCAGGCACATGGACACATTTCAACTACAGGACTGTTCTATCTAAATCACCAAACTGCTTACAGGCCTAAAACAAAGGAGGCAAGGAAGTTCCTTCTATAGTAATAAAGGCACAATTTAAAAATAAACACAAATCTGAAACATCACAGAATGGCACTATACCACACTTGAAAAGCTATAATTTTCCTTCAATAAGGAAGCCATGGATGGTTATACACAGAACTCCACAGAGTTTATATAGGAAAGAAAATATAAAATAAGGAAAAAAAAGAAAATAAGCAAATAGAAAACCCCAGGAAGGAAAAAAGAGAAATACAGTTTTCTTAAAGGTGGGATGGATAATTTGGTGTGTAAGTGAAAAAGCAATTCTAGGTCTTAGGAGCAGGCACAAAAAAAATTCTGATGGACACCATGGAAGCAATCAGATCTTTTTTTTTTTTTTTTTTTTAATCTGAAAAAAGAACAGAAAATGCAACAGTAAAGATGTACTAATCTCCTGTGTTGCAGGCTACAACAATTGAGTGCCCAGATAAAAGCTGCCAGATTTTCAAGAAGTATTAAAAAGCTACAGCTCTCACTAAACTCAAATGGGAACTGCCAGGAGCTCAGCATCATTGAAAAGTCACATCACTATTATTTGAGCACCCAGTATTAAGCACCTTCACCTTAAAATGCTGGTGCTATTTATTTTAACTATGTCCACTTTCATTTTGACTCCTAAATAGTGGGGAATTACAAGGTGATGTGTAACCCTATGTAGAGAAAACATATTTCCAACAACATATTGATCCAGCTTCTACTGATGTCAATGAGAGAGATCAAGGAGATCTGTGCAAAGTGTGAACAACACTTATTGTCCATTAGGGTTATAAACAAAATGACTATTTGTGAATAGGCAATACTGACTGGGGAGTACTGGAGACAAAATTCATTTGGCTACAGGAGACATTATAGTTCTAGTAGTATTACCCATGTTCAGTGGAAGGAATAGAACATCAAAATGAACTACTCATCTGCCCACTATATGTAACTCAAATATACTTTTATTATACTATTTGACTGTACTTTTATTATACTGAAAATTATATGCTTCCTTTTACGAAAAGATGCACAGCATAAAAGTTTGTTAGTGTTGAATCTCCTTCAGTCAGTGCAAACCCTACTGATGATATGTAGGTTAGCAGAATATATTCACCTTCATCCAAACAAAATATCTCAAAGTAAATCCTCAAGCAAGCTCTGATCCTTTTGCATAATGCAGGAGGCCATGACCAGCACGAAGGTGCATTAGAAGCCCCAGTTCTTGCCAGGGAAAGATTCCCTGGGTACAGGTACCCTGGCAATCAGCTGTCCCTCCTGAAAACCCTTGTGCAAATCCCAGCAAACTACAAGGTCCAGTGGAGATTCCAGAAAGTACAGGAGCCCACAGAAACTTTCACAATTTGCAGGGACTCCCTTAGCCCTCAGTACAGCCCTCGGCTAGGATTCTGAGGGTGAAATTATACGTTACACTTAGACCGTACTAAATATGTGGAATGTTAAGTGCTATTAAAGTTAAAATGTGCTGTGAGCAATCACTTATTAAGGATTAATAACATTTCTTGCCTGCATTGTATAACAGGGGGCCTTCCTGGGGCTGGCCCACCATTGGTCTGCCCACCTATTTCTGGGCCAACTTCCTGCCTCACTCGTCTGCCATGCCTCATTGTTTCTTAATTGGTTCTAATTAGGTGGGAGTCTGCCCATTCTTGCCCTGATGTGGGGGGGG
>NW_005842034.1:1926102-1937416 GCF_000455745.1 Alligator sinensis | reverse complement strand
GACTGCGTTCCTCCCCTACCCCACAGCCAAAGCCTCACAGATGGCATCCAGGTGATACAGTGCTCCCAGCCTACAGCTGGATCAAGCTTAGTCCTCGTTGCCAGGCCTCAAACACGTGCATTCATACCACCCTCCTCTTACTAGGGCCTCTCATACTCCACCCCCTCTCACAGGGTCTGTTTCACACATTAACAACTTATACCACCTTGCTCCCTCTCAGAGCACGCCCCTTCGGCCATAGGCTTTATCTAGCGCACATCTTGGGGGGCAGACATACTGTCTTTTGGGCCTCTCCCATGACCCTCACTGGGGTAGTGGCCAGCCAATTACCTGACCGGGGCCAAGCTTGCCCTGGCCCCTTCTGGAGCAACTCTATACAAACTCACACAAATATGCACCAGGCTCCCAGCCCTGTGGTTTCCCCACTCACTGGGGTTCCACATCTCTACTCCTCCACTGGGGACCTACCCTTTCTAGGGCTCCACAACTTCCACCCCCTCATTGGAGCTACAGGGCTTTCCTCCTCAGTCAGGTCTCAAGGGGCTGTAGCCATGCCTGGCCCCAACTGCTACCCACCATGATGTGGGGTCTGGGGGTTATTGAGGCACCCCAACCTGCCTTCCACCGGGGTGGTAACTGGTCTGGTATTTTCCTAGAGGCTCCCATGGCACTTGGAGCCCCACAAGGTCATGCACGCCCAGCAGGGTGCAGTTTTGCCCAGGACCAAGAGCCTTCTGCTCCTACCTGTAGCTGTTCCCATACAGCAACTCAGTCAGGCAATGGTTCCTGCCTGGCTGCCAGTGGCAAGCTGCTCTGTTTATGTAGGTGGCCCTGGTTCTAAAAAGGCCACTGCAATGAAGCATCTGCTGGCTGCTTTGCTCAGCCCTTAAAGTGGCAGGCACCAACAGTGCCCTGGCCACACACAGCTCTAACTAGAGGGCTGATGAGCACAAATGTGGCTAGGAGCCAAGACACCTGGGCTCTACCCCTGCTCTGCAGGGCTGAGACAAGTCCATCCTTGATGTTTGTTTTATCTCTGTGTAGCACATTGAACTTACCCTAACCGACGCTTGGCCCAGAGTTTACCCTGGGCATGACTTTAAGACACTCAGAGGGCACTTAGCTCAAGTTAATGAGCTATAATGTGCAGACACTCACATTTGAAAGTGCCCTTATAATGGTCTAAGTGTAATGTGCAACTTCACGCTGGAGACAGTGCAGCTCAGAATCTCACTCCTTGGGAGCACATCTAGCTAAGGAGTTTATGTATGCTCATATTGTTACTTCATTCTGGCTCCCTCCCATCCTTCTGTTTCATTCATCTATTGTGTCTTGTTACTTCACACAATTTTAAGTTTAGGACAGCAAGTTCCTTTTTCCTACTTGTCTAGGTGGTACTTAGCTCAGTGGAGCACTGATCTCTTATTGGTGCCAATAGACATTATCGTAGTAAGAACAAATAACAATAACACAAACAATTATAAGCAGGAAAAGGAAAATTCCAGTCTATTCTCATGTTTGCTGCAATATATTATGGTATGATCATTAGCAAGAAAGCCTGTTTGTCATTAACAGGTAATTCTAAGGTAAAAGCTTTTCTTGGAAATAACTTTGAGGACATTTAGAAAGAATTTACATTAGTCTGATTCAGACATATAGTGGAATACATGGTGACAGCTGGTAATGCTAATACCATCATTAGAACTACAGGAATGAAAGAGGTTACTATATCTTTGATTAAAATATTGATTTTTTTTTATTCCTATATTTTTCTTAAATAATTGCATGCTACTTTGTGATGCATTCAAATCAAATTCATAGTTCTTTTAGTTGAGCTCATTGTTTTGATTAATTTGCAAATAATTCTCTAGGTTACCCCTTTTTTCTTGTGCCCAAATTGCAAAGATAATATTCTTATCATCTTAATGACGTAAATTCTTCTAGACTTTTTCCCCCTTTTAAGATATGTGCCTCTATCCATGTACTCCAATATATCCAAACAAAGTGTCCTGTTTTTGAGTTATACCTGTTCAGTTTTACTAACTATAGTAAAATTGAAATTTCTATTTCTTATTTAATCCACTGATTTATATGAAGTTTCACCAATGAGAAGCTAGTCCCCCAAATATACAGTAACTTTAAAAAAAATATTTGGACATGTGGTTGTGCCCATCTCCTCGCAATGGTTTGCTTTCACGCCGCCTTTGCCCAAGCCACTAACCTTGCTCACCAGGGACCTGCGTGCAGACCCCAGAGGGTACCTCGGCTACCTTCAGAGTGACCCCCAAACTCACCTACCATGACTTTGAATGGTCCTTCAGTTAAGGGGTTCCCCTTTGAGGATGCCTCTAGAGCTGTCATGCGTCCCTACAGATGTTCACAGGGCTTCAATCTCCCCTATACCCCAAACATACACCAACCTTTGAGTTGAGCCTCTGAATCTTTTGCGGCTATCCCCTGCTGATGTCTTCCCCGGTCCCCACGTCCCTTCTTGCAGATGAGCAACCTGGGCCCTGGCCGGACCTAGAGAGTCTGGCGACTCTCTGCCTTTGGGCTTGTCCTCTTCAATGCCCTGAGCCTTCTATGTCTGATGGCATGGGCCCTCACTGCATTCCCACGTGGTTCCTTTCTCACCCTTGGAGGAAGTCCCGGCTACCCTAGCCTGGTGCTAATCTGCTCTCACCAGGGAACTGAAATAGATAAGCCCTAAAAGGGGAACACAATCGATACCCTCACCATAAACCCGTCGCCCTGAAATGACCCAACGTGAAACAAATTAATGAAACTAACAAACACAACTACCAGGGAAGCATGACAAAAGGTAGAACAAAAGGAAGAGGAACACCCACGGGGAGAGTCCCATACTCCCCTAGCCCCTAATGCCCCTAGGCTAGTGCACCCTTTGGGACAGGGTCCGTGCCTTCACCCCAGCCGGGGTCTCTCTCCCCTTCCCTCCAGGATCTGCCTCCACCCTGGAGCTGCAGCACCCATTGTGTTCGATAGGAGCTCCCACTCCAGCTTTCACTGTAGCCGCTACTGACTTCTCTGGTGGTTCCTTTGATTCCTCGCCACTCTTCTCCAGCACATGGATCCCTTGCAGATCCTGCTGCCACAGCCTCTGCCAGCCTCCCTGCTGGCTCCTTCAGTCCCTGCCAGTCTTTTCCAGCTCAGGGATCTCTTATGGCTCCCGCTGCCGCCACTGCTGCTGGTCTCCCTACCAGCTCTTTTGATCCCTGCCAGTCTTCCCTAGCTCAGGGATTCCTCGTAGCTCCAGTTGTTGCTGCTGCCACTGCCAATCACAGCAGCTGGATGCTCTCCACCCCACAGTTTCCTGCCGCTCCACCGGTCCTTGGCATCTTCTCTCCCACGTTTTTGGGGCTGATTTTTATCTTCACCGGGTGGCATCTCTTCATGATGTCACCCAGCCCCTGCTGGAGATGGGCGCAGCTGATAAACCACATGGGCGGTTTTCCACCGTGAGCTTCCTCGCTCCTCCAGACCCCTGCAACAGGTGTTTTTTCCTTCTTTTATGTTGGTCTGGGGTTTGCCTCTGAATGAGGCTTCCCCCTTATATCTGGTCCTGTGCCCCTGGGACAGTGGGCTTAAGTGGCTAAGAACATTATAGTGCAAAAAAGGACTGTCCCATTTTAGTCTGACCATGGGTCACAGAAGGCCAGCCCCTGAGCCACATACCATATGTGGCAGGGGTAGCCCAACATGTATAGACTACAGTAGGCCTTAAGCTGCTTAATATACTATATAGTTACTTCTGTGTGTTTGATCACAGTTTAGTTAAGAGAAAAACTGGCAACAGTTATGATTGGTTGAGAGAATGTCAAAGGGTGTGAAATATTTTAGAGAATTCAAGAAAGACAGATTGAAAAAAAAAAAAAAATAGGGTAAAGGTTGCAAGATTACCCTGCATACATATAGTGGTTTGATGATAGACAAAGATAATTTTAGACAAGATACAGGGAATTAAGATAGGCATATTCATATTAATTATAGTAGCACCTACTACCAATGCATTTATATTTTTTACTATATTTAGTAAGCTTTTTGATATTCTAGCCAAGAAACAGAGTATATAAATATAGAGTCCCCTTTGGAGTTACTGCTTGTCAGTCCTGAATTATGGTTCTTGCTGGATGACTTGCAAGTATACCTGGTTAGTGCTATTTAGTGCCTTGGCTTTTGAAATAGGGTAAGTACCTCTTCTTACCTCGAATAGGCTGGCCACCTCTTAAAGACTTTTAAAGACTTTGGGGCTGTTATATCATACTGGGTTTTCCTTGTACTGTCCCTTTAAGGCCAAAGCCCTTGTATTCAGCACTGCAGGGTTCAGTTGCTTTGTGGCAGTTTTTCAGCACTGGGGACTCCATTTTTTATGCCATGAGGAGCCAGGGGGTTTCTTGGTTCCTCCCCCTCTACTGGACTGGACTGGGTCAAGTCAAAGGCAGATCAAGTATAAGTTCTGCATACATATACTGAGGGCAATTGTTAAGATTCACCCTGGATATGATTCCAGAGAATTATATTAACGAATAACTGTTAGTTCAACATAAGAATTAGTATTTGGTAAGGCAGGTGCTGTTAGGGAACAAACAGTGGCCAATGTTTTGGCACCACAGACTGTCAGGATGATCACACACTTCTGTTCCGGGTTTTCTACTTTGTTGACTTCCAGGTAATAGGATAGCCTTTCCACATAAGAATCCCAAGAAGCTGGCTGGCTCGCATCAAATTCTTCTATATACCCCAATGCAGCCATTTTAACTAACATCAGCTGTATAGAGAAACAAAAAGAAGAATGGCTTATGAGAAAAGGCTGAAAGAACTAGTGTTATGTAGTCTAGAAAGGAGAAGACTGAGGTGGGATTTGATAAAGGAAGGGAAGAGGGCCAGGAGTAACATCCTCAAACTACAGCAGAGGATATTTAGGCTAGAGATTGAGAAGATCTTTCCAACTATGAGGGTAGGTGTAACAGGGGGCCTTCTTGGGGCCAATCTATCAATGCCCCACCCACCTATTTCTGGGCCAACCACCCATCTTCTCTCCTGCCATGCCTTGATGATATACAATTAATTATCTTAATTAGGCAGGAGGCTGCCCATTTCTTGCCCTGATGCCAGGGGGTGCTATCTGCGGCTCCGTTCCTCCCCTACACCACAGCCCAAGACTTGCAGATGGCATCCATGGATCTTAATGTCATCGGCCCCCTGCTGGGCCCCAGAATCCTTCAGTTCAGACTCCTACAAGATTCCTCTCCTACTCTGCCTTCATACTGGGCTACCTAGCTCCCCGAGCTGTTCCCCCTTATGGGTGTGGTCCCCCCGGGACCTTTGGCTACACAGGCCCTGGCCTCACCTCCAGGCCAGTCAGAACCCCAGGCCCTCAGCTCTAGGCATCCCTTGCAGTGGGCCCCTGGCCCTTTGACCCTTCCAGTCCTGGCCCCAGCATTGACCAGTTGAGGGATTCCAAGTCAGGCTTCTGAGTTCAGAGCCCTCTTTCTCTCTTGGGTCCACCTCCCTGACCCTTCGATAGGGTAACCCACCTGGTTGTGGGAGCTAGGGTTATTAAGGTGCCCCGGCTCACCTTTCACAAGGATGGTAACTGGTCTGGCATTTCCTGGGGGCTCCCACACCACTGAGAGCCTCTCCAGGCCACCCACTCCCGGCAGAGAGCTGTTTTAGGTCATGCCCAGGACCAGGAGCCTCCAAGCCATCCCCTACAGCTCCTGCCCTTACCTCCAGGATGTTCCAAGCAGCCTTGCAGCCAGGCAAATAGACAGCAAAGGATCTAAAATGGCCACCACAATCAAACACCTACTGGCTGCTTGGCTCAGCCCTTAAAGTGGCAGGCACAAACAGTGCCCTGCCACAGTAGGCAAGCATCAGAATGAGCTACCTAGAAAGGTTGTGGAATCTCTATCCCTGTAAATTTTCAATAGGTTAAACAGACACTTGATTGGAACAGTTTAGTCAGGGGGGCTGGACTAAATAATGTCATGAGGTCCCTATTGCCCTACTTGTCTCTGATTCTCTCTCTTCCTTTTGGTTATTATAAATGGTGCCTAAATCCACCATTGCATTCCCACTGCATAGATTGTGTTAAAATGGTCTCTAATGGAAATATTTTATTTGGGGTTAATATAAAATATATTTAAATACCAGAGTGATATTTTTCTCAGAGAAGACTCAGAAGGTGGAGGATAGTATTTTTCCAAGTAAAACTAACATTTTTTCTTCTGTGGTTTATCATAACCACATTTTTGTTTTCTACCTTTTTTTTTAATTTTATTATTCAGTTAAGACAACGAATTGCAAAATTCATCTTATAGCCCTGCTTGAGATTCACATGTTCAAGTGGTATTTAAAGTATATTTCCCCATGTCATATATTTATTAGGCTTTTATAATTTTCTCTTTCTATGCAGACCACACAGTATTACTATATAGTCATAAGAATTTAGACTGTATATACTGTAATGTGACTGTAATGTGTGTAACAGTAAGTGCAACCATGGTCCAGTCTGAAGAGCTGTGCTAACTGTTAAGTTGGACAGTAACTCACAGAATCCCCCAGGGACTGGGGGGCAAGGGAAAAAGGAAGACCAAGCTTGAGGGTGGAGTAAGGGGAATAGAGCAACGTGCATGTAGAACCTGGTCAGTCCTACAAAAAGGAGTGCACAGTGGAGCTGGAGTTTATACTGGCAGAGTCAGCCAGGACTGTGGACTGAAGGAGCTAGACTCAGACTTGGGGGAATCTCCAGGCTGCTGTTTCAGCACTCTAGAGACTAAAGGCTTGTTTGGAGGCACTTCTGGAGCTGTGGGGAAGGAGGAAGTAAGGTGCTGAGTATATGTTACCACAATGTTGAAGTTTCTTTACCATTTACTTGTTCCCTCCCTTTGGCCTGTTGTGACCCTAACACCTATGAATTTCTATATAAAGGTGGGAACGTCCCCTTGCTTCTTGTGCCAGCCTCTGGGGCTACAGGATTAGCACAATACCTTCAGTTATTTCTATTCCACTATTACTTAGAAGCATTAACTAAGACTGTTTCCCATTGTACTAGCTGCTGCACATATATTTTAAGTCCATTTAAACCAGAGGTGGGCAAAATATGACCCACAGGCTAAATATGGCCTCCACCAGAAGATTTTGTCTGGCCCATGGGTAGGCACCCACCAATTAATTGTATCCCACCTGGCCTGCAGCTGCCCCTGCTGCACTCCCACAAGTCCTGAGCCCCTCCCACTTCTGCCAGAGCAGTGTACTGTGCTCCCACTGTCATATGAGGGAGAACCCACATGATCAGCACACAGCTTCTGGACAGGGCTGCTGCTGCCACTGCTGAGAGTACTGCTGAGCTCTGCCAGCTTCTCCTCTTGTCCCTGATGCAGAGCTCCGTATAGCAGATAGGGAAGTGCCAAGGAGACAGGGAGAACTAGCAGCTGGGTGGGAGCTTGGAGCCCAGGCCCCATGTCCAGCATGTTTGTGGTAACATGGAACCCAGATCAGCCTGGTTCTATTGCACTGGGCTCCTCATGGCTTATGTGCAGCTCCTGGGACTTGTGTGCCACAGGGGGTACATGAGTCAGCAACCCACACAACGGAGCCAGCAACCTTCACTGCTCTCTGTCACCATGTGCAGCTTTCAGGACTCTGCCAGAAGTGGCAGGGAGCCCTACACAATGGAGCTAGGCTGGCTCTGCTCCCTGGCTCCCAGCAGAGTTCTGGGAGCTGCCAGAGGCAGCAAGGAGTGAGGCTATGTCTCTGGCTCCATCACATGGGGCTCCCTGCTCATGGCATGCGACTCTGGCCCAGTCCTGGTAGCTGCATGTGAGATGTAGGGAGCCCCACACAATGGAGGAAGGCTGGCCCAGACTGATCCTTGTCACCACACGCAGCTCCTGGAAGCACCTGGAGCTGCACACCACAGAGGTCTTTGCCCGAGTGGGCCATGAACATCCTGAGGGCCTGCCAATTGCTGCTGCTGCTATCACCACTGGTGGCAGGGCCTGTGCACCATAGAAGGGGGGCATATATACACCCTCCCTCAACCCCCCACACCACCCCACATACACACAACCACAACATACCCTACACCCTGCCCACTCACACCCCCTATGCCCTCTACACCCTTACACGCACACACACACCCCTTCAGAAACCCCCTATCTCCCCACCACATACACCTCTCCAACCAAACCCCACACACAATATACAAGAGTCTGACTTGATTTTTGAGTTTTTATGCAATCACTTTCATATTTACTCTGCAAACATGTAAATCAGGACAAAAATATTTAAAATAAAATTTAGAAGTGTTATAGTAGATGTTTGATATTTAGCATATGATTTGTTTTATTTTTCTAAGATGGCAACCCTTCCCCCCCTCCCAAAAGGAGTATTTCTGAGGGCAAGGGGAGGGACTTCTGGTGGCAAAGGTCAGGGGTTAGGAATGGGTCTTCTGGTCCCAATATAACAACCAGGGGGCAGGGTACCCATCGTGGGGCAGGTCTACCCTTGTGGCCCTTGATAGCTCACCAAAACTCATTAAGTGGCCCTCCAGCTGAAATAATTGCCCACCCCTGATTTAAACTGTGAGTTTTTTTAGGGAAGGGCAAGACAGACGCATATAAGGCATAGATAGGGTGACTATATTTGTGTAGTGTCAAAATAGGACACTATTCCCTCCCTGCTCTGAAGTATGCTCATCTGTCTCTGAGCTCTGTTGGAAGGGGAAGGGAGATAAAGAGTGTGTGGAGCACTAGAGAGAAGTGGGGAGGTGTCAGTGCTGGGGAAAACAGAGCACTGTAGGGCAGTCCCATTTTAAACACCTGATCTAGGCATCCCATTGAAAATAGAAGAAAAGCCATCATTTGATCAAACCAATGGGATGCCTGGGACATATGGTCACCATAGGCATACAGAAAATAAATATCCTGCATCACAGAAGGACAATTGATCTCAGATCTATTGAGGCCTTTAATCAGAAGTGCATCCTTCTGAGCAACAATGTCACTCTCAAAGCAAATTTTGATTTAACCTATCAAACCCTAATGATGAGACTATTCCTCTGAGTTCACAGGAGGAAGGGATTTTTTTTTTTTTTTTTTTTTTTAAAGAGAGAATTACTGCTGATCTTTTGCATTCTTCTAAATGGAGAGAGGGGAAAAGAGGGGAGAAAACAGAGATCATGACAAGGACATACCTCCCTATAATAATAAGAATAAATTATTTTCTTTGTTTCTATTTTGAAGAAAGAACAGAACATGGGAAAGAGCCCAAGATTCTGATAACTTGACATATGTATTATGTAACCCTTTTTCAGGCCCCAGTTGTAGCAAAAAGGACTGGGACCAAATTGGTGAAGGGGGTGAGGGAGGCGCCTTGGCTTGAGCTCCTACCCAGATGCCTGGGGGGGGGGGGGGATCACCTTTACTGGGGGTCCGAAAAGAACAACTTCCCCATGGCACACAATTTGGATACTAAACTGAAAATTAAAAAATATTAAATTCAAAAAAACCCTAAACTTTATCAAACATAGGCAAGTATAAAATGCACCAACAATTACATACCCCAAAATGTCAAACAACATCCCAAACATCCACACTTCAAAACGTAAAAATAAAAAAAACTTTTACAATTAAATTACCCCAGTGTTAAACTCCCCCTCCTCCAAAAAAACCCCAAACATCTCTTCAAGAAACAATATTCCAAACAATAAAAAAAAACCCTCCAATAGCAGAACCCCTCCAATAGCAAACAACACACGCCTCTGGGCACTTTTACATGTACTCTGGAGGTGTGGAAGGCAGCACTTTAATTAGAGTGGCTCTAAGCACCACTCTAATTAAAGCATTGCTACCTCTTCTGTATCAGTGTCCCTGCCACTGAAAAATGGTGGCTGGGCCACATGAACTAAAGCTTGTTAGATGAGCTTTAGTTCAAGCGCCCCTGCTGCTATTTTTTCCAACACGGGGAAACTAATACATGTGATACAGAAAGCTCCTGGAGTGCAGCAATTGTCACACTCCAGCAGACACAATTAATTGAGTCTGCTCCAATGCACTGGAATTGCAACACATTGGAGCAGCCTCCGTACTTGTGTATAGGTGCCCCAAAGTGTTAATTTCTTTGACAGGCTCCCTCACCCAAAGAATTACTACCTTTGCAATTAAAAGGTGGTAAGAAAAGTCTCTCTCATTCACTAAAGGTCTCAAGCTGAATGGTACTGCTTGAAGATCATCACTCCATAGCCCATATTGTCATAGATTTTGTGCCACTAACACACTTTAACAAAGCTAACATACAATTAACATGCAATAATGTTATTTTCTTTGTAATTATCCATTAACACCAAATTCTGTTTTCTAACTCCATCCTTAAACTTTTCAAGGGTAATGTGAAAAAATGCATTAAAGCAATCCTGCCTTTGCTGAACCAGATGAGAGTTTCTGACAAAACATGTATACACTTCATGTATATTTTCTTGTTTAAAGTAATACATTCTAAGGAGGCTGTTGTTAGGTAGATTGTCCTTGAAATGACACTTTTTAAAGGGGAAAAGTTTTAAGAGTAGGTCTCTTTTAAACGTATATGTGCCAGTCCTTGTAACAGATATCAGACAGATTCCATAATGTTGACCAGCTATCTTCTCTCTTCTCCATTCAGAATCAATGCCACAATCCAACTGCATTTTCACAAAATACTTCCAATGGAAACAGTGTGCTTATTGCCAACTGCTCAAATATCACAACTGCCACATACTTTACGTTTTTGCTAGTTTCCATTTTCTCCAATCCTGTCAATAATGATAGCAGGCTAATAAACTATTCTGAAATTAGTGTTTGTCACGGCAGGGTCCTGTAGGAGGGCCACGATCTCCTTAAGGCCCCCTCTCCGTGTCAAGTTGGCCCAAGGGCACCCTCTATTTCTCACCCGCCACGTCTTTGATGGTTTAAATTGGTTGGGAGGCTACCTTACGCCCTCTCGGACACGTCTCTATGTTTATTCAGACCCCGTGGTTTTCCTGAACTCCTTGTTGATCTTGTCCTACAAATGGGTGCTTTGGGGCACCCTAGCCTTATGGGCTATGCATGGCTTGAACCACCCCCGATACCACGCCCCAAGCCTCGCAGTTGGAATCGACGTTGGTCTGTCACTATCTCTCTTTCTCTACATACACTGCCGCCCCCTCCTGGGGTTCTCCTCGCCCTCTCTTGAGGCCTTCTCTGCGCCATCGCCCTCTCTCAGGGCCTCAACACGCCCGTACTAGGGCTTCTCTATAGTGCCCCCTCCTGGGACC
>NW_005842034.1:1907279-1925788 GCF_000455745.1 Alligator sinensis | reverse complement strand
CCTCCCTGGTGGTCGTTCCCCCTGCACTGGTGCTTCGCAAATGCCCCCTCTCTGGTACTGGTGTCTAAGCCCCCTGTAAGCTGCGCCCTCACTGGCGCCGGGGCCCCCACGCCACTGTGGGTTCCCCCTAAGTACGCTGCGCCCTCACTGGCGCCGGGGTTCTCACACTCCGTTGTGAGTCTCCGATGAGGCCTCCTCCAACCCCTTATAGCCTCACCCAAACCACCGGTGTAATAAACAACAAAATGATACAGAAACTCGAGCCTCCTGGCTATAACATAACATAAAGCCGCCTGGCTAAACCACGTTGCACAGACGCCCTAGAGCTGCCATCCATAACTCTGCTCAAGCAGTACCTGCGGGTCTCGCTGCTTCTCGCATCCCTTCTCCGGGAGCTCCTGCCTCCCTGGCTGCTGGCAGGGAACTGCTCTGGCCTCAGCTCCTGGGCTTTATAAGAGCCGGGCTCTGCCTCATACAGGCAGCTGACCGCTGGCAGGTGTGGGTCATTTGCTCCCTCCAGTTGCCCTGGCAACCCACAGGTGGGCTCCTATTCCCTGCTAGGGCTCCCTATGAACTGCCAGAGCTTTTCCTCTAGCAGTTTCTGCCCTCTAGGAGCAGGGCACCTCAGTGCTTTGCGACAGTGTTGATAATAATAATTTTAAAAATCTGCTCTTTCCTTATGGCGAATCCCCTGGCTATTACTTCTGACACCCAGTTTCCAGTCCCCCAGCGTGGTCAAGTGCCTCCATTTTTTTTTTTTTGGGGGGGGGGGGGAGGTAGTTAATGGATTAGGTCCCATTATGCAGTCACTCTGAGTTTCTCAGTTATAAAAAATAGCTTCTGCTGTCATGGTTGCCAAATCTCAATAAGTTTGATGCCTGTAAAAATCTCTTTTCAGAAGCCTGTGGACAGTAACACAAAAACAGCATGTTTTTTCTTTTAATGTGGCCAAATGGGTTTAAAACAATAGTTAGACACGTACTGTCCCACTTTCACTTGGTAGCCCTCAATCCCCAAAGTAGACATCATTGGGCTTTAGTAGCCTAAATTCTCTTTTGAATCAAATTACAGCTTTTTTCCTTCAGACCCTGGCTCTCTGACCCTCTGTGTCTACCAGCATCAACTGACAATCCATGCCTCCTTTGCTGCAACTGCCTTGAGAAGCAATTCTGCCACCCATGTAGTGCCTAAGGAGTTGATTGCACAGCAGTCAACATGGCTATCATATTTGAAGGAGTGTTTGTTATATAGGTCATAGTTATACATTTACTGTCTAGTTTCTTAATGTCTAGTTTCTTAACCCCTTTTGGCATATGCCTTCAGGCAAAGTAAAATTGCACAGATATGCTGATATTATTGATAATAATATTATAATATTATTTATAACTAGCAAATTGCCCGTCAAGAATGACTGGGGCAGGGGGCAGGCAGAGATGGAGCCCCATGTCTCCCCCCCCTCATACAGGCCCATTCCCCTCCTTCCCCACATCCACCCCTGCCACTTGGGGTTTGGCCCTGCTCCCCCCTTCCCCCACTGCATCAGGCCCACTCCTCTCTCCCCCCCTGCCATGTCGGGCCTGGGACCCAGGGCCATTCCCCTCTTCCCCCTGCCACTGCTTTGGGTCTGGGACCACACCCCCTGCCACTGCCACTGCCTCCACGAAGCAGGGGAGGGGGAGGGGGGCGAGGCCAGTGCCACTGCCACCACCTCCAGGGAGCAGGGCCAGGGATGCTGTCCCCCCACTCTGCCCCACCGTCATGGTGGCACTCCACCACCGCCTCCTGTCCAGAATGCTCTTGGAGCACTCTGATTGGTTGTTTTAGACAACCAATCTGAGTGCAAATAAAGTGTTATGGGCAGACAGGCTTTAATAATATTAGAATTTTCTTAATTTACACATTTCCAAGTTCTACACAACTTAATTTCTCACAAAGTTTCTCACAAAGTGTGTTTTACAATAGCTTATGTCTCTGCTTGTTATATTCTATTTACAGACTATCCAAGTGAAATCAGCCTTTCTAGCTTGTAAAGAGTGAATAATCTAAGTAATCCTAAGAACTTTACAGTCCTTAAAATATTTATCCTAAATGTTTATTCCCCTAAAGTAAAGAGGCACCAGAGAACCCAGGATTAGGCTTGAGAAAATGAAGTGCAAAGGGGCAAATACCTTTGACAATATGAGCTATGTGTAGGTATTCAAGAAGTCTGTGACAGAAGCACTTTAACTTTTGAGCTTTACTCTAAGTGCCCCTGTTTAGGGCAGAAGGATGCAGAACATACTTTAGCACTTGTGAGGGGTGGAAAGGAGGCCGGGGAACTTGGAGCCTGCTTGCATGGATGGCCCAAGCACAGCAGGTAGAGGGAGCTCTCACACACCTCCCACTGGTTCTTCAGGCTTCTGAAAACTCCCAAGTGGAGCTGAATGGCTGAGCCACCTGATTGGCTAGGAAGGACATCATGGACACCTACATAGGCACATGCAGAATACAGGTGTCCTGGATACTCTCACACATACAGAACCCAAGCATCCAGGACACACCCCCTTCTTCCTCCAGCCATCTGGGACATGACTGTACCACTGACTTTCAGACCACCAGTAAGGATGATGCCCCCTTTTCTGCAACTTCCCATTCCCCAGGGTGATAGGGAATGCTCCCAGGATCGCCAGTTTCATCAGCAACATCACCCCTCCCACCAATCCTGATCAGGATCCTGGACAACTCCCTCCTGCCCTGGCTCATGAGGCCCTATGTGGGGTAGCTGATTGCCAGAATCCTGGCACCACAAGCACACACAATGCAGGGATGGGAGAGAGGGCGAGTCTCCCACCAATGTGTGTAGCCCTGGCCCTGCATTGTGGCAGGCTGTCCAGATGTTCACTGTGGCATCAGCTCCTGGCCAGCCTGGTCCTATCCTGTTCTGCATCGCTCCTCACTTGGATCATTCCCTGGCTCCTCAGACCATGGGTCAGCAGCTCCAATGTACCATATCTCCTCTTTTGAGATCCCTCTGCCCATGTAGTATGTTGGAACCACTGACCCATGGGCTGAAAAGTTAGGAAGGCATTCAGATAAGCAGCAGTGCAGGATGAGAAGCGGACGAGGCTGCCCAGGACCTGATGCCAGGGCTGGCATAGACTCTGCCCACCTTCCAAAGCCAACTTGCTATCTGGATGCCAGTGGTCAAATGGAGGGTCACAAAGAAAACGGGGTGTGGGGAGGGCATCCCAACAACCCACTGGGCCAGGCCATTGCAGGCCCAGTTCCCTTTGAAGGGAATGGCAGCCCCCTGGGTTCTGGTACAAGTTCTGGAGCAGGAAACATTCTACAGTTTTGCTTTTTTACACACACACGAAAGTTTGGCAGGAGTGTTCCCCTAGAGCCACCTGCCAGGGCCCCCCTGCCTCACTGGGACTCTCAGGCACATTGACCTATTGGGTAGTCCTTGGAGCGGGTCTCTCCATGCTTGGGGTGGTGGGGTGGAATGGGCAGCCACCTATCCCACCACTCCATTCTGGGAGGGCAATGGTTTCCCTGGGTGAGGCAGTGCTAATGCCACCTTCCATATCATAGCTAGATCCCAAGTGGTCTTTGACCCTGTGCATAAACGCCTTATCCTGGCACTGTGACACTTCTCCAATTCTCTGGGATATGAGCAATGAGGTTTTTTTCCTGGGACAATTTCCATTTCCTGCTGTGCCTTACATGTCATGGTGCTCATTCATAGCTGCTCTTCCAAATGGCACCCAAAGAATCGTCAGTGAAGATGTGCAGATTTGCTTGTTGGTTACATCTTCTCTATGGGGCTCAAAAAAAGCTTTCAGTGTACATTAGAGTCTGTTTTGGTTAGGGTTTCTGTCAGAAGAATAGTTTCATACTTTCATAGTTGTTAGGGACCTTACAGATCATTGGGCCCAGCCCTCCTGCACTTGGGCCAGGAAGACTGCTGGAATCAGATGACCTGAGAAAGATAAGTGTCAAGACACTTTTTGAAGATCGCCAGGGTGGATGACTGTACCACCTCTAGGGGGAGCCTGTTTCAAACCCTTGGCACTTGACTTGTAAAGATTGTTTTCCTTACGTCTAGCCTGAAGCAATCAGGCTAGATATCAGCTTGTGTCCATTATTTCTTGCCCTCCCTGGGAGGCCTTGGTGAACAGATGCTCCCTCAGACCCTGATGGACACCCTTGATATATTTATAGGCTGTCACCAAGTCCCTTTGAGGGCACCAAGTCTCTTCTTCAGGCTGAACAGCCCCAAGTCTTTCAGTCTTTCCTCATGTGCCTTGGTCTCTAGGCCTCTATTCATGTGTCTGGCTCTGCTTTGGACTCTCTCAAGCTTTCCCACATCCTTCCTGAAGTGCAGCACCAAGAACTGGATGCAGAACTCCAGCTGTGGTCTCACCAAGGCTGACTAGAGAGGCAAGATGACATCCTTAGACTTGCTCGAGATGCCTCAGTAGATGCATGCCAGTATTTTATTAGCTCTGCCAGCTACAGCATCATATTAATGGCTCATGTTCATTTTGCTGTCTATCACAACACCCAGGTCTCATTCAGATGCAGTGCTAGCAAGTGTAGCACTGCCAAGCCTGTAAGTGTGTAAGGATCTGAGTAAATATGCTGGTCTCTCTCAGGAAAGCAACATGACCTTGAGGAATGGGGTTGTCTGTTGACAATTCCCCAGATGTATAGCCCCACCAACATAAAGGTGGCTGATAAGCCCCCAACAACAGTAGAGGAGACTGAGACTGAGCCTGGCACATCAGCTTCATTCCAGGATAGTGGTCCTGGGGTTGGAAGGAGAAGGGTTGAGAGGTACAATGTCAGTGAGGAGCACCAATAAATCAATATCATCAGTCTTCCATGTGGACAATCACTGAGCCAAGAGCATGGTGAATATCAGAGAAGGCATCCCATTTCTATTTGTCATCCCATTTCCTCCATCAATAAAGCCATTTATAATTTAATATTGCTTGTGAGTGGGGAAGTTTGTTCACACTGGAATACCCATGCAGAAATTATTTTCCCAGGTTTTTGGGTGAATCTTTGAGCCAAGGTAATCAAGGTGTGTAAAATGCCAAAGTTGAACTTGGCTCTTGTTACTGCCATCTGATGGCTGGCAGAAGGGTTACATTGGTTTAAATACAAAAAGAAGTTTGAATTAGACTTTTCTGCAAGGCAGAAGAGAGATCTGGATTCTAATCTGAAATACAAAAGAAACCTCAGTGCTTAGTTTGCAGACTACCCACACCCAGCCAATATCAATAAGGAGCATGGCTGATCTGACCACCAGGGCAACTCCTGGGATCTAGAAAGTAGAAGGAAAAGAGCAGGAGGCAGTTTTCATTGCTTAGAGCCTTTTTTTATATGCTCTTGCCAAGAATAGACATGGTGATCATATTTGTTTAAGAATAGGTCAATATTCTCTCTTTCGTCCATCTGTTGAGAGATAGAGGGGCCTGAGGAGAAATATATTGTCTTTTATCACCACCCCACAGTTCTTCCTGAATAAGAAATTCTTGAGATATGCAGCAGTTGTTTTCCCATCCACCTCTCATCCACTATATAAAATGGAAATATGGTCTGGAGTATGTTTCCCACGTGGCCTAAATCTGACCAATTGCCAGTTTGGGGTACCAAGGAGCTATTGATATTTGGGGCAGTGTAGACAAGATTTCCCACCACCCCGATATTCCTCACAGTATCCTTGGGACCTAGTTTTACATAACAAGGAAGAGAAACAGGAATTAGAAGCTGTGTGTTTGTAAGCAGGCTTGCAAATTTGTCTCAATTTATGGCTGGTATAGATTGCAGATGAGAAGTTCAAAGGGGTTAGCTAGTTGAATATGACTGAAAGACCCAGGATCCTATTAGCCTAGAGGAAAAAAAAGGAAAGGATTTTAGGTCTTAGCAGACTGAGGAACCTCTCTCTTTCTTAGAGCTTGGGGGGAAGAATTCAAAGGGCAACCACTGGTGGAGCTTTGTTGAAGAGGGAAAATGCTGAATATTCCTCATTTTGCATGAAGCCCACTAAACCCACCCAAGATTCAAGTAAAGAGCAGGGTTGTTTTTCTTTTTCTTTTTGTCTTTTTGTTGGGGGACAAGGGGGGCAGAATGATTTAGCCAACTGAATGAAAAGTTTAGAATGAACAGAAGGCAGCAAACAGAGGTGTTTGCCCAGGAGAGAGCCAAGCAGAAGGACACTGTAGCTAAGTAAAGACAGTCAAAAAGCTTGAGGCTGAATTGATTCACTCTTTAGAAGCTAAGCTAAAATGCAGAGATTAACCTGAGAAACAACAGGACAGACATTCACTTTTGATTCAGGAAATTTAGCCATATGTCTGCAGTGTCTCAAGCTAGAAGCTGAGGGGGGATACAGCATGACTCTCTGGCACACAGCCAGCATGGACTGTGCATTTGCTTCCTCTTCCTGCTGTCCCTGAGGTCTCTGGGATTTGCAGTCTAGACTCACAACAGCAGAACCCTGCAGGGTTGCTCATCACTTCCTCTTCCTCCTTCCAGGTGTCTCTGGGACTTGTAGCCCACAGTTGCAGCCAGCAATAAGTTTTTAGCAAGGCAGGGCAGGGTAGCTCTGTACTCAGGGGAACCAAAGTATAACCCCCTCTCTCTGGTCCCAAACCCCAGCTGGGGTTTGCCTGGGGAGTGGGGGGAGGAGGGGGGAAGTCCCTTCCTCCCCTCATCCCATAACCCTTCTCTGCTGACAGACAGCCAAGTCCAGCCTAGCCCAGAGCTAGAAAGCATGTTGGGATGCTGGGGGACTGTAATTTAACTTGAACCAGAAAGGGATCTGGGACAGAAGTTTCATAAACCCGTTTTAACCCAGTTAAGTCTAATACTGCATTCAACTAGGTTTATCTTAAACTAGTTTCAGCCATTTTGAAACTGGTTTATGTGCACTGGACTTCTATTCTGTTACAGGTTTAAATCAGTTTCTGATTACTTAAATCTGTTTGTGTGTAACTTCTGTCCCTAGCCAGTGGCTGTGTGGGAGGGAGCATAAGCAATAATCTTGGTGTGGGTGCATGATGTACAGGTTCTTCCTCCCCACCCCATTTTTATATCCTTATAACAACATAAGTGTGCTCTAGGGAGCAAAGGAGGCACAAATGGAACTGGGTCACCTATTCTGACGTCTCTATATACAGACTGTAAACACATTGTTATGATTCCTTCAGCTTCCTGCCACTATGACCATAAACTATTGTATATAGACTTCATCTACAGCTTCAGCTGGAACACTGAATACATCATACATACCATTTTTCTTCTTCCTTTTCAGAAGGAAATCCCTGTGGCTATGTTTAAGACTTGCTATAATATCAAGTGCCTCTTTCAGCTTACGTAAGATGTAGATACTTATTTGATAACTAAAACAAAGGATTATAAAAAGAAAAAGAAAAGAAAAATCTTCAAACATATCCGCAGAACACTCATACCACAACAAAGTGAGTCCAAAATATCAACAGCAGAGTGCTGTATGAAGTCAGGAATTGCCCCCGCATTCCCCTCCTTGACACAAATCCCATGAGATCCCAGAGTAGAATATAACTTTAAAAGGATGGTGCAGTAGATACTTTGTACCACTTCAGCTTCTTTTAACTGATCAAACAGGGTGACATAGTGACAGACAACAACAACTGTCACTTAAAGTAATATATTCTCCAGTGAATACCTTGAGATGGGTTGGAGTTAAAATAAAGAAAGTTGCAACAGCAAACATGCATCTTGTCTGGAAGAGCACAGATTATGCTTTTTGGTACTACATCCAGTCTCTTTCCTTGCACAGACTTCTCACATGCACATGACTGGAGTGGTTCCCTATCTCGTTGGCTGAGTTATGCTGAACAATGAAGAAAAAGTTCATGGAAGCTGGTGAGTATAACTAATTGTATTTTGGATACATGTAAGAAACAGTCAAGCTCAATTATGAAATGAGATTGATGTAATAATAAGAGCCACCATCTAAAATACAAGAAAATACCTTGGCAAAAGACCTTTTGGTGGTAGCATGTTGGTTAACAGAGGTGAGAAAAGAGTTTAAAGAGTCTCCTGATGTTTTATTCCTTCATTAAATCCAGAGAAATGAACACCTAGGCTAGGCACAGGCGGTTAAAGGCTGGGACGGAATTGAGCAAACCTACGCAGGTTTCTGTAAGTGGCATAAATTAGCTCAGGAGTGAGCACAATTCACATTTGCCCTTTGGTGGGAGGGAAGAAATGGGAGAAGCATATAGGCTGCCTGCACTGGCTGAGGTCAGTAGGTTGATGGCACTCCCAGATGCCTTCCAGCAAGCCCTGCAGGCTCCCTGGGCTGCTGGGGAATGGCGAGTGAAACCAAGCTGCCAAGCCATCCCTGACTGCCAGGTCTATATGGCAGAAGTCTCCATTCTCTCCCCACCCCCAGCTGACAAGTCACTGCAGGCAGGAAACAGGGCTGGGGACAGAGTCTTTTCTGGCTCAGTTCTGTGAGATCCCACGGGTGGGACCCAGTAGGCGCTCAGCTGGAACATCCCAGTGCAGCATGAGTGCTAGAGCAGCTCCCCATGAGGTGGGCTAGCAGGGGGTTGCAAAGATACTTGGGATGCATCAGACAGCTATTTAACATGAATCGATAGGGGATCTGGTATAGAAGTTTGATGTACCAGTCTAGCCTAAACTGATTACGTTTGAGTGCACATTGCTCCAGGTCTACCTTAGACTGCATTCTGCCATTTTAAAACCAGTCTATGACAAAACTTCTGTTCACTTATGGGTATAGACCAGTTTTCAGGCACTTCTACTAGTTTGTGTGTAATGTCTATACCTGGCTCATATATGTATTTTTTGGTACT
Source organism: Alligator sinensis (assembly GCF_000455745.1). Lineage (NCBI taxonomy): Eukaryota > Metazoa > Chordata > Crocodylia > Alligatoridae > Alligator > Alligator sinensis. Next base: position 1,916,933 of record NW_005842034.1, on the reverse strand, counting down.
AAAAGTCATAGTAGTAGTAACATATTTCTCCTCCTAACTGAAATAACCCACATGACTGAATATTGGCTTATCCCACATGCCAAAATGCCTGACTATTTTAATAAAAGAGCCTGTATAATTTTAGAAACAGGAAGTTTTTACCCAGCACATGATACATAACATACCATGTTAATTGTCAGTTAAAGGTCAATCCCATGGCAAGGAAGATAATGAAATGAAGCAGGCTCAATTTAAAATCATGCAGTAAAGAGGATAAGGACAGACCATTTGAGAGTGCAGACACCATGGTCCAGCATACCCATCATGAACAGAAACACAAAAAAGAAAGAAAAATTGCCCGTTTGCAATAATGCAAAATATGCATACAATAACAACATGAAAACTAGAACCACTTCATGTCCCAAAGCAGCAGCTATCCAAGGAAGAAGAAAAAAAGTTGCAGTATATATGCAGCCACCTCAGCATATTCAAATATTTGCACACACCCAATGCAGAAGGTAAATTCCAGCCTTATTGCTTATATTTGCAACTGGGCAATTAAGTCAATGATCAGTTTGATTTCAGTTAGATTGGTGAACCAGCTACAAAATAATCCTAGAAACACTGACAAACAGTAACATAAGACTGGAAAAATATGACCAAGTGCTGGGGTTGTATAACAAAACAGTGTTGAGCCCAGTAAGCACATACAGACTGTTAGCAAAAAAACCTACAAAGCAAGAGAGGTTCTCAATAAGAGTTTATAGCAGTTGACAGAGGAAGAGCATTCAGTGGGGAGCAGCAGAGCACTACAAGCCACTGATCTGATCACAGTATAACACCAGAATATCCTCCATAAGAGAGTGAAAAGAAACTAGTCACTGTGAGCAGTGGCCAGCATGTTGCCAGAATGTAAAGACATGTTTCAATGATGCTGACATCTTTCAGGCAAGCTGAACTTCAAAACTAGCTCCTACATGCAGCCCATGAGGATACTGGAATGTATAGTTCAATTGGACGTGGTGGTGCACTGAAGAAGAAACTACAAACAGGGAAAGAAAATAATTATTCCCATTGAAACTAGTTGAGAGTGGATCATCAGTTTAATTGTGGTGAGAAAACCTCCATTGATCTACAACCACTTAACAGAGCACAAAAATAGTCAATACCTATTACCAGTGATTAAGGACGTACTACCCAATTAATCCAAAGCAAAAAACAAAAACAAACAAAACAAACAAGAGTTCACTATATATGATCTCAAGAAGGGTTTCCAGCATATTGAATTACATGAACCACCCAGCAACACAACCACCATCGCCCCCCTCTTTTTTTTTGTTTTGTTTTTTGCAAGTACTGATAGGTACTAGTGTACGGGTATCAGCATGGCCTTGGGGTATCCCAACATTAACTGAGCACAGCATGCATCAGAAGGACTGCCAGGACTGTAGCTTGGGGGATAGAGTGACATGCTTTACTCTTCCAGATTTTCAATAAGCCTGGGAACCCTTGAGACAAATTCACAATAATGAGAGACTATGGTCAGAGGCCAAGAAACAAGCACCTGAAAGAGTAAAGAAAATAACAGGCAAGGCAGCTGTCCTAAAATATTGCTAACTAGCAGAGTTGCTTCTACAATTTTCTTTCATCTCAGGAAGAAGTTTAGGTGCAACACTGATGCAGAGTCAACACAGCCTGTGGCATTAGTTAGTAAAGTCCAGCCAGCCAGAACTGTACTTTAGGGTTGGATAGACTGAAAGGAGTAAGTGCTGCAGAAACATTCTCCAGATGAACTGCATGTACAAGATATATAAAGATGATCAAACTGGAAACTCAGAGGATTTAAGAGCATCCATCTTAAAATGGGTCCATTGGGAGACAGACATATGCCTGAAACAAGCCAAGGAGTGCCCAATTGACAGCATAAGTAAAACAAATCCCCGATGAGCAAAGAGTATAGTGCAAGACAACACAAAAATGCTCTATAGCCTCATGAAATCCCAACCTGCGCTAAGAAAAGGCTAGAAGAGATGTGCTTATTTTTTTCATGACAGGCACACAAAGGGACCGTGTGGTTCCTTGTCTGTCAGGTTACATAGAAGGGTTTCAATTTCTGGAATACTTGGAAGTTATTCAGGGAAAAGTTGTGAGCAGAAATAAAAGGACATTTTGCAAGCTGTAGAATACCTGACAGGGTATGAGCACACAGAGTGACTGCATAGTGCAGCAGAATTCAAACAATTTAGCACAAATCATCTTCTCCTCATTACTTGCAAAGAAAGGAAAAATCAGAGTTTGTAGTAAAAGACAAAGGTAGTAGTAAAGCTGGTAGTAAGTGGATCCTTCCTTAGTATTATTAGATCACAATGTACTCTTCTAGGGAGTAGATAGTAGTCCAACAGAGAAAATGATGGGCCAGAGAGCCAAGGCTACACTTCTCATGTAGAATAAACTCCAGCAACCTAGCAGAGGAATGACAGATAACAAAACAGGAAAGCAAACAGTCTTCTGGGGAAGTGGCCTACTATACATGGGTGAGCAGCTTTTGATACAATTATCAAATAATGAAACGAAAGATAATGATAGGGTAACAGCAGATAGCCAGCACAGACAGACAGGGTGAAGGCCAGGATAAAAAGGATTTAGAAGAGGCCTTAGCCATCAGCTGGCCTGATATGAAAGAGTCAGAAGAAAAGTCTATGAACAACAAAAGAAGAGCACTATACATAACCCAAATGAACACAGGTACCAACAATACACAAGCATACGCCTTGGTCTTCCCACCCTATCCCATTCTCCCACAGTAGAACACAGACAAACTGTTAAGTAATAGATGAAAGACTACGAGACCTAATTGTACAATCAGAAAAGTAGCAAGTCCTTTCGTGGATCTAGTCTTTGGCCAGTAGGTACACACATAACTTGCTTCTCCCAGTCCAATGTATATGTGGTGATATCTTATATTGGATCAACTGCTTTTGGGCACAAAAAGGCCTTCCCCAGTTTTGGGAAAGAAGTGGATATGGCCTAAGCTAAATACCAGGTAAAACAATGACTTCTGTTTAATGTCATTACGTAAATGAAAATAGAGTGGCCAAAAGCTTGTCTAACATCTCTTTCAACTATACACTTCATTCAATAGAAGGGATCACCAAACAAACCTTGCTTCTCAAAGACCCAAAAGTATTTTGCTTTGTCTTTTTCTTTGTACCATCAGTTTCATGAATACTTTTGAGATTGGGGAAGGCGGTCTTTTTTTTTTTTTTTTTTTGTCTTGATTTAGGTGTGGAAAAGCTAATTTTAAAAGAAATTCCTGGAATGGAAAGCAAAAATCCAGTGTAGTTTAACAAGCAACATCAGGCCGAGCAAGTTAGCAAATGTTTACTCAAGCGATCACAACTGTTAAAAGGAAACTTAACGATCTGCATGGAACCTGGGTCAAGGAGCACATGTTGCAGGAGGAAAGAATCTGAAGGAGGCAAGAGGAAGCTAATATCTTTGCGCACATGGTTGAAATACCAGGTGCAGTTGTAATGTATTTGTACATAGTTAATTTAAAATGGAAAGCCACTTTAGTTTTAGAAACACAAGTTACTTATGTTACTGTTTCCTGCAGTACATGAAATAAATACCCCTGAACTTGGGGAATTTGGATTGCATCTCCCCAACTCAAATGTCATTGCTGATCATTGTGTAAAATGGGCTGAAATCAAAAGCTTGGCTAAACTTTCTGGCCTGATGTTCAAAATTTGAGGGTGCTTAGTTTCAGAATATGACAGTTTGGATTAGAAGCATAATGTTTTCTACAAAGTCCATAGTAATGCTCTGTTTTAGCAACTGGAGAAGCTAAATATGTTAACAAGCCTTTTATAAAGCAGTGATATTGATCTAGATTGCATCTGGATGAAACAAGGCAGGTAACATATTGTTTTAAAATATGTTAACCAAACTTTCTTGAAGTCAGTGTGTGAAGTGATCAACTTTACTCTGGTTCCACTGGCTTTGCTTAACAAGAGGTTCACTGTACCACCTCTAGACGCTGTGTACAAGAGACTCAACTGTTAAAGTCGGTCCCCTGTATGACAGTTCTGTGCCAATGCTAGGATAAAAAATGGGTTGGGTTTTTTTTTGCTTCCTCCCTTCCCTGATATATGAACTCATTTGCACAATAATCTATTGGTTATATATTGGCTTTGTAATGGTACATAGGAGCTAATAAAACACGGTTTAGAAGAGAATTTGATTCCAAGAAAAAAAAAAAGCGTGAGAGTGCCAAATTGTTGCACTGCACTTTAAAATGAAAGTGTCAAAATTAGACTTCATTACAAGGGAGATTTTAATATGTATATTATATATCCAGCTGACCCCCTAAAGAAACAAACAGTTCTCTTGAGAAACCAAATTAAGTGTCATAGCATTTTCGAGTCTGATTGTCTTTAAACAAATAGATTATTTTGTCACTGTTTGTCCCATAGCTTTGCATTCATTATAGTAAATATTTCTGCTGACAGCAATGGGAGTTTTGCCAGTATAAGGATCAAGCACTTTGTCTATACACAATATATAAAAGAAAACAAGAAAGAGAAAAATAAATCAAATCAGCATGTGTCAGTTTCTCACAATTCCTTTCTTTCAACTGGAAGATGGCAGTGGATTCATCACTACAACAGTTTATTACTCTTAAAGGCTTTAGATTATTAAATTAAGTTCAGACAGGGACACTCATTTTTGGTACCTGACACTGTAGATACTCACCGTGGTCACAGGTCAAACAATGGGCCATATGACACAAGTACAATCTTTTGTAAACCTGATTTATATCATGCAACTAGAACCAGGAATAAAGGTTAGTCTTTCACCAGCCCACCTGGGCATCATACCTTTAATGAATAGCTAATTCCCATTTTGCCTAGAGATATAATTATGTACCCCTGGTTAATGTAGTTAGCAACCAACACCCGGTGCTAAATGCACTTGAGCCTTGTCTTTTACTAACTACTGGACTTCTACATTTTGAATTAAAAAGAATCTGACTTTATCTTGACAGAGTGATACTTTAACTGTGTAACTCAATGCACTGCTGTGCAAATCGTGTGTACTGCTGTGTCAATAAATTGAGGTGGGAAAAAAATTACAACGTTTGCCAATAAAAGAAAAGGCATGAGTTCCCTTTAATAAAAGATACCATATATTGAAGCTACCTAAGGGTAGAAGTCAGTAGTAGTTATTGCACTGCAGCCAAATTCCAATTCTTACTGTTAACAGCACTGTCAGCTAAGAAACGGAGCTGCAAATTGTATGCAGTTAGGTTTTCTTTTTCTCCTCTTGATTAGCTGTAACCACTTCTATTAAACAGCTTTTAGTAAACTTTCCTCATTCTAAAGAATTTCCCTGAAGGAGAATTATATCAAATGAATATGTAAATGAAATTTTACTTGCCCCCACCCCTTTTACAAAAGATTTTGCTAAGTAAGCACTAGACTGCAATGAACATGAAAAACTGGAACCAGGGCTATGAACAGGCCAATGGAAAAAGCAGAAATAAAATCTGTAGTGTGGTATGAAGTGAAGAATTAATGAATTAAAGCAGCATCCAGTAGCACAGCTACACTTAAAAGATTTGTCAGCATTTCTATTTTAAGAGCATCTATCTAGGTTGTTTGAAATTGCATGGAGTTAAATCTTAGTCCCCCTAGCTATGATTATTTCTGTGGGTAGTCTCAGCAGCAGCAAAGTTGAGTACTCACCAGGTTTCCAGGTTAAATGTCCTACCTTATGCAAGAGGTGATTTATTCAGTGTTTGATTATGGCATACTTATTCATTAAAGTTATTCCACCAATATTCAGAAGGTGAGGAAAAGTTTGTTCACCTTCATCATTGTGCAGGTTACGTTCTAAAAAACACAGTAAATAGATAGCTTGATTATCTGAGTGAAGAAGGTACAGAATAACTGCGTTCTAATTGTGGGAAGTTTTCCTATTGCTGTGGGCACAAAACTGGTCTAGCTCAAATGGAGACGTTCAGACAAGTTGCTCAGTAATATTCTGAAGGTTCGTGAAGCTTTGGATAATATCCTATGAGGTAGGTACTCCTAGTTGAAGGTTTGGGGAAATAGTGCATCTCTTATTAGGGGAGTTCATTAATGTCGTTTTTGGGGGAGACAGCATGTCAGCATTCCAAAGCATTTGTGGGGTTCAGTATATGCAAGGCCATCTATTGACAAACACTGTGGGCACTGATCTGACTTTTCTGAACCCCTCATGTTTTGGCAAAGAATGTCCAGGAGGCCATTATTGCAGCTCTGCAGAAGAAAAAAAAGTAATTCTATTTTATAAAAGATTTTGATATTTTAAATATTGTTTCTTTATTGGAATGAAAGCCAAAGATTTGTCAAAATATTTTCATTCAGCTTCCGTCATGTATTTTTGCAATAATTTAGATTTGTCAGATGATCTTGATCCCAATGAACCCCATTTCAGATAAAGCAAAAGAATACTGGGGTTGAAACAAACATGCCAACAATATTGACAGAAGAGTTCATGAAGTCTGGGGAAACAAAAACAGCAAAAGAGGAACCACCCATCACCACCATAAACCTTAAGTCATAGAATCGTAGAAAGTTAGGGTTGGAGGGGACCACAGAAGGTTATCTAGTCCAACTCCCTGCTCAAGGCAAGACCACCCCCAACCAGATCATCCCACCCAAAGCTTTGTTTAGCCAGGTCTTAAAAACCTCCAAGGATGGAGATACCACAGCCTCTGGGTAACCTGTTCTAGTGTTTTACTACCCTCCTAGTAAGAAAATTCTTCCTAATATCTAACTTAAAACTTCCCTTGCTCAAACTTAAGACTGTTGCTCCTTGTTCTTTCATCTTCCACTGCCAAGAACAGTCTCACTCCATCCTCTTTTGAACCTGTCTTCAGGTAGTTGAAGGCTGCTATTAAATCCCATCTCAATCTTCTCTTCTCTAGACAAAATAAGCCCAGTTCTCTCAGCCTCTCCTCATAAGTCATGTCCCCCAGCCCCTCACCATTTTTGTTGCCCCTTCACTGGACTCTCTCCAACTTGTCAACATTCTTTCTGTAGTGGGGGGCCCAAAACTGGACACTACTCCAGATGTGGCCTCACCAGTGCAAAATAGAGGGGAATAATCACTTCCCTTTGTGACAGCTGAAATTATGTCTGTGTGATAAAGGTGCTTGCTGAAGGCCCTATGAAGATTAAACTAAGTGTTTTTCTGTATTTGTTTAGATATTAAGCTATATGTTGTTGCTAAAAGCCTAGTTAAGATGTAGTGAGGCCTTGTAGAAAGTAAGGCCTAGTAAATTTAGTAAAGCCTTGAAGTAGTAAAGCCCTGTGGTGTAGTTAAAATTACCTTATCAAAGAAATGCAAGGCTTGTACTGCTAATTGGTCAGCCTAAGGACAGTTGAAGTAAAAGGAATCTGAGTGGTCGTTCATAATCAGTATCATTCAGAAGCTATAAATGAGCTGGAATATTTGGAAACCATTCAGAAGGAAGAGACAGCTCTGTAAAAGAATTAGTTAGCTGTTGCCTGGATCAGTGGGCCCATGGACCTCGAAGAGCCCATGAACTGCATCTCAGGGTCCTTTCTGGTACCCCTTTGGACAGTGTCGTTCGGGGATGCCTGACTTTGCTGAACTTTGTGGAAAGAGAAGCTTGCTGTGTATCAGGCATCAGAGGGGACTGCCGATAAGTTGCCGATGCTAATTGCTTTCGTCTGTTATTGTTTGTCTTGTTACTACACGTAGTTGTGTTTTTGTTAAGTCAATAAATCTTTCTTACTTTTCTACCCCCGACCATACTCTCAATCCTGAACCCTCCGCAGGCAGCTGGGACACCCTTGACCTGCTGACAACACTCCTACCGATGCAGCCCAGTATGCCATTAGATTTCTTTGCAACAAGGGGACACTGCTGGCTCATACTTGGCTTATTGTCCACTGTAAACCCCAGGTCCTTTTCTGCAGAGCTGCTGCCCAGCCAGTCAGCCCCCAGCCTGTACTCGTGCTTGGGACTGTTCTGTCCTAAGTGCAAGACTTTGCACTTGCCCTTATTGAATCTCATGACATTTCTTTTGGCTCAATTCTCCAACTTGTTTCAGTCACTCTGAATTTTAGCCCTACCCTCCAGCATATCTATTGCTCCCAACAGCTTGGTGTCATCTGCAAACTTGCTAAGGGTACACTCTATGCTATCTTCCAGACCGTTGATGAAGATACTGAACAAAACCAGCCCCAGGACCAACCCCTGGGGCACTCTATTTGATACCAGCTGCCAACTAGATATCAAGCCATTGATTACTACCCTCTGAGTCTGATGCTCCAGCCAGTTTTCTATCCACCTTACAGTCCATTCATCCAGCCTGTACTTTCTTAGCTTGCCTGAGAGAATGTTGTGAGAGACCACATTAAAAGCTTTGCTAAAATTAAGGTATATCGCATCCACTGGTCTCCCCACATCCAGAGTCAGTCACCTTGTCATAGAAGGAATTCAGGTTGGTCAGGCATGACTTGCACATGTTGAATCCATGCTGACTGTTCCTAATCACCTTCTTCTCCTCCAAGTATTTTGAGATGGATTGCTTGAGGATCTGCTCCATGATTTTTCCAGAGACTGAGGTGAGGCTGACTGGTCTACAGCTCCCTGGATCCTCCTTTTTCCTCTTTCTTAAATATGGGCACTATGTTTGCCATTTTTCAATCTCCCAGGACCTCTCCTGATTGCCACAGGTTTTCAAAGATGATGGCCAGCAGCTCTGCAATCACATATGCCAACTCCCTCAACACCCACAGGTGTATTGCATCTGGCCCCATGGATTTGTATATGTGCAGATTTTCTGAATAGTCCCTAACCTGTTCTTTTATCATTGTTGGCTGCTCACCTCCTCCCCAAACTGTGCTGCCCAGTGCAGTAGTCTAGGAGCTAAACTTGCCTGTGAAGACTTAGGTGAAGAAAGCTGTGATGGTGCCACTTTAAGAGCCAAAGCATGCATTAGGGCATCTGGCAGGTGTGTGCCAGAGTAATGAGGTGATCAAATGACTGCAGGAAGGCCCTGGGGTTGAAGGGGGTGGGGGGCAGGGATGAACAGTCTCCATTTTAGATCCAGGCCCTCAGGTCTGTGGCATCAGTCTGCTGCTGGCAGCCAGAAGAATACCGCCTGGCTCAGCAGCTGCACAGAACAACCTTGGAGATAAGGGCAGGAAGCTATGGGGATGGGAGGAGGCTCATGGTCCTAGGGAATAACTAAAACCTACACCCTGCTGGGGTAGGATGGTCTGGTAGGTCTGCCTGTGGTGAAGCAGTTCCCAAGAAATACCAGGCCAGTTGCCTCCCCAGTAAAAGGTGAGGATGGGGTGCCTTAAAGCCCCAGACCCCACAAACTGGTCAGTTACCCAGTAGTAGGGACAGGCAGGGGCTTGAGAAGGTGGACACACAAGAGGGAGTGGTGAGCAGCATGAGAATCTAGACGAAACCCTCAACTGGTCAATGTTGGGGCCAGGATGAGGATAGTCAAAAAGACTAGAGTGCCCACCATGAGGGATGCCCAGAGTCAGGGGGCCTGGGGTTCTGACTGGCCTAGAAGTGGGCCAGTATGGAGGTGGGCCTGTATGGCCAAAGGTCCCAGAGGGGAGCCATGCATAAGAGGGAAAG
>NW_005842034.1:1876741-1907259 GCF_000455745.1 Alligator sinensis | reverse complement strand
AGCTGACAGCCCTGCATGATGGGGATGGGGGGAGGGGACCGAGTCTGCCTGATTAGGAGGGATATAATTGGGGTCTAAACACCAGACTTTGGGGCCCAGTGTGTGGGTTGAAGCCACATAGTGGATGCCATCTGCAAGGCATTTGGCATGATATAGGGGAGAACAGAGCTGTGTGTAATGCCCTAGATATGGGGGCATTAAATGGGCAGCCTCCCATATTGTACATCAAGTTTATTATAACAAGTCATGGCAGGTGAGACAGGGTAGACTGCCCTAGATAGAGTATGGTGTCCAGCCATGAGTAGGCCCCTTTGCCAAAAGGGCATTGAGAACTTCCGCCTTTTCTTCATCCACTGTCACAAGGTTGCCTTCCCCAATTCACTAAGGTACCCACACTTTCTCTGATCCTCCTCTTACTACCAATATACGTGCAGAAACCCATTTTGTTACCCTTCACGCCTCTTGCTAGTTGCAACTCCAATTATGTTTTGGCCTTCCTGACTTCATCCCTGCATGCCCGAGCAATGCTCTTATACTCCTCCCTATTAATTTTTCCAAATTACCACTTCTTATAAGCTTCCTTTTTATGACTTAGTTACTAAAGAGCTCCCTGTTAAGCCAAGCTAGTCTTCTGCCATACTTGCTAGTCTTCCTGCCCATTGGGATGGTTTGTTCCTGCACTCTCAGTAAGGCTTCTTTAAAGTACAGCCAGCTCTCCTGGACTCTTGTCTCCCTCAGACTGGCTTCCCAGAGGATCCTGCCCATGAGTTCCCTAAGGGAGTCAAAGACTGCTTTTCTGAAGCCCAGGGTCCTTACTTTGTTGCTTTCCAGGAAAGGAAAACCCATCCTTCCTGTCCTTAGGATCCTAAACTCAGTCTTCTCACGGTTGCTGCTACCCAAGCTACCATCCACTACTACATTCTCCACCAATTCTTTCCTGTTTGTGAGCAGCAGGTTAAGGAGAGCATAGCTCCTAGTTGGCCGCTCCAGTACTTGCAACAGGAAGTTGTCCCCAAGTCACTGTCAGAATAAACAAAAAGGGAGAACTCACTGATTGAAACAACTAGAAAACAAATCACACCAATCTCTAGCCAAGGAAAAGTCTCTTGATACAACATATGAAAAGAAAGATCGAATCCAGCTCTGAGTAAAAAACAGACAGGATTTGGTCTTAAGAGATCCTTCATAGACTAGATATTCACAGTACAATAATTCCATCTGATGGTTATAGAAACCTGCCACCCATTTCTTTGGCTTTCAAAAGACATTTGACAGCCTGCAAAGACCTATATCATGGCAAATCCTGCAGACTAAAATCCTACCTAAGAGATCAACTTCACCAAGACCATGCATACATATATGACATGATCTGTAAGAGAGAACAGCTAGAGAACAAAGTGGTTCATCATGGACAATGGATGAAACAAGACTAACAAGATGATCCCCCTCCCCTTCAAACCCCAAATCAACACAGGAGAACAAAGCTTCTTGGGTTCAAGAACCTGCCCAGAGCTGGTAGTGGTTCAGCTTCAGCTTGCCTCTAGGCTCTGGGCCTGGAGCTGAACCACTGTCTGCCCCAGACTGCAATGGCCTATTTTCATGGGGGAAGGGGCATTTAGCATGGGGAAGACTTGAGGGGTGAAACTTGCAGCCTGCCCCTGGGTCCCCCAGCTTCCTACTTCCTATTAACTTCTGCTTCTTCAACAATCTCTTCAACCTTGACCCTGTCTGCCCAGGAGCTGCCATCACTTTTCTCTGGCTGGGCTGGGCTAGGGCTGCACTGTTGCTGACTTCCATAAAGGAAAAGAGTTGTAGAAGATAAAGGGTGGGGAGGAGGCAAACATAGGCACAGAGGGGCAGGCATCAGGGAGCATAGGTCTGGCCCTTCACCCCCATCACTGTTTTTCCCTGCCACAGCAATGAAGGGACAAATTTGAGATTAATTTCTACTAATTACAGTCTATACATGGAAACTTGTAACAAATGTATAATTGTCCATGAATATATAGAATCTAATTATGGGTGGTCCATCTAAAATTAGAAGTCATCTTGGATTTGGTTAAATAGGGTAATAAGACATTCAGTGCTGAAAATTACTTAGGATGAAACAAAGACAAAAAACCAAAGACGTACTATTACTAAAGTACAACTAAGAATTTTGAATTCAAACATGTGTCATTGCTAACAGTTAACTACCAAACAATCAGAGAGGAAATTAAAAACCTTAAAAACAGGTGCCTACAAAAGACTGGATGGAAAAAACTCCATAACCAAAAAAACAAACAAACAAAAAACCAACCCCCCGCCCCCCCCCCAAAAAACCAAAAAACGATGCTTTGTCATTTCTGACAATTAAAAAAAAATTAAGGCTGCAGGCAAATTCACATTATAAGGTGGTTTTTCAAAAATGGGAAAAATGGAACTGCATTATACTGAAGCTCTGAAATCTTCACTGGCTGCCTTTAATTAGTGTGTGGAATTTAACTTAAGTCCTTTTTGAGAATCTGGGCCTAAGTGCAAATTCCACTTTAGCTGCTTAGGTACCTAATTTCAGAGGCAAAAATATAAAACACCCAACCCTACTGTAACAGGGCAAAGACAGCCTTGTTTTTTTAAGGTTACTAAGTTACAAGTAGTCAGGTTGGGGACAGGGCAAATTTAATTACTTAGTAAACACAGTTGGGAAGGGGATTGTACCTGGGGCGAATATCAACTGATTAGGAGCCAGCAGCTACTTAAGTCCACAGCAAGGGAGTTTCCTTTGCCCCCTGAGGCGAAGCGCAGAGAGATTCAGCAGGGACACCAGAAATGGCAAACCCAGTGCTGAAGCAGCTCGTGGACAAGACTGGCCGACTGGGTGCGGGTAACCACAGAGACTGGTGAACTAAGGAGGTGAGGAAGAAAGGAGAAACTTACTGGCTGAGAGAAGGTCCCAAGGAGAAAGGATCCGCTGGTACCACAAGAAAGAGGAGTGGAACTGGAGTGGAGCTGACTGACTTGTGGGAGTGAGCTGCACAGTGGTGGAGCAAAGGGAGACCGTGAGCTGGAAGAACAGCCAAGGTGTTCCAAAACCTGCAGAGAAGTTACTAATAAACTAATTTTCTTTCATCCTGCTTCTGAGGTGATTTATTACACCCTCTCTCATTGGGGAATTAAATTCTTATTCTTCCATCATTCCAAAGCATGGCAGGCAAGTCCCAGGGAGAGAAATTTTGTTATTCACCCCCACCCAGCCACACCTACCTAAATTCTTAAGTATATAAAAGGCCATAGACACCTGAGCTTTTACTGCCAACATTCTATAGGTGCCTAAAGATCTGCTACTGGGAACACCCAGAATTTCAACAATCTTGTCCAATCTGACTTGAATGACTCAGTAGGGTGACCATATGTATGTCATACCACTTCCCCTTGCTCAAGTTTAGGTCTCGGTTAAGCATGCTGAAAAGTATGGTCGGGGTGAGTACTACTGTACTTTAAAGTGTTCCCATTTTAAAAACCCTATCCCAAAAATCTTACTGAGTACAGTGCAAATGAGTTTGTGATAATATTGAAGTCTTGAAGCTTTCCTATATCACCTCCCTTACTCAATGTGTAAAATTACATCGGAACTGGCCTAATTAATGTTAATTGTTGATAATTGGAACCATTGACAGAACTGAAGATAATTCAGTAGAGAGGTGAGAGTAAATGAGTGTTAAATTAGAACACCAGGGCAGAATTCAGCATTGCAGGGGACTTAGTAATGGATTTGAAAATGCTGCATTTTATCTTAAGGGATTGTTTCAAAGGTTTTTCTCTCTCCCACACGGGGATGGGATAATTTTGTTAATTTATTTTCTTTTTATAGAGTAATTCCTTTCATAACTGATAAAATGCTTTGAAAATAATTTATGTTCAGAGTGTGCCAAAGAGGGATGGGCCTCTCACAGAAAGCTCTGGGAGGCACAATTCTACATCCTAGGGGGATGCAAGATAGTGGACACTTGCTTCTATCTAGCACAGGGGTGGGCAATTTATTTCAGGCGGAGAGCCATTTAACAAGGTTTGGGGATCTGTTGAGGACCACATGGGTAGCCCCACCCCTTTACAGGTGCCCCACCCCCTGCTCACTATTTTGAGACCAGAAGTCCCACCCCTGTCTCCTGACCTTTGCCACTGGAAATCCTTCCCCTTACCCCCCTCCCAGAAATGCTTCTTTTGGCACAGGGGAGGGGCAGGGTTGCCATCTTAGAACCAGAAAAAACAAACCATACACTAAAAGTGAAAGACCTATTATATTTTAGTTTTACTGTAAAAAAATATTTATCATGATTTCTGTTTGCATACTGTATATAGAGATGACTGCATAATGACTCAAAAACAAATTCTTAGTTTTTTTTATATGTGGGGTACGTGTGTGGTTGGGGGTGTAGGGAGGTGTGTGGGAGGGAGTTTGTGAAAGGGTGGAGCATCGGGTATTTTGGAGGGTTGTGTGGCATTTGAGGGGTGTGGCTCTGGAACACATTGGTCCCTGGAATACACCGTCCTCTCCCGCAGTCAATGCAGTCAACACAGTGTGTGTGTGTGTGTGTGTGTGTGTGTGTGTGTGTGTGTGTGGTGTGAGGGAGGTTGGGAGGAGTGTGGGGATACCCTCACGCATCCCCCATGGTGCAGCTGCAAGTGGAGGCACTGGTGCCTGGTTCTGGCCAGTGCTGCATGATGCAGTGAGAGGCACAACCCCTGTCAGGCAGTCTCTATCACTGACATTCCCCACACTCATACAGGATGGGAAAGAAGCCCCAGACAGTGAAGCTGGCTGCCTTCCTTGCCCCAGCCAGCTCCCATGCCTGGGGCTTCCCTCCCATGCCACATGAGTGTGGGGAACACTGGCAGGGTCTGTGCTCCTTGCAGCAGTGGCCAGAGCCAGGCACCAGTGCTGAGCACAAGCACACTCCCCCTCTGCTGCTGCTGCTGCTCCCACTGCCTGCCAGGGCTGCACACCATGGGGGGGGAAGTATGGGAGGGGTTCCCATACCACACCCCTCCCTCATCCACACAGTGCCCAGCCCAGCTCCATGCTGCAGCCCCCTGCCCCACTTCCCTACCTGCTACCCAGAGGGACCAGGACCTGGAACCCTAGAGCAGCAACCCCACCTGGTGCTGGCCAGCTGGGCCCTTCCACCCATGAGGGTGAGAGCGTGGTGTAATAGGGTATGTTGAGGGTGGATGTAGAAGTCTTGCTTCTACTCCTGTGGATGAAAGGGCTGGGCAGAGCAGGGCATGGCACAATTCATTGATCACAGGCCAGATGAAAAAGTACCTGGTGGGCCGAATCTGGCCCATGGGACACATTTTGCCCACCCCTGACCTAGATTGCCAAGGAAACTTCATAGGCCACAGGCAGGAGCATTAGGTTCTATTTGTTCTCCAGTTCCTACATGGTTGTAGGCAATCAAGAACAGGGTAGTCTCTTCCCTTGAGCAAAAATGATTGCACTTTTATACTCTTTTTTGGGGGTTTTTTTTGCAAGTGTTGGAAAAGATAGAACAATGTATAATCTCTCTGTTCACAGTTCATAATGAAGACATATCTATAACCCATAAGTTGTGTTGTTTGTTTCCAAATTAGATGGAGCTGCTACATGCTTGATGTGGGAATCTGAAGTAATTAAGAACAGAACTCAAAATGTCAATCTTGAAGAATCCTGCTCTGGTCCTGTGTAACCACAAAGGAATCTAAATTCCATACATGCCTTTCATTATGGGCATGTGTAGACAAAACGGGGGCCATCTATTGAAGCAGTGGGTTTTTAAACCCACCGCTTCAATTTAGAGCAAAGTAAACCCCCACATTGTGCACACACCCCACACTTACCTGCCTCTCTGGCAGCAGGGAGGGGAGAGCAAGCTGCCAGAGGGTGGAGAAGTCCCTGTGCTGCGGGGTGGAGGGGCTGATGCTGATCCATGGCAGTGGTGGCCCCCTCCAGGAGGCCCTCACTCACAGCTCAGGCAGTCCTGGGGGGCACCACAGCTGTGGAAGGAAGCACAGGGCCCCTGCGCAACTCAAGCAGGCTTGGAGGTCTGAGTGGGGAAGGAAAATAAATAAATAAATAAATAAATCAGGCTAGCTGCTTTTCTTGGGTGGAGCCTTCTTTCCCAGGCTGCTGCCAGGCTGCCTGCAGAGCCACAGAGCTGTATGGCGCCCAGTGCTTTGCTCTGCAGTTGTAGGGGCAGGAAACTAAAATTCCTCGGAGGCGTTTTAGTTTGCTGTGCCCCAAGTCGTTTAAGTTGCGTTACGCCGCTGAATTTTCTACAGCAGCTGGAATTAATGTACAATACGCTGCCGAGGTATGCAAACACCAACACCATTAAACCGGTACAAAAGTTTTTAGCCTGCTTTAAAGTGTTGGGCACACACACCCCTCATGTTGTCTACACACCGCTGACGTTAAGTTTCCCCAGAGTTTTACAATTGAGCCCTTGAGGCTGTAAATACAGTCCCAGTCTTCTCACACCTGAGCAGCTCAGTGCCTACTTTGCATCAGAAACCAGTCATGCCTTCCCTGAAGGATTCAATGTAGTAGGCATTCTTAGAGCATACCAAACCAAAATGATCACACAAAATTCAGTTCCACATACTTCATTAATCAGAAGAGAGAGGCAGTGATGTTCATCTTTTATGTACTAGGCAAGTGATTTTAGTTCTTACCCATAAAGTAGGAGATCCAGGTTCAATCCTCTCCTCAGCCTGACAAAATTCAAATCTACTTCCCAGAAAATATATTGTTAATCCTCAAGGTATACATTGCTCATTGTGGTGGCACTTCTCAGTTTCCATAGTGGCAACTGTGCTGCAGCATTGGTGGGGAAGGGGAGGTGTGGAGGCAGTAAAGTTAATTGGACTAGGGGAAACAAAAGGAAGCCTTATTCTGGCCTTGATATAAAAACATTAAATTTCCTGCATCTGGTCACAGCCTCCTGGATCCCCCCTACTAAGCGAGTGTCCTGTCCTAACCCATTGGCTACAAAAATATACTTTCTGTTCCAATTAATTATTTTCTGTAGGGTAGCACATCAGAAACAGGCAGGGAGGAAGAGTGCTACTACTTGATAAAGTTTAAGGCTTGACAGCTAGGGGAAGATATGCAGTAGTAGTATTGAATCCATTTTAGCAAAGGGAGAAATTATGGCTGGTTCTTCCTTTTCTTGGGCAAGTGCTCTAACCACTGTACATAAAAGAACACTGCCTCCTCTTGAAAGAGAACAAAATCTTCCACTGAAGTTGTCAAAGGCCTGGAGAAGAACCAAGGCACAGTAATTGTAAACTATTATTCCCATAACATACTGAAACAATCCACACTGTCCACTTTCCAAAACTGAACCAAAAATGAAACATTTGCCAATGCTAAATAGATTATCTTCTTTTCCATGAAAGCTATCCGGTTTTCATTCCAAATCTACATGAAAAACAAATACCAAAAATACCACAATTTCCATGAGATAGAAAAACAGAGCTGTGTGAATTAACTCTTTGGTTCACAGATCAATGTAAATATTTGAGTCTACAAAAAGGTGGGGGGTTTCCCCATCAGTTAAAATTCTACTATAAAAACAATTCATTATGGGGGCAAGGGGGGATATATATTTTAAGACTGTTTTAGATGAAGGGCAATGTTATTAACAAAAAGAAAGAAATATTTTAACGTATCCCTTTTTTATTTTGGAGAAAAAGAAAATACCAACCCAATAATCCAATAAAATTGGAATTAATTTATGAATAGTTTGTTGGCCCAAATCTATATTTTTGGCCAAGAAATGTTTGACCAAAATTGTTGCCCAACTCAAGGTTGAAAATCAGAGCTTCCATCAACTTTTCCTATAATGTAGTTGAGCAGCAATAATGATTCAGCAGTGAACAATAAAATTAAAATCTGCAAAGTATTAAACTTCAGTTGATTTTTCTGTCTTTGGACTAGAAGACGATGAGGAGCTGGAAGGGAATGATTTTGTGAAAAATGGAGGCAACAGGAAAAAAAACAACAACAGCAAAGGCAGCTGTTTCTGAAGACTGAAATGGTATTTCTAGGATCACCTGTGATCAAATTCATATACTACAGTTTAAGTGTAATATGACTCATCTGCATAGTGTAATGAGAACATGGATATATTTCTGACCTGACTCTGTGACACCAATTTCTTTCCATCACAGAAATGCCTCAGAACTGATAAGCATAGGGTAAAGGTTAACAATACAATATAAAAAAGAGTAGAGAATGGGCCAAATTGAAGGGATGGATGCTCATTATTTCTTTCTTTGCCTACAGTATGGTGAAATACAGAGAGGAATTGCTATCATGTTTCTTTTTTAACCATGTCTAAAATGAAAAAAACAAGACCTGTTAAGGTGTGGGGAAAAAACAGAGGACTTTATTTGTACCAGGAGGTAGAATATAAGAAGAGCAGTGGAAGCTTCCTTAGCATAAGCCATCTACAACTAGATAAGACAACAGCAGGGGGGAGGAAAAATTGATAAAAAACAAATCTGGAAAGACAAGACCCTAGATTATTCATCATTCTTCTTTTAGGTCCAGTTTCTAGAATTTTGTCAGATGAAGGGGATTAGGATACGAGAGAGCCACTTTGTGTACAGAAACTGATTTAATAGCTCCCTGTAAGAGACATTTTCTATCTTCTACCCTGTCACACACGTTACCTTTGCTGTACCTTATTTTTTTGCATACAGCATGCCCCCAAATAAGACGCACCTTTTAGGTCCAGTTTCTAGACTAGTCTAGAAAGTCTTTCCCTTCCAGCTCCTCATTGTCTTCTAGTCCAAAGCCAATTTTTTTATTCTTAAAGTATCCTTACTGTTTCACTGTTTTATTTTAGGACTCCACTACCCTAAACTTTTGTTTTAAATGACTGCATCTACACAAGATACTGACTGTACAGTAGCCCGATACTACCATGCAGTAGCATTGTGTAGCAAAAACCATGACACAATGCTACTATGCAGTATTACTAGGCTACTGCACAGTAGCATCACAAAAAAGATGTCCATTGGCATTACTGTGCAGTAACTTGTATATACAAGTACTAAACGACTAAGGAGAAAAGACTGCAGTCAGTGTCTCATGTAAATATGGCCAATATGAAGCATTGCAACAAGCTCTACAGTTGTTAAAAAGCTTGTTCCAAAAGCTCCCCCCACAACCTTTTAAAACTAATTTTGAGATACTGAAAATATTTGAAAAAGCTTAATTAATTCTGGTTTGGCCCACAAAAGCAAAGCTACCCTTACCATTTGGAGTGGTTCTCATTCAGAAGAGCTCTGATTTAGCAGTCTCAAACCATTTCTGTATCAGCTATAATCATATTATAGGCACTGGAAGGAACAATGAGGGCTATTAGTAATAGACAAGTATTTCCCTATGCGTCCATTCTGGATAATTTGTTGGGCACAGGTATAGCAGATCTTATCCTTCTTAGAAAAGAAATGTTGGTCACCAAAGAAAGAAAAAAGACCATATAATCACATTGTCCCAACACCCTTGATACTTCCAGGAGAGAACTACCGCTTCAAGCAATCTGCAGCAAGAATATAGTGAGTGTCTCAGATTCTTAGGGCAAATAAATACTGTCTGATAAACAAAGTCTCTTGATGAAGGGACTTTGATCCTAAAAGCTTGCAGAAAAGGACAATTTTCTTGCCATTTCCCAGTTGGTCTAATAAAAGGTATCATTTTGGAACCAAGAGTTCTAGTTTTTTTGTGTGTCTTTTTGTCTCAGACCAACCCGGTTACCAAGTACAACCCTGAAACATGGAAGATATTGAATTTTAGCCGAGTTTGAATTGTAAACTTCATTGCAGAACAACAAGAACATTTTTTTTTTTTACCTCCCTGCCTGCCATCTGACACCTCCAGGGAAGGAATTCTACCTGATCTGCACATCAAAGAGTTACTTAGCACAGCTCACAAAGATGCTCTCATAGACCCAGAGGGACAGCCTTCCATCTTCAGCTCCCTCTGTGCAAAAATGTTTATTTCCTACCTATGGGGACTTTTTACCATCTTGTACCATCTACACTTCTCCCAGAGCCTGATGAAGGGTCTTTGATCCTGAAAGCTTGCAAAAAAGGACAATTTTCTTGTCATTTTCCAGTTGGTCTAATAAAAGGTATCATTTTGGAACCAAGAGTTCTAGTTTTTTGTATATCTTTCTGATAAACAAAACATTTTTCTTTCATTGGACTCGATCCTCACTTATACAAGTTCACCCACTGAAGTCAGGGCAGGAGTGTGCCTTTTATGTTATTCTTAGTCAATGTATTGATTTTTTTTTCTTTTGCATTTATAACAAGTTTAAACATTAAGCAAATCTATTATGTAAATTATTGAAAGAGAACATGCATACTATGAGCTTGTGAAGAATTATATTTAGCATAAGGGAGGGAGTCAGTAAAATTCATTGCGACATCAAGACTGTATTTGATGTGGCAGCTGTTTTCTGTGCTGCCGCAGGAACTTTGTTTTGAATACAGCAAAGCAGCAGATGTTTATGAGCAATAAGGGTGTTGGTGTATTTATTACCTGATTCTATGGGCAACATAAACCCCCTAATTTTCAGATTTCATTCAGAATTGCTTGCTTAGATCACAAAATGAATACTGAACTGATATTGTAAAAGATATTAGAGGAGCCATTTAGAATTAATTCTTTAGTTTCTATCACCTAATTCATTTATCTAAAGCCTTATGAAATTACTGTTATAGGTTTCCAATTTTCATCTCTTCTGTACCTGGGGCTCTGCTTTCTTGAAAGTAAAAATAATTCTGGATACTTCAACGATCACTTGAGGGTGGATTTGTGATAGCGTTGGTGGAAGGAGAACAATCTGCCATTCTGTAATACACTTCAGCTCTGCTTTGTCTCTCTCCAACTTGCTATGCTTCAGCTGTTTTGTAGTATATGGAATTCAAGATAAACTTTGCACAGTATAGCTTGAAAATGTTGCTCTCATTTTGATCAGTCTACCCTGTAGCTCAGCAAAGAGAAACTGAAACCTATAATTGAGAGAGGTTTTCATGAAGGCTTGGAGGGCCTTGAGGGATCTCTCAACCTCTAGATGGTGAGTACAGTCCTTGCTAATGATCTACATTTCCTGGCACTGGAAGGAAAACCTCTTAGAAGTAAGTTTACCTTGACCTCTACACTGCAGGCAGAGTGAAAAGCAAACAACAGTTAACAACTGCAGAGATTGAAGACAAGAAAAGTATAAGTGGCAACAAAGCAATTTATTGGTCCCAGCTGCTTAAAATGTTGGGCAGACTTTCCCATTGAAAGAGGCCTCTGTATAAGGAATACAGAATTCCCAAGATAACTACTAAACCCAAAGCCTGGCACCCAATACTGAATATAATTTAAGTTACTTTAGAAAAAAAAAGTTAGGGAAGGGAGCGAATTAAGGAACATACGAATGAATCAACTGAATAATGTTGCATGTACCATGGATTTTGCCCTGTATTTTGACAATCCTTTCCTCTGTAGATGAGGCTTAACATTATACCATGTAAAGTAACTACCTGTAAAAATAGCCATCATGTTCCAATTATCATTTCTTTATTCCAGATATGACAAATTTGATATAATAGGCAGAAGAGCATATAGGACGAAAAAAATAATTATAGACTAGCACTGCTGGCTTCCACCTACTCTTAAGTTTCTGACTCCAGCAAATTGGAGATCATTTTGACAACAGTATGCAGAGGAAGGACTCATTTCCACAGGTTCTTCTTGAGGCTTATCTTTGGGAGACAGAATTGGAAATGAAATTGTCTTTCATCTGACCATCATGATAACACACTTCTGGGAAGTCAGGATACTTAACTTTTAGATAGCTTCAAGTGCTAATTAACACAGATGCAGACTAGAAGAAATGAATAAAAGAGTTACTTTTTTTTTTTTTTTTTGAGAGAACTATTTTTGTACATAGTTGTGATCCCTAATCAAACTTTACTTCTATATTGCTGTGTGCTGTTTCATACATTTGTGTTGGTCTAAAATACTTAAAGACAGTACATTTTAAAAGAAAGCAGGCATTTTTACAAGTGCTCCAGGCGGCACCTTAATTAGTAAGTCATGCTAATTAAGAGCACCAGAGTGCCATGTGTATCAGTGTCCCCTGCACTGAAAAATGGCATCAGGGAACTTTGAAAGAAAGCTCAAATGAACTTTAGTTCAAAGCACCCCGCTGCCATTTTTCGGCGCAGGGATGCCAATACACGTGACACTAGAGTCTGCAGGAGCACATTTATTTCCATGCTCCAGTGGACTTGATTAATAAGGTCAGCTCCGATGCACTGGATTTCAAGCGTGTCACAGCCGACTCCCTGCACATCTATAGGAACCAAGGGTGCCAGAATTACTCTAGTCCTGGAGAGTTCCTTGTGGAATGCTTTTAAGTTCCACAAAACTAAAAAAAAAAAAAAAAATTTTTTTGCAGGACAATAAACATCTTTAAAAGCAATTTCAGGGATATATATATAAATTGCACTCACATTCCTATCAGTTTTACATTACCACCATGATGAAATGAACACATTTATATATAGTCACATGCAGCTAAATAACTAACTATACCAGGACAGAGAAAAGAGCAAAGGTCTTTCTCTATCTCTTTAGCTGGAATCCTCTGTAAGGGCCCCACAGAACCTCAGCCCATGCATTTGGAAGCCATAGAGTTCATGTGTTCTTCTGAAAGCAACTCACCAGAGAGGTCACAGGAAAGGATAAGTATCTACATTTTCTCCTCACTTCTGTCTTCATCTGAGTTATTGTTAGTTGTTTTGGGAGGTTTAATTACTAGGTTAAAATGAAAAGTGAAAAAAAAAAATGAATGTGTCAAATGTGTGTTAGAATGATGTGTAACTGTGATGGTCCAGAAACAATTCAAGAAGCAAGGATTGGGGGAAGGAGGGCATGATATTATTTAAACTGCATGGCTTGAATAAAGTTAGAAAAGCTTTTAAATGCAAGACATTCTTCTCTAGGTCTGAGGAAGCAAGCAACCCCCCCCCCCCCCCAAAAAAAAAAAAAAAACAAAACCAGTAAATGTTAAGAGCTCAGAGTAGAATTGTGAACTTGGAAGGGGGAAGGGAAATTTCCAGGGGTAGCAGACAAACAACTAGCAGAAAAAAGTAACTGATTACTGGATATCACTGCCTATCAAAAGAGAGAGGTGCTATTAATACCAGTTGTGTGTAGGAAGATATCAGGTAGATTCTAGAATGCCAAAAAAAAAAAAAAGAAGGAAGGAAAAAAAAAACCCCAAAACAATATTGATGTTCAGTTATTAGTGGCCAGGCAGCTTATGATTTTTTTGTTCCTGAGTTAGCCCTTCAAAAATGGTGTTGGGTAGATTTCCCTAGAGCAGGAGCACAAGGCCAGAAAAGGAGTGTTTTCTTACAAAAAACATGCTCCTAATGACAAATGTGCATCTGTTGTTTATTATTTTGTGAGAGTTCATTCTGGTGCATAGTTGCTGTTTAGTTTCACCCACATAGTTAACTTGAGGGTGAAGAGTTATCCAACTTGGTACATTGGATAAGCTATATCACATTTTGGGAAACACACGTGTAGGATCTATGGATTCTGATGAACAGGGATCCTGGTTTTATCTGATTTAAAAAAAACAAAGCAAAACACACAACATGCAAATTCTCTGATAAAAACCCAAAAATACGTTATTAAAATTAAAAGCCCCCTGCAGCCTCCTCTAGCTCTACTGGTGCCCCTCACCTGCCCCGAAAGCCCTCCCAACCCTGATGGTGCCCTTCATTGCCTCCACAACAGCCCTCCACCCTACTTGTGCCTCTTGCCCTAACCCACAGCCCCTGCCCCCCGGCCCTGCTGGAAGGGGCCCCCAGCTGCCAGAGCTATGGGGCCAGGGACTCAAGTCTGCAGTTCCATTCCCTCAACAGCAGGCAGCTGCAGCAGAAGCAGCATGGATCTGGCTCCCCCACTGCTCTGCCTGCTCAGGTGGGTCTGGCTCCTCACTCCCCCCAGCCATGACCCACAACCCACCAGCCTTGCCAGAGGGGCCCCCAGCCCCCTGGCAAGCCCCACTTACCTCAGGCTCCAGGAGCAAAGAGTGAGGCTGAGCTGAGCTGTGGCTGACAGTCTCAGGCCCCACCCTTCCCGTTCAGGCAGGGCTGGGGGTTTCCTGCCTTGTTTGCAAACAGCTCCTGCAGGCTGGAGCTCAAGGAGCTTGCAGAGCTCTTTGCAAAAGCAGGGAATCTGTGGGTTTCTCTGCTAAAAGAAGAAACCCACATGTTCTCTGATAAAAAGGGGAAATCCATGGTTTTCTCTGTTTTTCTATGGGAAATGGAAAACCAGGACTCCTGCTGTTGAGTCTTTTGTGAGGGGTGTTGATGGTAGTAGCACTAGAGATGTACTGACAGGTAAACTGTCCCATTAAGTGTCTGTTGAACAGTGGGTAGTTTGTTTCTGATAGTGAGTTGGACAAGGTGGGGGGGGGGGTTCAAAGCCAGGGTGCTTGGAGTATTTTGCTCAAAGGTTTGATCTTTGTTGATTAATGGCTGTAGTAGTTGGCAATTCTTCTGATTGGTTCCAGTGTAGGTGACCACTTGGGGTCTGTCATCATGGAGATTTCTTTTTGTAGCAAGTTACTGAGGGACATCTGGTTAGCTCTTTCAAACATACAGTCTATTTCTCTAATGGAACCTCCTTGTTGTATGAAGGTAGATTTTAGGTTGGATGGGTAGGCATCAAGAGCTCCCTTTAGAGCAGATGTGGTTGTATTTCAGGCCCCGATCATAGATGACAGATTCTTTGGGGTTCTTGAGATGATTGCTGGTCTTGTGGACATAAGTATGGTATTCTGTGAGATTTTTGTATATGGCGGTTTGTAGGGTGCCAGCCTTGATGCAAGTCCTGGCATCTAGAAAGTTGATGCTGGTGTCAGAGTATTCCATAGAAAGTTTGATCAGTATTTTCAGCAGATATCTTTCTAAATATCTTAGGGTGGAAGTCAATAAGTAAGTCCAGGTGTTCAGTCCAGATGATGAAAACCTGTGTACTATAGGTTTGATGGTGCAATTATCTAGAACTTCTTCATCCAGGTGGCTTATGAAGAGATTGACACATAGAGGAGCCCTCTTTGTACCCATAATTGTTTCCAAGGCTTGAAGGATGTGTCAGTTATTAAAAGCAAAGTTCTTGTGGGCGAGGATAAAGGGATGATCTGTGTAATACGCTGTTGCAAAATCTGAGTATACTGTGTGTTCTTGAAGCTATTTCACGCAGGCAGCCGTGCCTTCATGGTGTGGCAAGTCAGTGTACTGGCTGGCAACATCCATGGTTGCAAAGCAAGGTTTTCTTAGGGAGTTAATTTATGTTCTGGATTCATCCATGGAAGTCTGTTGCATCTTGTAAAAATCTTGCTCTTTGACTGACAAGTGGTTTCAGAAATCGTGGTAGGTCTGTGTCACAGCGGGGTCCTCTAGGAGGGCCGTGATCTCCTCGAGGTCCCTCGCTCCATGTCAAGGCCGGCCCAAGACACCCTCTGGTTCTCGCCCACCACGTCTTTGATGTTCAGTAGGTTTGGGAGGCTGCCTATGACTCCCTGGGCATGGCTACTTGGGACCTCCGTCCCTGTGTGTTCCTGGACCCCCTGGGGGTCTCCCAGTGTAATGGGTGCTCCCCAGGCACCCTAGCCTTATGGGCTACGCGTGGCTCCTACCAGCCCCTAATACCAAGCCCCAAGTCTCGCTGATGGGAAAGATGTTGTCCTGTCCAATAAACCTACGCCCTCTCTTGGGCCTTCTCTCCAATAGGCTAGTCCCCTCTGGGATGTCCTCTCTGGCCACCGGTCTTCTGGGCCCCCCGCACTACTACCCTCTCTGATCCCGGGCTCACCGTGCTGCTATCCCCTTTTGCCGGGGACAACCTCAGCACCTTGCCCTTCTCCTGAGGCGCTGTGCCACTAACCCCTTCCGTCGGGGTCCACCGCGGCACCCTGCCCCTGTCCTGGGTTTCCCTACTGTGCAGGCCTATTACTGGGTCCGCCATGCCCATCCTGGGCTCCTCAATATCGCCCCACTCTAGGGCTCCTCAATATCGCCCCTCCCTGGGGCTAGGGTTTATGCACCCCGCAAATGATGCCCTTGCTGGCATCTGCTGCGCCCGCCCTGGGCTTCCTAGTATGGCGCTCCCCCTCTTCGGGGCTCGCCGTGCCCACCCCGGGGCTTCCCAATAGTCCTGTATGGCGCTCCCCCTCTTCGGGGCTCGCCGTGCCCACCCCGGGGCTTCCCAATAGTCCTGTATGGCGCTCCCCCTCTTCGGGGCTCGCCGTGCCCACCCCGGGGCTTCCCAATAGTCCTGTATGGCGCTCCCCCTCTTCGGGGCTCGCCGTGCCCACCCTGGGGCTTCCCAATAAAATCGCCCCACTCTCTGGGGCTGGGGTCTATGTACCCAGCACACAACCCAGGGTCTGTGTCCCCAGTCCGCAACCCACTGGTTGCACTTGCAACCCACTGGTTGCGCTCCTCACAGCCAGCTGCACCTGCACTGGCACTGCGCCCTCGCTGGCGCTGAGGTCCCCATACCACTGGGGTACCTATGAGGATAATGCGCCCTCTTGGCGCTAGACTGCGCCCTCCCTGGCGCTGGGGCCCCACCCCTCTGGGGTCCCTATAAGGTTCAGCCGCTCCTCTCTGAGCTTAACTGACCCCACAACTCTGCCCTGCAACTCTCAGGGCCTAGTGCGCCCTCACTGGCGCCGGGGGCCCCACTTTACCGTGAGCCCCCCCCATGAGGCCTCCTCCGACCCCTACAGCCTCACCCAAGTCTCCGGTGTAATAACAGAGCCAAATATAACCACAAGCCTCCTGGCTATAACTTAAACACATGCCCTCTGGCTATAACCACATTGTTCCATATGACAGTGGTACTTGCTACTAGGCTCCCCTCTGCATCCTCACTCCTAGAGCTCCTGCCTCCCTGGCTGCTGGCAGAGAACTACCAGCCTAGCCTCAGCTCTGGGCTTTATAAGGGCCAGGCCCTGCCTCCTACAGGCAGCTGGCTCCCCTTAGTTGCCCCGGCAACCCGCAGCTGTGCTCATTATGTTCTGCCAGGGCGCTCTCTCCCTGGAAGTTTCTACTCCCTAGGAGCAGGCACTGAGGTGCCCTGTGACAGTCTGCCAGGAGGGTAATGCAGTTGGATATGATGAGTCTGCCATGGTAACCTTGTTTGGGAATACTTGGGAGCATATAAAAGGTTCCTGGGGTACCAGAGTTGGGGATTAATGGAAATTGTTTTTCCTGAAGTTGGTGAGGGGATGATTTAATGAGGTTTTCCAGTTGCAGAGTGAATACTGACACTCCCTAAGTTCTTTATATTTGGTGTCGGAGAGCTGTCTGTTGGCCTTGTTGATTTAGTTTTGATGGTTGAGAAAGGTGGAACTATCAATGTCCACTAGTTTGATTACTATTCTGTTGCTGGATTATAGAAGCTTTATGGCTTCTCTCTGAGGGAGTGTCTTTTCAGACACTATTTGTTATCAACTTTTAAAATCAGTGAGAACTAATTATTTAACAAAAATCACTGCAATAAAGTGATGAGTGAACGTTTTTGCTTACAATGTAATCCCACTTCTGTTGCTTTTTTAAAGGAGGTGTCATGCATTTTTTTTTTTTTTTTATAATGCAATTAAAGTATTTGCTAAAGGATATAGAACAGTTCAATATATTTTTGGGGGGCAGAGGGGGAGTGCCTCATTTAAATTCACTCCACTGAATGCTAGATTCTCTTAGTGAGAAAATTAAATAGCACAAGTATTGGAACATTTTATTTAAAAGATATTTGCTGAAAATACTGGTCTGTCTTTCAGGGGTTTCCAAAGGACTTTCCAAATAGCCAAGATAGGAGAAATTCCAATTTCATATCAGTATTTTCTCTTCTTTCAGTCTTTTGTTTCAGCATTATAGATTATAATTTTGACATTACATGTATAAACATCACAGGGGTAATTATTAGCTCAAATCAAAATATAAAGCACAATAAATAATATTAGGTGCAAAAGGTACAAAACAGCAGCAGTGATGTCAATATCAGAGTTGCACAAGTCTTCTAGCCTGTGCAGAAGAATCTTCCTATTACAGCTAATATTAGTGGACCCGATTTTTCACTGCTTTGAAACGTCTGCGGTCACTAATCCTTGTGCACAGTGGCTCATTCTGACCCATTTCACAGGCATTTTGCATAACTATAAAAGTCTACACAAGATGCAAAGCAATGTATAATCAGGGCAATTGGGCATATGATGCATTGCTAACTAGGTTCTGTGCACTGCACATAGGAAATCACAAAAGTAAGAGTAGCCACTCAGTGTTTTATCACTGAAAAGGCCCTGCTGGCACTAAAAGCAATATCGGCAGATCACCTATCATTTTCTACAGAAGTGCACGTTTCAAAAGAATAACTTCACAAAACATGTCACATGTAATATACATTATTATTAAAATAATAAGGGGCCAAATCAAAAAAAAAAGTGATGGGACTCCCAACAAACTGAAGATGATCAGCATATACCCAAGAAAAGCGGAAACAGTCTTCAGCACTACACAAAAACCAAAAACACGACATTGGCATTGGTAATAGCTGGCATTGCTATCAGTAAACTTGTTTTTTTATTAAATGAAGTAACAAACAACATACGTTATAAAACACCAGCTAGAAGCATGTATTCACTCAAGGGACAGCCAGTGGCTGATATTTTGTGCAATGCATGCCAAGGCATTGCCATACTACTCTTATCTTACCTGCAATTTCCTTAAATGAATGTTGGGTACAGTCTCACTCTACTGTTGCCAAAAGTTCCCACTTCTTTCATATGCCAAAAGAGCAATATGGGTTTTTGTTGCCATCTCTCTATTTACATGGCTATGAAACTGCTAGTTGCACCTTTCGGCTACCAAGGAGTTTTGATAATCTCCTTGCCATGGAAGCCTCCCATTATGCAAAGCAGATTAAGACCCAAGCATCTCTTACTATGAATCAGAGTTTTTTGTGATAAAAACCTAACAC
The DNA here is from genome assembly GCF_000455745.1 of Alligator sinensis. Taxonomy (NCBI): domain Eukaryota; kingdom Metazoa; phylum Chordata; order Crocodylia; family Alligatoridae; genus Alligator; species Alligator sinensis. The sequence continues at coordinate 1,888,172 of NW_005842034.1, read as the reverse complement.
TATTTTTTCCTCCTACTTGTTTGCTTTCCTCAATCTGAACTAAGTCACTTAATCTAAAAGTATATGGTATCTCTTGTGATTTTTTTGTATACCGTCTTCAACATAAAACTGTACCAACAGGTTTCTTGATAGTCTCCCCAAGAGAATAAACCCAAAACTTAGCACTCACAGCAGAAATCACTGATTTCCAAATTGGTCATGCTGTTACAGTTGTTACTCTGCCTTCTCTTTAAGCAACAATTCTCCTGACAGTGTCCTGTGATGGAAAGAGTTCTACTTCTCCCAAAGCCTGCTGCTCACTTACCTATTGATTTCTCTGCATCTTTATTCATCGATGGATATTTTGTTCTTAATGGGACTTAGAAATGGATAGCTACATAGCAGGAGGAGGGGGGCATTTATTTATTTATTTTTACAGACATGCTGACCAAAGTTCTGCTGTCATAACAATTAACAATAGTGATATCACTCTAGGTTTCATACTGGGAACAACCAACTTGTGTGAATCACTGGCTGCTTCCTGAAAATAATCTATTGCAATTACTATTGCATGCATTTCCCTCCCATCTGCAATGGGAATTGCATCCCCATCCTTTTGGAAGACAAACCTTACATATTTTGAATTCAGACATATATGGCTCTACTAAAAACTTTCCTTATATGCCAAATAAAATAGAAAGGATTCATATCCTACTAAATTGCAGACACACATCTCTTCTTCCTATAGGACAGTAACTTTCAAGGATTTTGATAGCTTCTTCATGCTGTATTGATTATTTTGGGACAACTTATGTAAAGTACAAAGACAGTAAAAGTTACAGAATCAATTTGGAGGTGAATTATATCACATATACAATTAGGACACCCCTTAACTCTTAGTTCTTCAGCCCTTATATACACGTGTGTGTGTGTGTGCACACACATACACACCCTGGTTTTTCTAGCCTTAATACAGCCATGCTGGCCAGTGTCTCCACTAGGGCCAGCCCCTGCTCCAGCTAGAGAGCAGAGGGTTGGGTGAGCTCTGTGGCTGGAGCAGAGAGCCTTGCCCAGCCCAGAGAGCATGGCAGGATGCTGGGGTATCTGGTTTAACTTAAACCAGCAAGGGGTGTGGGACAAACATTACATAAACTGGTTTGAGCCAAATCAGTTATGTCTGATACTACATGCAAACAGGTTTATCTCAAACCAGTTTCAGCCATTTTGAAACTGGTCTATGTGCTCTGACTGTTTGTTACAGGTTTAAACCAGTTTCTGATCACTTAAACTGGTTTGTGTGTAATGTCTGTTCCTAGCCTTAAAGTTTGGGGTGGGGGCAGGTGGGTTGATGCCCAATAGAAGTTACATATTTTTTCCCAGTTCCATTTGCCTGAAGGTATGATGCAAGTTTCCCTGGAGGATAAGGAAGAGGATAGTGATGGAATGGCTATTCTGTCATAAAGTGTTCTTCCACTACTGACTAGGACTGCTTGTACCTGCCACCAGGGTTGAATTCAGTTTAGTTCTCCCTAAATTGAAACAGTGGGTTTTTAAAACCACTGCTTCAATTTAGGGAGAATTAAACTGAACCTAGGTGGCATGTACACAAGGGTGGGGGCCTGATCCTTACCTGACTCTTTGGCGGCAGGGGATGCTAGTGAGCTGTAAGCGAGCCGAGCGGTCCCTGAGCTGTGCGGTAGCCCCTCAGCTAGCACCTGGCCCAGGCAGTCCCGGAGGGTGCTGCAGCCATGGAAGGAAAGACAAGGCCCCCACACAGCTCTTTGAGGATGAGGCCTGAGAGACTGGAAACATGTGGTGTTCTGTTCTTGTCTTTGATAGATTTTTGGTGTGCACTCATTCTGGTGCGCAGTCATGGCTTGGTGTCTCCATGTATTTTCCATGAGGGCACTTGGTGCCCTCATGGAGATATGGATTGCAAAGATTACAAAAGGTATAGGCAGTTTTGTGCCTCCTCATTATAGCCTATGGGTGAAATGTCAAAACAGTTTCGATGAAACTAAACAGAAGAGTGCTTTGAAACAAAACAAAAAAATTCAAAACAAAACACTGTCCCATCAAAACAGCAAAATGGAAGTCAAAACAAAACAGTGCTGTTTTGCACAGCCTAGTAGTAAGTATGACCTTCTCAGAGATATAATTTACTTTGCCGATTTTGTCATGGCAAGTTTCCATAAAAAAGTTTCAACAGGTTTCTTTTTGATGAACAATTTGAGGATACTTCCCATAAACCTTATATTTCTTCAGTTAAAGTACAGCATTTCAATGTCATGCATCTACCGGAGTTTCCTTGTTTGTTGTTAAAATGTTCCTGGGGTAAGAGAATAGAGGGATACATTTTTTTATTGGCATGGTGTGCATCTACATGTGTACTTTACTGCAGTGTAGACTAATTAGCTGTACAGTGAAGCATCACCGTCTACACATACACCAGTATTAAGGTGCAGTAAATTAACTAATTCTGCCATAAGATGGTACCACTGGGGCAATACTGTCATATGGTGGAGTACTTTACTGTGCTGAAATGCATGTGAAGATGCTGAAAGCTGGGCATAAACTGCACCCATTCAGCTCAGGCAGCAGGGGGCCAGACTCCTGCCTACCACCTAGCCACATGGGTCTGCACTTTGAGCACTCTTTTGTCCCAGCTAGCCCCACTGCTGCCTAATTCCACTATGCAGAGCCTAACACTGACCCCCGAGCCTCCTGTCGGCCCAAGCCTACTCTGTCCTGGCTCAAACTGCCGCTGTCCCAGGTGCACATGTAAATACCTTGCCTGGGAGTAGTGTACTCCAGCTCAAACATCTCTAGCATTTATTGTGTTGTATTAGTTGCATGCATAAATGCACCCACTGACGGAAAGGATTTGATATTTCTTTTTATTTCAAGGGGAAAATACTGGCGTGAGGCCCTCATTAGCTTCCTTACAATAGTTGGTATCAGTGGGTGCCTATACATGTGTTCCCATGCATTCCAATCATGGATCAGACTTGATTAATCTAATTAGAATGCTCCAGCATACCTCACCATCATGTGAATTCAGTGTTCTGCATTTCAAAATGGAGGTGGATGCACTAACTAAAACTCATTGAACAAACTTTAGTTAGAGCACCACCCTGGCCATTTTGAAACACGGGATGCTGAATACACCTACTGCTACAGCATTTTAAAGTAGAGCAGTTCTCCAGGAGCTGCTCTCATTAAAATGCCGTTCCTTCCTCCCCACCCCCCAGCACATCTATAGACACACAAGCACCTGGTTGTTTTAACCTTGTTGATGTATCCTCAATTACAAGGACAGACTATGGCTTCTTCATTACCTGCTAGTTTGATCACTATTTGGTTGTTGGAGCTGAAGGAGAAAATAGCTTTCTTCTCAAAATAGGAGAGCCAAGGCAGTTTATGTTTAAGAAATTTACTGTGTACTTTATTCTTAAAACAACCGATTGTCTTGATTGGTTTTGTTTGTGTTATTGTCTGACTGCATACAATGTGGTGGCTGTTATATCAGATGTTTTTTATTTCTTATGCTGGGTAACTAGCACCAGGGTTTCTTCATAGCAGTTTTCAGTATGCTGCTTGATAATTAAGTACATCTCTTACTTTTTTTTCCCTTCCACTTTATTGGAGTACATAGTTTCTCATTGAAAGTTCATTCCTTTCAGAGTAGGGAGGATCTGCTTTCTCTGAATTGGAGCATTTGAGTTCCATTCTCTCACACAAATCAGATCCTTAGTAGGTTTTAATTTTCTGTACCAGGAATAGATCTGAAGTTACTAGTAACTAAAACTTGTTTTACAACTGTCACTCAAAGGTCATGAATTTTTCAAGTTTGTATACTATACTTCCCCCCCAACCTACCAAGGGGTAAAAAACAAAACAAAACAAAACAAAAACAAAACAAAACAAAACAAAGACTGCATATTTTAAGCAAGGAAGCTGCTTTTTCTTTGCCGGAATAAAAGCAGGCAGACACTGCACACCATCTGGCCAGGGGTGCACAGACAGCAGAATGCAGCTCTGCCCTGGCCCCTGCTGCAAGATTCCAGCAGCTCCAGAGCAGCCCCCTGCCCTAATGCATGCCCTGCCAGCATGGCTCGGGCCAGTCTCTATGGCAGTCTTGTGCTATTACAGCACAACTGCAGCTTGAGTCTCCATGGAGATTGGCCCCAGCCTTGCAGGCAGGGGCTGCTGGAAAATGGAGTCCAGCTGCCAGCTGGATCCACCATTTTGCCCACCCCTGCTCTTGGCTCACATTCAGTTTATGATCTACTGTTAAGTCCCAAGTCCTTCTCTTCAGTAGCTAGTCATTCCCCAGTTGGAATGGAGAATTTGTGCGTGCAATTATTAAGTGATTGGTGAATCCACGATGGCTGTTCCTGATTATCTTGTTCTTCCCTAGATGCCTCACAACAGATTCCTTAAGGATCTGTTCCATGATCTTTCCATTTATGTGGGTCAGACAGACTGGTCCGATTGAAAACCAATTCACAATTGTCACAGGTCAGATGTGTCCACACATAGTGCCCTAGCATTCCAGACAGAATGGTCACTTTTTAGACATTGAAGTGCTGTAGTTGTGACACCAGGGGATGGGAGTGAATGTGCCTTGCAATGGGAAACTGTGTAGGAGCAAAAGTGGGGCAGCAGAGGAAAGAGGGAAGGGAAAAAGTGCAAAAATAAATTAATACAATTTTTTTTAAGTGCTTGCATGCTTATACTCCTGCTTTGGGGGAGGGTGACCTGTGGCTGGGGGAAAAAATGCATTTACCTTACAGATGTGCACAGCCACTTTTAAGGAAAAGTCTTAGCACATTCTATCCCACACAGAGCAGAAGGACTTGTAGCAGGACAGTGGACTTGTAGGTCTGTAGGATCCCAAGAAAAGAGGCTTTCCCTTGGGACAAATGCAATGTCTGTTTACAGCCAGTGCATGCACTGATAACCCCCTGAAAGGCTGCTCTTTTCAAAGGTGGTGGCGAACTTAACTGTTAACTTTTCTGAGGGTGCAACAATGACATCTCCAGAAAAAAAAAAAAAAAAAAAAAAAGTAAAAAATATTTTACATGAATATGGGAATAAAACAAGACTATTTATGGTGTGAGAAGAATTCCTAAAGACTTCAAAGGTATCAAGCCTGATGCCTTGAAAACTTAGGAGTTTGTTTACATAGTTGATCAATGGAATTTTAAAAACTCTGCTCCTCTTAAAAGGAAACTGTACATTTCAGAGAGACAACTTATGTTCATGATTCAGAAATCAATATTGTTTGAAAGTTTTGGAAGTAAGCTGAACAAGATTTTATAAACAAAGAACTGATTAAGTGGAATAAATTGATGCCAATGATGTATTAAATCTGTAACAATTAAAAAAAGCAACAATTCAATTTCTGCATTTGCTTTATCTGTTTCACTCAAATAGGAGACATTTGAGAAGAACAACATGATGCAAGACAAAAGTTATTTTAGCTTGTATACTGCCCTTCACCGTAGTATTCGAGTGCATCAAAATAGTCGTATATTATTACCTCCTTCCTCTTCTGTTCCCACTTTGTAAATTAGTACTGCTATTCTGCTTAAAAAACTGACATGTTAAACATACAAGAAGACTGTTTGGTGTTTATAGATTCCCCCATCTACATTTACCCAAGTTTGGCACAAACCCAAAATTTTAATTTTTAAATATAGCAATAATTCTATTAATTTTTGTCCCTTTGGGTTTGCAAAATTAAACACAAAGAACTATAAAAAGTTTTAAATTGCATTAAGGGTATATGTGTGCATGTGACTCATTTTTATGCATCTATAAACAAGATCCTATTTTGTATATTGTGGGATTCAAGGAGCATGTAGTTACCATTTACTTGAATGAATTTCTAGATACTCTTGGTCAGAGTATTTTGGCTCATTATGCATTACTTGTCCAATGTATATGGTGACTAATTTTATTCAGTATTCAGCCAGCTCTGCTGTAGCCTCCTAAATTCAGGAGCATAAGAGATGTAAGGCCGATCAGTATGAGGGAACTTCTTAATGAACTATATGTTCCACTTAGCTCTACACATTCCATCATTTGTCAGATTTTTAGGTCTCACAACTAAAAGTTCCTATGAGCGTGTCTACACATTTATTGTGCAGTAATTTAGGTTACTGTACAGTAACCAAAAATTACTGCAAATTAAGGGTGCATGTCTACATGTTCATGCCCTTACTGTGCAGTAAATATGGTGACTTAAACTGGCTTAGGTGTAAATCTGATACCTGCATCATGCAGGTGGAAAATTTACACCCAATTAGTTACTGCTCAGTAACTCTTTTCTGTGGACTGACTTGAGACTAACTTTCCTAAGTCAGTTCACATGCAGCATTACTGTGCTTTAAATAGCTGCACATGTAGACACCGACCTAAAAACTGTTTAGTGAGCAGTAAGTTACTGTGCAGTAAATGCATGTGTAGATACACCCTATGTTACCTAATCTGTATATAGTAAATAGCTAGACACAGAACAGAAAAAAGAAACAAGACAACTCTAAGCAACTTACATTATTTATAGATCATCCTGTTTTTACATATTAAGTTACAGTGAACAGCAAGGTAAGGATTTGAATCCTTACTGACATGGTCAATAAAAATGTAACATACTCAGACAAAGAAATGCACTCTGACTTAATCAGTAAAAAATACAAGTAAACTTGTGAAAGGGAAATTGAAGTACTGATATACTGGCCTATAAAAACATCCACATGACCTGGTCAAAGCTAAGTTAAACTAAGGTTCAGGTGTTGTCCCCAACGGACAGTGTGAGTTCGTGCCCGGTGCGCTATTGCCAATGAACACACAGGGGTGGAGGATCCAACTTAATCTTTATTGTTTCCAGTCTGCCCAGAGAGGGGTGCTTGGCAATCGTTTGCAAAGCAAGCACCACCGGTTTCTACCTTTGGGTACCTTTTATACATATGTTTGCAAGTGTATCGCTCAGTGATTGGTTACAAGCCACTGACATAAGACGTTCTCTACTGAGCATGTCTCTATACCTATGTTTTAGCCATGTATTTCATTTATATACATATATGTTTCATTAACATACTTTTGCTCTGCCCAGGGGTGTGATTTTTAGCATTATAATGAGACCTTTTTCTGAACTTCTTGCTATCTTACAAGTGTCAGGGAGACATTATCCTGCTGGTGTTAGGGAGGCATTCCAGGAATCCTCCGCATCCCACACGCTGTGCTCTGCAAGCATCTCTTAACACACACATACCACACCCCTCCCAGCATCAGTAAGTTGCCTTAAGTATTCAGTTAGATATAGTTTGCAAAAGCTAGATATACCATAAAAAAGATTACATAAAAAGATTGCATCACAGGTACATAATTGGCATGCTTTGTTCTATGTCCCAATATGTGAGATTTAAATGGTATTATGTATAGGTACCAGAACTGATCAGATAATTAAACGTACATTATAGATAGGCTACCCATGAACAAGTCTAAGTGTTTTACTTGAAGTATCATGTGGAACATAATACAAAATACAAGTGAAGTGTTTGGAGCTAGTTTTACACTGTTATAAAAACAAGACCCATTCAATGAGATTAAGAAACACAAAATACACATGAAGATCAAATCCAGGGAACCATATATAGTAAAAACAGTAGCTGTTACCACCAAAAAAGTGGCAGGGGGTGGGCATTGTATATTCACATCACACAGTGTAAGGAAAGTATGTCACATCCCTTACTTAGTCAGGGATCCTGATTTTCCATGATAAAAAAAAATTGCAAGTTCTCTGATAAAAACCCTAAAACCTGTGATTAAAATTAAAGAATCCCCAAATACACCCCCCACCCAGATCCTGCTGGTGCCCCTCTTTGCCCCCACAACAACCTCCCTGGACCCACTTGCCCTCCTTGCCCCCCACCCACAGACCCTGCCCCCTTGCTCTGCCAGAGAGGGCCCCCCAGCTGCCAGGCCATGAGACCAGGGACCCAGGTCCACAGCTCCCTGCCCCCAACAGAAGGAAGATGCAATAGGAGCACAGAGCTGACTCCCCCATTGCTGCCTTCCTGCTGCCAGATCCAGCAGGGGTGGGACTGGTTCCTAGTGGCTGTGCACACTCCTGGGGGGTCAGAGGGGACCCACACCCCCAGATCTGTGCCGGGGGCAGGCCATGGGCTTGAGCTCCTTCCCTGCTTATCTCCTGCAGGGCCACTGTAGCCCCACAGGTGAGACCCAGCACAGCTGGGAAGTGGGGCCATGCTGGGATCTCCTCCCACCACCACCCCCCGCCATGCTTCCTGCACCTGCTGCTGCTTTGAGTGGTGGAGCCCTGCGCCACTTCCCTCAGTGTAGCCTCACAAGCAGGAGGTGCATCCCTGCAGCAGCTCAGAGTGAGCAGCTGCTAGGAGATCCCGTGTGGCTCCCCTGGCCCCAGCCATGCCAGGTCACAGGGAGGGGAGCAGGGTGTCAGGGATCAGATCTGCTGCCCTGCTTCCCTCCCCAAGACCACTCAAAGTAGTGGCAGGTGATAGAGGTGCAGTGGGGGAGTGAGGAGATCCCAGCATAGCCCCATTGTTCCCAGCTATGCTGGATCTTGCCTGCAGGGCCACAGCAGCCCCACAGGAGGGAAGCAGGGCGGGAGCTCGAGTCTTCAGCCTGCCCCCAGCACAGTTCTGGGGGTGGAAATCCTCCTTCCCCCTGAGAGCGAATGAAACTGTGCGCCCGGCTGGCTCCACATCTCCCCACTCCCAGCCGGCACGTCCATGTGTACCTTCCCTCAAGGGCTGCTAGAGCCACTTTGGTTTAATGTGCATCCACCTGGGCACTCTGACTGTGAATAGGGAGAAGTGGAGTTGGCTGGGCACTCTGTATATTTCCCAGCACCTCCCCACTCACAGCCAGGGTGCCTGGATGGCTCCACATCTCCCCACTTGCAGCCAGAGTACCTGGCCAAGGGCACATGAAACCAAAGCAGCTGTAGCAGCCCTTAAGGGAAACCATACCAGGAGGCACCAGCTGGGCACTCTGTGTATTTCCCCAACACCTCCCCACTCCCTCAGCCCCCAGCCAGCTTCCACCCCAACTATGCCCCACAGCCCCCAAGTCTCCTGCAAGCCCCACTTACCAGTTCACAGGCTCCAGGAGGAAAGTGAGCCCAATCTAAGCCATGCAACTGACTACAAGCCACAGGATTCACCCTTCCCCCTCTCCCTCCTCCTCCCCCTGCCCCTCCAGGCAGAGCTGGGGCTTTCCCACCCTTTTTGCAAACAACTCTTGCAGTCTGGAACTCAGACAGCCAGCAGAGCTCTTTCCAAACGGGTGAAATACATGGGCTTTTCTGCTAAAAGAGAAAATCCACATTTTCTCTGATAAAACCAGGAAATCCATGTGTTTTTTTTTTCCATTTTCCCATGGGAAATGGAAAACCCAGATCCCTGCTTATAGTCCATCTTCATTTACAAACAAAAGAAATCCAAAATTTGGTAATAAAAACATGTGTGCTAAATATTCAGTAGTTTATAGTTAATGATTTTACTGGTGTATCTATTGAATCTTCTGCTCCTCAATAGAAGTAAAAGTTTCTAAAACAAAATTTAAATTCCTGAGCAGTGGTATATTAGGATTCATCCTAAAAACTATGTTTAAGATAATCCAGAAGTTTAGATGAAGGGCAAACCTGCTATTTTAATGGTGCTTTGGGAAAGGGAAGAATAATCGTTCTAAATCCTTACTTTCTTTCTTTGTAACACAATCTTTTCTACTTTCAGCTTAATGTTTTTCCGAAGTTATCCTTGAAAACAAGTGCAGGTATTGATAAGTTTTTGTATTTTGTCAATGTATACATGACTGAGTAGGTTATTGAACTTACTATATGTGAGTCATTTATAGGGGTCCATCACTGTGGTATATGGGCATATTTGCCTGGATTACATGGAAAACATTTCCCAAGCATAAAGAGAACACATTTCAGAAGCCTCCATAACACCACAAAATTTTCCATCACATTAAGAGCTACAAGTACCAATCAGGCAGCAAGAGACTTGGAAAAGTAATATATGGCCAGGCTCAGACATGAGAGACACCAGCAGATTTCCAGGAACAAGGACATGGTTGAGCCTTAATGCTCTACTTAGTATACATGGCTTAAGAGTACTGGATAAAACAAAAAACTTAAAAATGAACTACAAAAGGAAAACGGAGCCTAGAAGTTGCAGAAGTCTAGATCACTTAAAAACAGTCTAGCTAAGTCCTTAACATTAAGATGTTAGCTAATGTTTTAACATACACTTGAAAAGTCTCACCTAGAAAAGATATACCAACTTAAACATATTCCTTAATTTGAATCATTTAGCACAAAAAATAAAAATAAAGAATTGAGAAGACCTTGGCTGTACCACAGTCAATACTAGTTTTGCCATTAGCTTCAGAACCAAGCTCTTACTCAGCCTGCCTTGTTTAGCTAAGGTTTAAACACAAAGTTAACATTACACTTTACATCTCAGTCTGAATGAGGCACTTCATTTGTTTTGATTAGAGTTGCAAAATTTACCATAATCAGAGTCCCTAGCATTTTCACAAATAAAAAGGAGAAAAAGCAGCATATTCTTTTAACATGCTCTAGCTGGTAGAGTAAAATATCCAGCTGTCACAAGAAAGTTATATACTACCTTATCTACACAAGATTATTAGACTATGTAGCCACCTTTAAATCCTAAAGTCAAGCCAATTTTTTTTGGTGGTAAATGGGACCAACAGTGGAAGACAAGCACATTGGACAACACATTGTTTACCAGATTGTCCTAATACTCTTAAACATGAATTCTGAAAGGTCACATCTTCATGGTGACGCAATTAAAGCTACAGGTTATCAAAAGAGAATACCAGCACAGTCTCATTTTCTAGTGAAGAATTACTAAATTTACCTCTATTTTATACATCAAGTGATACATAGACAGTTGTCAATACAGAAAAATGCATAGCAAATGTGCAAAATGCAGTTCAAGATGAACAGGAAAACATCTGACTTCTCTATAGAATTTTGGTACAACTTTAAAAATAATGAACTACCTATAAATTTTTCCAGTATTTATGCAACAACATTAATCGTGATGAACTCACTTGGCATTAATATGAAGGCCATAAAACTGATTGTTGCACGAGTTTAATAGCAGCTGTATAAAGCATTTTATAAGGGTTAAAAATCTCTCTCTCACACACACACATTAGGTGCCTGTAGATGTGCGGGGAGGCTGCTCCAATGCACGGTAATTACAACATGGAGTAGACTCGATTCAAATTGAGTCTGCTGGAGCCTGCCAATTAGCCCACTCCAGCAGCCTCCGTGTCTCATGGATCAGCATCTCCACACTTAAAAATGGTGGTGGGAGTGCTTTAACTAAAGCTTGTTGAATGACCATTTTGAAGTGCAGGAATG
>NW_005842034.1:1869963-1876689 GCF_000455745.1 Alligator sinensis | reverse complement strand
CCCCCTGCCTCCCCTCCTCCCTTGAGCACTGTTTGTTTCTTTAAATAAAATCTAATGCTGAAAAAAACCAGCAAACAAACAAAAAAACCCAAGAAAACAATCCCCTTACACCTCTCCACTCCACACCCCTCCCCCCACACACCGCACCTCCCCCTACTACCCAAGAAGAGAAGTGGTAGAAGGCATGAAGCAAGCACAAACATGTGTTTGTCATTGTTAGTTCCATATATTCTTCCTTAAGCTAGATAACCAAGTACTTCATAATAATGATTTAAAATAGTGTGCTTTCCATCATATTTCATTTGTTTTATGGCTTTCCTTTTCACAGTCTGCAGTGCTCACTCACCTGTCTTAGTTTTGTGATAAGTGAAGATCTCCTCCCATTTGTCAAATTTGAACTACTTTAAGCCTCTGTAACCATTTCTATGCTGAGTAACTGAATGGGGGAACACTACCACCACCACCACCTCTCAGACCTCTTTTTTTAAGTTTCTTTCTAAACTTGTCTACTTGAGTTAAAAAGTAATGGCAGTTTGTATAAGGAAGCATAACACTTTGTAAAAGAAAGCTCTTTAGAACCACAACTGTTCAGTCTGCTAGTCACTGATTCTCCTATTCTATGAAAGCTGCCCAGCACTGTACATGATGCAAACAGTTCAGTTACTTCCATAAGAGTTTTATCTGAATAAAGACTGCAGGATTAGGAAAATTGTTATCTTAATCATTTCCACTTTTGAACAATTCCACCTTTTCATTTGCCTTACAAAGAAAACTTAGCCTTGTATAAATTCTGTTGGATTAAAGTGATATTTCAAAGAATGACGCACCATCCCCATTATTCTATCTGGGTCTAATAGCCCTTGCAATAGGATAAACTTTAAAACTGTCACCCAGTTTGTGCTCAGTACAACAGTCACTAATACAATTTTCTTTTATTAAAACATCCCTCCAGATCATATAGACATTTTAATACTACTCAAAGAATTATGGGAAGTCTTACTAAAGGCTTCCGATAGAGTTGTAGCACTAGATTGTTCTACCATTAAAGACAACAAAAAGTTAGAAAAGAGTGAAAAAAAATCCTGAACTAGTCTTGGATATGTTACTACAAATTATTTCTAATAAAACTTCATCATTGACACAGATAGCTTCTTGTTCTGTTAGGCAGAAATAATAGGAAACCTAAGAGAAGAAAGAAGGGGGGGGGGAAGAGGAGATCAATTAAAACTTTATTTTGGATTACTTGAAATGTAAACAATTATATAAATTATTCTTGGAGCAAAACTTATGTTCCTTTTTCTTGCACTGATTGTAGCAGAAAGAACATCTTGAAGATACTTCAGAATAGTGAAGTTGCTGTCCTTTTGATTGTTTGCACTTTCCTCTTGCTTTAATTTGGGCTAAATGCAGACATTGAAGAAGTTAGATCAGGTTAAAAATGGCCACCCGATTTGTTAAATGGTGGAACCCAGTCTAAGACAGACCTTGATCAATGGTCATTCAACCCTAATTGACAGTTAACCTATGGTAGACTGGTGAATGGAACTTCTATACCATCACCTGTGCATCCCCAAGGCTGGGAAAACCCAATCCCTGGCCCAAGTTTCAGGGATGCACTTTTCCTACCCACCCCCTGGCACTGAGCTGTCTTTAGCCCCCCTGACCTTCCAAAGAACAGCCATCCCTTCCTCTCTGCCCAAACCCCCATGCCACAAGCCAATGTAGGTGCTGGTTTTATCAATGTTTCTGGATGTCACACTCTGAGGAAGCATCAGTAGGGGGTTGGAGTCTCAGGGGAGATCAAAAGTGACCCCTGTCTCCTCCCAAGGCTCTTCCAGGGACCCCATAAGCCCCTCTGATCCTGCCAAACTCTCAGAACCTACCAGCCACCTGCAGACACTGCTCCCCCCCCCCCCAATCACTCCCATGGACCCCACTCTCTCCCTCAGCATTTTATGAAATGTGAGACACTCTTACTGAATGTCTTTACCAAAATCTGGTTTGAAATGGTACTGTATTGACTTGAATATAAGGTAATTCCCCCAATAACTATATCCTATATATAGAAAGTGTATAAAATCATGATACTTTTATAGGTATAGACTCAAATTATCAGAGGTTTGCCTAGAGTTTGTCATCTTCCCACTGTTACAGGATAGAAAATAAGTCTGGGGGGAGGTTAGGTGTCCCCCTTGCCCTCCCCGCAAAGTTTGCTGCCTACAGCCCCCTCACCCTTCCCCACTTCACTGTCAGGCCCTGCTCTCCCTAAGCACATGGCAATGAAGGGAAAATTTGAAGATATTGCCTTTGAAAAACAAGTCTTTACTAATCTGCATATAGGCAAATTACTATGTGTACCAATAGATTTAGTTCATCCATAAACACACTTTTAAGTTGCACTTTCTACCTATTCTTATAAAGTACAAATTATGCATGATATTAGTATGAATCCAAAAGGCTTACGATTTACCTTTTAGTACATTGGGCTGTGCCTCAGGAGAGTCAACAGCATTTCAAGTCTTGGTGACCCCATAGCTCAGCTCTGCTCAGTATGCATATGTACTCCAGATACTTCTTGACACGTGTCCTAGGGTCCTCCAAAAATGTATATGCAGATGAAATACAGAGCAACTCAGTCTGGCTGCTCTACTTCATGGAGGGTGAGGCCACACTAATCATACACAACAGGCAGAGAGGCGGATGACAGAGGGATTCTGGATAAACTGTTTGAGGCCCCAGATATTAAAGGCTTCTGAAAAAATGGGAAAGAAAGGCACAGCTTAGGCGTGACAGTAAAGAGAATGTAAAAATGTATTCAGTCTGGTGGCTCACCATGATTTGGAAAGAAGAAAAATGAGTCAGTGTTGAGGGGGACTGCATACAATGGGCACATCTTATACATCTTACTCAGATGGGCTGCGCTAACCTATCCTTGCTGTAGGTTCCTATATGTTTGCTCATGGAACATGTGTTTTTTAGGGCTCCTTTATATATGAACAATAGGAGGCACAATTTTGTAATCGTGCATTAAATTTTACTGTGACTTATTGCCAGTACAGGGTGCCCCTGCTGTAGGCCCTACAGCCAATGTGGGCTGAGGAGCTCATAGCAGGGGCAGCAACAGGAATGCTGCCACTTTGAGCCTCGGTGGCAGCAGAGAGAATGCTACCACCCCTGCAAGCCCCACAGACAACAATACTGCCCCCACTGCAAGCTCCTCACTTTACAAGGTTTGTTGAGGAAGCAATGTTCTCTCTGCTGCAAGCTCTGCAGATGACAAGGTTCATAGCGGGGGCAGTGCTGGGAATGCTGCCACCACTGTAAACCTTGTCAGCTGCAGGACTGGCAGTGGGTTGCACACCCCTGTGGTTGTGATACCCTCAGTTGCTGGGGCACCCAGCCAGAAGGGAGCACCTGGTTACATGTTAAAATTAATAGCATGATTAGAACAAGCTACAAGAGTTATTACACATTTTTTGTGGAATAGTTTTGTAGCTTATTGCTTGTTTTATCACATTAGTTGATTGAACATGTAAGCTGGGTTACATCTAATGCAGAATTACCTGGTTAAATCACATGTATAGAGGGACCCAGATAGACATGCTCGGACTTCATACTCCATGGTGGCTGCATTCCTTTTCATAATTGGTTTCCATTACTAAGCACACACTGCTTTTGGCAGAAATTTGATGAAAGACAATCCATTTAATGAGGACTTCCTTGTATGCAAGTGTACCCACCCTCCATGCTGATGGGCAAGACAAAAAAAAATCTCATCCTATACTTAACTAACTATAGCACTTATATATGCTCTTTAATAACGTTGAATACGAGTAGTCTCATTAGATTCACTGGGAAGTTTCAGTGGGAAACTGCATCTCCAACACAAACAAAATGATCTGTTCTGATGCTGTAATGGTACTTACAGGCGTGTCTACACATGGCCATTTAATGCACATTAGGGGCACATGTCTACATGTATTCACCCTTAATGTGGCTTAAAAGTGGCAATTTGAGGCCACGTGAGCCTAAATTTGATACCTGCCCAAACCAAGTGACCAGTTTAAGCAGGATTAGTTAATATAGATTAATGGATATGTAAACATGTTAATGTGCATTAAATGCAGGGACTTTAATCCTAGGTCTTCCCAGCCCCAGGGCTCCTGCCTGGCTACCTCTTCTTCATGCCTGGGCTGCTGTGTGGCGAGAGAGAACCACCAGCCATTTTGTGCCTCAGGGCACACTGCACAGGGAGCCTAGGGGAGCCAGTCTGTCTGCAGCAGCCCACTAGCACCCATGTGCCCCCCTGCACAGGACTCGGGTAGCCTCTACCCATTCTGTCCCCTAGCTGGAGCAGCTCCTTGGCTATAGGCGAGTGTTGCAAAGGTCTGTCACCTGCTGTGTCACTTGCCAAGCCCTGAGATTCTTCCCAGGGCTGCTAGCCCTGCTCCCTATGGCAGGAGGGCCAGTACCTGTTCCCTTCTGCTCCTCAGCCCTAGCTTTCTCCCTTTGCAGGTGCTGTGGTGTCCCTAGCTGAGCCCCTGTCCTCGGTGCTGCTGCCATCCCTCCAGAGCCAGCATCACAGGAATAGCCATGTGAGGGCTGCCCCCCCCACCCCACCAGAGACAGCACAGGGAGAATGTCCTCCCCATCCAGTCCTAGCTCCACCCACATGCCCATGCCTATCCTGAGTGCCCGGGCCCCCAACTGGACCCACAAGGAGGTGCGTGAATTCATGGCACTCTGGGTTGGGGATGACATCCAGAGGCAGTTCACATGGAGTGGACACAAGAACTCCAAAATTTATGGGGATCATAGCCAGGATGCATGTGCAAGGCCACTCCTGGATGGCACAACAGTACCACATGGAGGCCAAGGCCTTGAGAGCATGGTGGGTGGCCATAACTGATTTCAATCATTGGTCTGTTTATGCCCATAAGGCCATGCCCTTCATGCAGGAGCTGGCCTGCATTTTTGCGCCCCGAGAGACAGACCACACCTTTCCATATGCCACCAACAGGGGAAGCCCAGCCTCACTCACCCCCTGCCCTGATGCCTCCGGTGACTGGAGGAAGTGCTGAAGGCCCAAGGGCCCCCTTTCCCACCCACCTCCCAAGCTACTGCACTCACTGGCCCCATCCACATCCCCAGCAGATGCCTCACCTTTGGCCCAGCCTCACAGCCCACCACAAGGAGCATCCAGCTTTGCCACCTCCAGCCACCAGCTCCTCCCAGGTAGGGGCAGGTGCACTGGCCTAACATGCAATGCAGGCCATGAACACCAGGCACAGACAATTGCGCATGCTGACGGGACAGTTCAGAAGTTTACTGAGCAACCTATGTACCAACAGCTGGGTGGGCACAGGTCTCTCACACATTGAGGAAAGAATCGATGCTGGAACTGATGTCCTCCTCAGCACCATGGGGGCACAGTCATGTAGCACTGTGACAGGTAGCCCTGCAAGTGGCAGCAGAGGTTGCAGGGAACCATGAGTGACTGGTGCCTCCTGAATCTGGGGGGACACCTGCAGAAGCCACCAACAGCAGCAGCACTGTTGGGAGGGCACCAGCCCTACCGACAGCATCAGTGTCGGCCATCACAGTGGGCACCAGCCCCTTCAGGTGAGGCAAATGCACCCCCATGCACCCTCTACCAGTCACCTATGCAGAGAACCCCAGGCTTGCTCCCAGCACCATCATAGCTTAGGGTCCTGAACTAGGAGTGTAGGATCAACAGCAGCAGTGGGGCACAGTAGCTCAGGCAGCCTGCTGCCTGCACAAACAGCTCATTGTACACTACCTGGAGCACATGGAGCAGGTGCATGCTCAGGGTACAGTGGCAGCATAGTGGGGGGGGTGGCCCCTGAGTGCCTACCCAAAGAAGCCCCCTACAAGGAGGGTGAGGACACAGCCAGCCCCTCACCACAGTTGTCTGGGAGCCCTCCACACCCTGAGCTCAAGTGCTGTGGGCTGGGTGGCAGCACAGCAGAGAAGTTGGCCTCCAGGGAGGATGGGGGGCAGGGCAGGGCAGGGTCTGGAACTATGGCAGCAGGTACTGCCAGCAGCTTGGCCTGGCCTGCCTTGGGAAGGAGGCAGGCTACCTGCTGCCAGCACCCAGCAGCCTGCTGGCCCCATGTGAACAAGTGGGGATGGGGAGCTCAGGCAGCAGCTGCCTGGGCCCAGGCCTGCCTAGCCAACTTACCATGGTCCCAGGGCATCCAACTATAGTCAACCTCTGATCTGAAGCCAGGCAGTGCAGGGGCTCTGATGCAAAGCATTTTAGCTCTGCAACATTGCAAACTCTCACAAAAAGCTTCCGTCTCTTGCCAACATCTAGGCATGGGGGAGAGGCTGCAGAACCCTGTGGGAGTGTCACCTCAGGGTTTCTGTCACCCACCACAGGAGCCTCCCTGACATTCTTGCTGTGCCAGAAATGCACCAAAGACTGGATGCTCCTGTTCCAGCAGCTGGTGGCAGTTGTGGAGGGCTGGGTGGCACAGGAGCAGGCATGGGAGCTGGCCCGGCAGGAGAAAGATATTGCCCAGAAGGAGGCATGGGACTGGGTGCAGCAGGTGCACTGAGCCTGGCTGGAGGCCCTGGAGAAGCACCACATGGAAATTCTCCCTGGAGCAGCACCATGTGGAGCTTCTCCAACAGCAACTGGCCAGTGGCACCCAGTGGAATTGCTGCAACCAGCAGCAACTGGCCAGTGGTGCCCACATCCAG
>NW_005842034.1:1835086-1869932 GCF_000455745.1 Alligator sinensis | reverse complement strand
CCCCCCCCCCCCCCCCCTACAGAAGGCGGCCCTTCACTGCCTCTGACCCACTGGAGCCCCTGGCATTTGCTATGGGCCATGGAACCACGGGGGAACTGTCCAGTGCCAGGGTGCTAGCACCTGCCACCAGGCTCTGCACCCTGGGCAACCCCACCACACACCCTCCCACTCTGGGACTCAGAGACTCAGCCTCTTGTACCTAGTTTTCAGTCTGAGAGAAGGGGTTTTTTTTGTTGGTGGTGGTGAGTGGGAAGGGATGAGGGGAATAAAAAAAAAAAAAAAAAAATTTTTTATTGAAAGCAGGCATGTCCTGAGAGTGGTGCTCAGGGTGGGTGCACCTCCATGTCCTGCCACTCCAGGTGAGGCCAGAGCTGGTGCAACAGGTCCTCAGGAGGTGGTTGACATCCCATTCCTGCAACACAACATGCTACCACCAGCCCTGGCTGGCAGAGCAGGCCCAGAAACTGTGGGGATGGTGGGACAGGAGGGTGATGGCAGGTGGTGGTGGGGGGGGGGGGGGGAGGTATCCTAGAACCCATGGTTGCCATGGCTGGCAGCAGCAGCTGCATGGTGGTGGGGGCCCTGGAGTCCATGTTGCAGTGAACCAGCAGGTGGCTGGAACAGGTGAGGTAGTCAGGGGGCACCACGTGGCCAAGCACTAGGCACGCAGAATGGCAGCAGGCAAGCAGGAGAGCCACAGCAACGCCAAGGTGCCAGAGAGCCTGTCCCTGGGAACCAGGGCCAGGAGCTCAGAAGTGCAGCTACAGCAGGGGAAGACCAGGCATATGTTGCCTGTGTCTGCCACACTGCTGTGACACAGGAAGTGTCATGCCAGAGGTCACAGTGAGGACAGTGTGCTTTTAAAGATGGCCACCACATGCTGGCAGCTGGCTGTGGCTTCAGCATGGCTACCAAGTGTGGGCAGTCATGTGTGTGGAGACTGACACTCCCCATAGTTGGCCACAGGGGCACATGGCAGGCCTGGACTGCCCTGGAACTAAAGTTAGTTCCCAAGTTCTACCACATGTGGACACTGGCCAAAACCTACTTAATATGCATTAGTTTAAGTGGATTTAAATTTAAGGCACATTAAAATCATGTGTAGACATGCTCACTGTGTCCATAATGCATAAGCCAAATCAGAGAATTCCATCAAGATACTGAAATATTTAATTAATATTTTAAAAAGGCAAATCATAATTTCCCACATCAGAATACTAAAGGAATAGAAGAACAAGATATAAAATTAAAATGTACTGAGCAAGTGATATAAGATAATATGATGCATAAGGAACACTTTGTTCACCAGGCCTGCTATGAACCTTCACACTATATTTTTACTGTAATATTTCTGTTTTAAATGTGTAAATGTTCTAATAATGTCTCATTTCCCTGACTAACTTGTACAGGAGCAGAGAAAGGATTAAGGAACCTGAAGCCAGAGTAGTCTAGTCTTCTGGCATGCAGACATGTTCCCTGGCCAAGCGGCATTAAGAGACAGAAGGAGACAAGCTTGGAATGGATGGATGCAGCAGCCATGATAGGAAAGTGTCAGCCTGAGAGCTTCAGAGTCTAGAAAGGGATCTTCTGAATTACTTCAGGGTGCTCAGGGCTGTGCAAACTGGAGAGAGAACAACTGATCTTGTTTTGGGGTGCTCAAGGCTGTGTGGACTGGATTGGGGGCAGAGAGACTGCTTAAGTCTTTTCAGGGAATAGGAACTTCCTGTTACCTCTCAGCTCTGTGTTCTTGGGGAACCCTGGCACAGGATGCAGCCTGTCTGACTCGCAAAGAATTCTGCCCCCGACCCACCTAAACAAAACTGATTAAGATGCAGTGGGAGATGCATCTAAAACCCTCCAGATAAAGGTGACAAGAGTGCAACAACTGCCCTAGGTCCTATTTGCATCTGAGATGGAACCAGATGACAATTCATTTACACGGGAGATGGAGAACAGAAAGCCCAAAGCAGAGACTACAGTGAATTCTGGGATCAGAGAAGCAGGGGAGCACTGCATGATGGGGAATCTGTGCTCCAAATACTAATCAACCCACATTTACACACACCCAGCTCAGCATTTATCAGACCAGTTCTAATCTGGATTTTCAAAGGACTTCCCCCCTCCCCCCCCCCACCTCTAAGCAGAAGTAAAGTTTAATGGCGTCTCGGGCCATACATTCCCCGACCCCACTATGGGAGGCCTATTTAAGCTTGATTGACTAAAACTCGGTTGCTGGGTTAGGGAATGCTGAGGCAAAGAGAGCAAGTCAGAGTGGGTATGAGCAACATTTGAACAATGTTAAAGGGGTTCATCACAGCATCCAGTCCGTTGGAGCCCTGACCACAAGTGTTGTCATACTTTTCCCGGGACTACTGGTGGAAGTCCTCTCCACAAAAGGTTATGAACACTCCAATAATTGCCTTAAGTCTGTTAAAAGACTATAGTAAGATCTGGAAAAGTCACGCTAAGCTGAGGCTTGTTCACAACAAGTAAAAATCCAAAACCCTGATGCTGCAAGCTATCTATTGTTTCTGAAAAAACCATGAGATATCCCATCAGTATGTCTGCTATCCATAGGAATTTCAAGCTGGCTCCCAAGTATCTGGTTACTCCCTAACCTTATATTTTCCCTGATTATCATTCAGTTTCTTGAGATATTCCAAACCAGATAATTGCCTTTTCTATTAACAAGGGGTTATTTACACTATTAAAAGAATACTTTGAAGAAGCTGAACTGAGGGTATAAAAATTCGTAAGTGTGTGTGTGTGTGTGTGTGTGTGTGTGTGTGTGTGTGTGTGTGTGTGTGTGTGTGTGTGTGTGTGTGTGTGTGTGTGTGTGTGTTTCAAGAGGAGAACTCTGTCTCTCACACCATCCACTGTTATTCTGGAGAAGCTGGAAGAAATAGATTGGCTCCCTTCAAGGATTGTGCTAAGAACTTTACCTGTCAGCATTGCAACCCAAGTGCCTTGGACTGGTGAGATCCCAGCGCTCTCTCTCTCTTTAGGCATAGATTTCTGAACCTGAACTGTATTAGTTAAGCTTGAGCTAAGTTTCCCCAAATACTTAGTGAAACCAGGGTAATACTGTAATTGTTTGTGTTTGTTTTTCCTTTGCATGTCTATTACTATTAGTACCATTATATATTTCATATACTTAGCAATAAATAACTTTTATAGTCAAACTGGTAGTAACTGGGTATATTTTTCCATCTCTACTTCTTCTTCCCCACTTGCTCTGCAGCAACACTTCTTTTACCTAAGCTAAAGATCCCTGTGAAACCCCAAAATAATGTGGGGTCTGCTCATCAAAAGGCTAAAGATTGGGACATGCCAAGTTTGAAACACATAAGGGGATCAGCTTGTACAGGCTGATTGACGCAGTTTAGCTCAGACGTGCTGTAACAATCTGAATGCTGGCCCATGAGGGTGTCAACTGGACACCCAGCTGGATTCAAAGGTATTCTGTTTAACTGTGTGTTTGTGTCTGACTGCATTTTATTGTTGCTCTGATGAACTGATTCTTGGCACATGAGGGTGTCAGCCTGTTCATGCTGATCAACCCAGCTGGGTCAGGTGTGTCACATTAATCTGTGTGTGTGTATATGACTGATTTGGTGACTGGAGGAGCCCAGCCCCATTGAAACTGAGTCCTGCAAGATAGCTCATTTGGGGGTGAGGACTTGAAGGAAGAAGGGAGATATACAGCTCTGTATAGAAACAGAAGTAACACAAGCAGTAAATTGATAGAATTACTAAAACCCTAGAAACATGTCCCTAATAAGTGAGCACACCCCAAAGTGATGGGCAAATCTGGTAACATTCCTGGTCTGAGGCTTGTGCCCAATGAATGCCATTACTTTTGCATCATTTATAAGTTTGTGGCACAATAAGCAAGTCACATTAATAAATAATTAATATAAATAATGAACCTAAATACAGTAATAGATATGGGTAAAGCCTTATCCTTCCTCCCCTTAATTTTTTTAATTAACCTGGCATTGCTTTTCTATATTATTAATTGCTACTGTCACTACCATTATCATGCCACAGCACTGATGGTAGGGCAGGAAGCAAAAGCTAGAAGATGGGGGAAGCTAGAGAGACCCCCTCCCACCCTCTTAGGTGGGGGGGGGGGGGAAAGCAGAAGCAAGAACAAGAGCAGATGGAGGGAGAAAGCAGCACCTGAAACCAGGAATAAAAAGCAAAAAAGTGGGGAGGGGAAAGGGAAGTGTAGAACAAAAGCTACTGTAGCCTCCTCTAGCACTCCCCCTGAAGAGGAGGCTATAGCATTTGAAATCCTTCATCCAGGGAAATGTGAATGCTTCACCCAAGTACCGGCCAAGTCTGAATTGATTAAATCTTTGCAAGTTCATAGATTGTAAAGCTGGAAGGGACTTTGGAAGATCATCAGGTCCAGTCCCCTGCACCAAGCAGGAAAGATAACTGGGGGGCCAGGTGACCCCCACAGGGTGAAAGTCTAGTCTCCTCTTGATGATTTCCAGGGTAGGCAATTGCACCACCTCTGGATGTAGATTATTCCACAGTCTGGACACCCTGACTGTGAAGAGGTTTTTCCTAATGAGTTGATCTTCCAGGAGTTTGTGACCATTACTCTTGGTTTTCCTCTCAGGTGCCCTAGTGAACAGTTGCTCACCAAACCCTTGATGTACTCCCCTTGTGTAGTGGTAAGCTGCTACCAGGTCCCCCTCTCACCCTTCTTTTCCTTAGGCTGAAGAGTTCCAGATCCCTCAGCCTTTCCTCGTATGGCTTGCCTTTTAAGATTGATCATGTGGGTGGCTCTTCTTTGGACTCTCTCAAGCTTGTCCATGTCCTTGTTAAAGTGTGATGCCCAGAACTGGACACAGTACTCCAGCTGCAGTCTCACAAGTGCTGAGTATAGTGAAAGAATCACCTCCTTGGATTTTCTGGAGATGCATCAATTGATGCATGCCAGAGTATTATTTGCCCTACTGGCTACAGCATTGCACTGCTGGCTCATATTCATACTGTGGTCTATTATTACTCCCAGGTCCCTTTCAGTCATGGTGCTAGTCAGTTTGGTGCTGCCAAGCCTGTAGGTGTGTTGGGGGTTGCTTGTCCAGAGGTAGAGCACTTTACTGTTGAACTTCATCAGATTCCGATCCACCCAACTTGCTAGCCTGTCTAGGTCTACCTGTAACTAGAACCTATTTTCAAGTGTGACCATGCCTCCCCATAACTTGGTGTTGTCCACGAACTTGGCAAGTGAGCTCTTCACCCCCACATCCAAATCATTAATAAAAAGATGTTGAAAAGTACTGGACTGAGCACTGACCCCTGAGGGACACCGCTGCCCACTTCTCTCCAGGATGAGACAGACCTGTTCACTACAATTCTCTGGGTTCTATCCTGCAGCCAGTTTCTCACCCATCTGACTGTTTCAGCATTAAGCCCACAATCCTCCCATTTTCTCATGAGGACATCATGGGATACTAGATCAACAGCCTTTTGGAAGTCTAGATATACAGTATTAACCTGTTCTCATGTCCAGGTGGCAAGTTACCTGGTCATAGAAAGAGATGAGGTTGGTAAGGCAAAACCTGCCCATGATGAAGCCATGCTGGCTGTCATTCAGAATCTTACCTATGCAAGTTTATCGCAGATAGACTCCTTGATGAAATTTTCTAGGATTTTCCCCTATGATGGAAGTTGGCCTACAGTTACCCAGGTCCTCCCTTCTGCCGTTCTTTTGAATGGGCACAACATTGGCCCTCTTCCAGTCCTCAGGGACTTCTCCAAAGTGCCATGAGTTGTGGAAGAGTTTCACCAGGGGGTCTGCAATGACTTTGGCCAGCTCCTTCAGCACTCTTGGATGAAGATCATCCGGTCCTGCTGACTTGTATACATCTAATTTTATTAATTGGTTATACACTAATTCTACAGCAATAATAGGAAGGCGATTATTCCTACCATGCTCATCCTCTACTGTACCTTCCTACCATGGTTTTCCCCTTGGTCTGGTGAAAGACTTAGGCAAAGTAGTCATTCAGAAGTTCAGCTTTCTCCTGTGTGCTGGTAAGCAGCTCTCCCGAGTTGTTGAGCAATGGTCCCACACTCCTATTTGTTTTCCTCATGTTCCCCATGTCCCTAAAGGACTTCTTGTTTTCCTTGGTTCCCATTGCTAATCTAACTTTGGTCACCACTTTAGCCTGTCTTATCTGTTCCCTGCAAATGCATGCCATCATGGAAAACAGTGGAATGTAGGCCATCATGTTGAAATTTGAATCTAAGACTTCAATCCTGCTATCCAATTTGTCTGCCTTATATCATACAGTGAACATGATAGTTTCATGGTCACTGTCACCCAGATTTCCCTCAAAATTTAAAGTTGGTCACCAGGTCATCTCTTTTGGCCAGAACCAAGTCTAGCAGTGTCACATCTGGTTGGCCCATTCACCTCCTGAGTCAGGAAGAGCTCTTCAGCACAGATCAGGAAGGACTGCGACTGATCCAACTTGGCTGAGTTTTCTTCCCAGGAGATGTCCGGACAATTAAAATTGCCCATGATGACCATATCATGTGCATGTGCAGCCTCAGTCAATTGTCAGGTGAACTCCAGATAGAACTCCCTGGTTTGGTGGTCCGTAGTCTAAACTGCAAAAATTGAACAGTTTGCAACTGGATTGATGTTCCCTTTCATTCTGGAAATGCAGGCACATGCCTGCAGTGGCTGAAGCCAGAAGCCTGAGCATGTTAAAGCAGGCCTTCCCTGACACCGGGAAGCCGAGCTGAATGCAGGGTGGGGGGCTGGCCAGGCCTGGGAATCCCCAAGTAAAACTGAGGAGGGGTTTAAACCCAAACCTTGTCCTGCAAGGTTCAGAGGGTTGGGGAAAGAGGGAGCAAGGCCAGACCACTGTGGCAGAGGAGGAGGGGAGAGCTATGCCTGCCCTAGTGGCTCCCCGACAGCCAGGAACAATCCTGGAATGCAGAGCTGCCAGGCCTTAGAAGGGAACTCCTTCCCCCTCCTCCCTCTCTCTCTCTCACCACTGCAGGATGGGGGTCTGTTCAGTGCGGGTGGGGGTTCTTCCCCCTCCTCATCCCCCCCCTGCCACCATGGGGTGGAGAGGGGACTCTGTGGGGCTGCCCAGGCCTGGAGGGGGAATCTTACCCCTCCTCCTCCCCCACCACCATGGAGTGGTGAAGAGGGCTCTAGTGTGATGGCCAGAAACAAAGAGATTAATAAGCAATAAATATTTACTTCTTGGAGGCATTTGGAATTTTTGCCTAATATAAAGCTTGTAAGTGTGTAACCCGCAAATGTAACTTGCCTATCATAAGTTTAACTAAAATGATAAAACTAACTGTTTGTGGAACTGACTAGGCCACAAAGGCGAAGCTATAGCTTCAAGATTAGCTGACCTAATGGTTTTTGCTCAGAGTTCAGCCTTGATGATAAGAACTGGATCCAACTGCCTGGCACACCCAGCACATTCCAGGAAAGCATGTCTCAACAAAGCATATTCAGGAAAATCTAAAAAGGTTGAGTAATGTTAATTTCAAATCTAAAAATGCTGCATTGCAATTTACTTATTGGATAAACCCAAGTCCGGGTAGTATCCTTTTATGATAATTTTAACACCTTTCAATCCCATAAGGTAACAGCTATAGGGCAAGATTGTGAGTGGGTCTAAAGCCAACAGATTAGCATAAGACTAGGTATAAAAAGTGCGTGCATCAGGGGACCAGCAGGAAGGAGGGAACAGAATGGTCATTGCTTTTCCAAGCCTGGACTCCAAACTCCCGGTGTAAGTGAGGATCGGATTCCGATCAAGGGAACGTCCCCGCTAATCCCTCCAACAGCATCAATCGGGGACACCTGACTTCATTGGAATCACTTGGCGCGCACCTGGCATCAAGGGACTGTCGATAAGTTGCCAACCCATATCCGTCTCTGCTGTTTTGAATAGCCCAGTGGCTGATACCCTTTCAGTGCCCAGTTGGCCTGTGGCAGATTAATCTATTTGTCTGTTATTATTATCTGTTATTATTTACTATTAGCTCTTTAATACTGCATTATCTGCTTATTACATTTATCTTTCTGTTAACTGGTGTGTGTGTGTGTGTGTGTGTGTAAGCTATAATAAATTTGCCTTCGTTTCACTCCCAACTTTGCCTCCTCAATCCCGAACCAAACAGCCCAGTGGCTGATACAGTTGTAGCACCTAGTCAGCCTGCAGCTAAATTGATATACTCAGTGTCAGCTGGCCTGTGACACTCTATGCCAGGTTGCCTGGCCCCAGGGGAGACTTCCCCCTCCTCCTTCCCCTGCCCCCCCAACTGCTGTGGAGTGGGGGTGGGGTGCTCCATGTGGTGCTGCCTAGCCTGGCCCAGCTGGGGCATGGAGAGTGGATGTAGACAAGCCACAGATGCTGGGGGTGGCCCCACCCCCACAATGCAGCCTGGCTTGCCCTGGCCTCAGTGTGTGGCTGCCTTGGCCAAGGCCAAGTAAGGCCAATCCAAGCCATGGGGGTGGGGCTACCCCCAGCAGCTGCAGCTCAGTTACAGCCACCCCTCGCAACTCGGCTGGGCCAAGCTAGGCAGCACTGCAGAGCACCCCCTCCTGATGCCACAGTGATAGGGGGTAGGAAAAAAAGTCCCTCTCTTGTACCGAGCAACCTGGCATAGAGCCCCACTCCCTACCCCACAGCAGCAGGGGAAAGATGGAGAGAAGAGTCCCCCTGTGGGTCTGGGCAGCCTTCCAGGGTCCCCCTCCCCACCTCACAGCAGTGGAAGGGGGGGGGGGGGGGGGGGAGGTGGGAAGAGGATCAAGAATCTCCCTGTAGCACCACAGAGCGCCCCCTTCCCACCCTGGAGGAGGTGGAAGAGTTTCCCCCCCCCCAGCACAGACCATAGCCCGGATATAGCCCTGCTATGGAGAAAGTGTTAATTTTTCTCTCCATCCCTTCTTTCCTGCAGCTGGGGTCTGCCACCTCCACTCTGCTCTCCAGCAAACAAGCAAATCCTGACTGCGGTAGGGAAGGACAGAAGAATTAATCATCTCCCTGCCCACTTTGTGTTAATGGAGCCATGCCAGGCAGTGTCTCACCATGTCCGATCTCTGTTCAGGCTAGAGAGCACGGGAGCGGGGCCAGCTCTGTTCTGGAGCAGAGAGCACAGTCCCACGCAGAGAGCATGTTTCAATGCTGAAGGACTCTGGTTTAATTTAAACCAGGAAGAGGTCTGGGACAAACATTGCATAAACTGGCTGGAGCTGAGTCAAGTCTGATACTACATTCAACCAGGTTTTTCCTCAAACTGGTTTTTGTGCACTGAATGTCTGTTCTGTTACAGGTTTAAACCAGTTTCTGAACACTTAAACCAGTTTGTGTGTAATGTCTGTCCCTAGCCCATGAGGTCATCTAATCCAGCTCCTTGCTCAAGGCAGGATCATCCCCAACTAAACTGTCCCAGCCAACTGTCCGTCCAACCTCCTCTTGAACACTTCCAAGCATGGAATTTCCATAACTTCTCTACGTAGCCTGTTCCAGTCCTTTACTACTCTCATAGAAAAGTCAGAAAGTTCCTCCTCATCTCTAACCTAAATTTACTTTGCTGTAGCTTGAGACCATTGCTCCAGTCCCCTACAGCCAGGGAAAAGTCTATCTCCATCTCTTTGTCACCCTTCAGATACTTAAAAATGTATCAAATACCCCACACCCTCAGTCTTTTCTTCTCTAGACTAAACAATGCTAGTTCTTTCAGTCTATTCTTGTAGGTCATGCTTGCCAGGTCTCCAATTCATTTTTATGGCTTTGTGCTGAATTCCTTCCAGTCTGCCTGCATCTTTCTTAAAGTGTGGGACCCAAAACTGGACACAGGACAGCACTGGAAAGGCCTCACCTGGAGAAGAGAGCAGCAAAAAAAATAAAAAAGGAAGCATCATTTCCCTTGACTTGCAGATGACACTGCTGTTAATACAGCCCAATATCCTTCTGCCTTTTCTGCAACACAAGCATATTGTCGGCTCATTTTCAGCTTATGGTCTTCTATAACTCCCACATCCTTCTCTGTAGTATTGCAACCTAACCAGTTGTTTCCTAGTCTTTATTTGTGCATGCAATCATTCTCTCTCAAGTGCAAAGCCATGCACTTGTCCTTGTTGAGTCTTATCTGGTGAATTTAAGAGCATTTCTCCAATTTATTCAGGTCATCCTGGATCCCACCCTGTAACTCCACCTAACCTGGTGCAAGTGTGCTAGGGTGCACTCAGTCCTATATCATCCAATTAAAATGTTAAACCAGACTCAGGAAAGACGCCCTAGGGAACTCCGCTTGATAGCTTCTCTCCACTAGACCCATTGACAACTACTCATTGAGCACAATGATCCAGCAAGTTCTGTATCCACTTTACACTACCACCATTTAATAGGTACTTCCTTAGCTCGTTAACAAGAATGTTTTGAAAGACAATTTCAAAAACCTTGCTAAAAATCAAGGCATGACATCCATTGTTGTCCTGTGCCCCTCGACCCCTCTCCCCCCAGCCATAGAGCTTGTCACTTTATCATAGAAGGAACTCATGTTGGTCTGACATTACTTGCTCCTGATGAATCCAAGCTGGCTGTTCCTGATCTCCGTTATCCTAGATGCTTCAAAATGGATTGCTTGAGAACCTGCTCCATGATCTTTACAGGTATTAAGGTCAGTGCGACTGGTATGTAGTTCCCTGGATCCTCCTTCTTCCTTTTCTTAAAGATGGGCACTATACTCACCCTTTTTCAATCATTCAGGATTTAAACCAACCTCTACAAGTCTCAGAAGGTGATTGCTAATGGCTCCGAAATTACCTCAGCCAATTTCTTCACTACCCTAGGATTAACCCCATCCAGGCCTGATGATGTAAAACCATCTAGTAAGTAATCCCTAACCTCTTCTGCCATTACTCTAGACTCTTTGACTCCTTCTCTGTCTTTGCTGCCAGCTCTACTCATCATATGGTAACTGCTCCTGTGTGACTGCTGGAGTAAAAGAGGGATTAAATACTTCAGTATTATCTGCATCATCTGTAACTAGCTCACATCAGCCTTCATAATTTTCTCCCTGCATATCTGTGCAATAATTTTCCTTAGTACTACAACTGAGTTTCTACTTTTTATAGTATTTCCTTTTGAGTTTCACCTCATTGAAGAGATTGCTATCTAGCCAATCTGATCTTCTGTTACATTTCACATTCATAGATGCTAGGGTCGGAAGGGACCTCAATAGATCATCGAGTCTGACCCCCTGCATAGGCAGAAAAGAGTGCTGGGTCTAGATGACCCCAGCTAGATGCCTATCTAACCCCTCTTGAAGACCCCAGGGTAGGGGAGAGCACCACCTCCCTTGGGAGCCCATTCCAGACCTTGGCCACTCGAACTGTGAAGAAGTTCCTCCTAATGTCTAGTCTAAATCTGCTCTCTGCTAGCTTATGGCCATTATTTCTTGTAACCCCCGGGGGCACCTTGGGGAATAAAACCTCACCAATTCCCTTCTGTGCCCCCGTGATGAACTTATAGGCAGCCACAAGTTCTCCTCTCAACCTTCTCTTGTGGAGGCTGAAGAGGTCCAGGTGCCCCAGTCTCTCCTCATAGGGCTTGGCCTGCCAGCCCTTAACCATATAAGTGGCCCTTCTCTGGACCCTCTCCAGGTTATCCACATCTCTCTTGATGTGTGGCGCCCAAATTGAACGCAGTATTTCAACTGCAGTCTGACCAGTGCCCGATAGAGGGGGAGTATCACCTCCTACGATCTGTTCGTCATGCATCTGCTGATACACGATAAAGTGCCACTAGCTTTTCTGATGGCTTCATCACACTGCTGACTCATGTTCATCTTGGAGTCCACTAGGACTCCAAGATCCCTTTCCACTTCCGTGCCCCCAAGCAGGTCATTTCCTAGGCAGTAGGTAAGTTGGACATTTTTCCTCCCTAGGTGCAGCACTTTGCATTTCTCCTTGTTGAATTGCATTCTTCCATCATACTAGGATAGCTTGCTCCTGTACCCTTAAAAGGGCATCTCTGAAGTACAGCCAGCTCTCCTGGACTCCTTCCCTTCTAAACATGTCTCCGAAGGAATCCTGACCATCAGTTTCCTGATTTAGCTTGGATTTACTTTGCTGAAGTCTAGTGCCTTTATTCTGTAAGAATAATGCTAAAAAGTGTTTCCATTTTTACATCTGTCCACACTCTAAGAAACATCTTACTGTCTACATAAGAGACCATAGAGGAGGGGAGAAAGTACAGTGGTTTAAAAAAGATATTCTATACCATGGCATGGGTTGAGCCATCACAAACCTGTTCTTTTCCCAGACAAAAGCTATTTCAGGCTGATGGTGAAGCAAATACCTAGTTCAGGTTCTTTTAGTGAAATTATCCTGCCCATAGAAGTAGAAGCTACAACAAATGAAATGCCTCCAATAATCAAAGTAATAGCAGGATTGCACAGTGAAGTTGTATTTATCAAACATATCATAATCAAGATCTTTAGACACAACTGAAGTAGCAAAAGATCTGCGGCTTGTGCAAACAAATGTTAAGTACTTATTACATCATGAGTAAGCAATGCCACCTAAGAAAATAAAATAACTATGCAGCCATGGTATTCCCAGCATTTCAAATTGTGTACCCAAGCAGTCAAGATGCTCTTTTTGATTTTAGAAGGTATAAGTGGCATTTACCATCAGTAACAAGCTGAATGATTATGCAGCAAAAAAGTCAGATGGATCCATTTTTATTCTGTGCTTACTATTTATTTTTTTTAAACCACCTTTTCTTCAAGTAGCTTAGTGAAACATTTCCCTCTGTCCTAGAAAACTGCCCAGCTTGCATTACTTGCAAAAGCTACCGTTAAATACAAAAAGAGATTGCACGCACTGGATAAACTACTTATTAAGAGAGAATAGAAAAGTTATCCAACAGAATTTTCATCCCATCTTTGGGGGGGGAGGGTAGAAATATGATGTACTATAGAATAAGTGAAATGGAATAAATGATGGACTATACCATCAATTTCATTAAATTATATACAGAGAGTATCTTCTTAAACTGTTATATTTGAATGCACACACAAGACTAAATTCATTTAGGATATAATTGTTTCATTGGGAAGATCTAGCAAAGCGTTATATGAATAAGGGATTTCAGTAACACACAAGCCCTTGTGATACCACATTCTAGATGTTCAAATGCAACAGTCATCCCATACCTGACACAGCTTTCTTACACCCAAGATTTGTTATCCTAGCTCTGCTGAGAACAAGCAAAGAAAAAAAAATAGGGGAGTCTCAGGATCCAGTTGAGAAAGTTTATTATCTAAAGGAATAAGAAAGAGACTATAATTTAAAGAAAGGAGCCCCCCCCCCAAATTTTAAGAGTGTATTTGGGGAAGCACTGTAAGGAGTAAGAAATGCAATAATGATAGATGTGTGTCCTATAAGGATAGAGCAAAGAGGGCAATCCAAGATAAGGTGGGTCTCTCCTCGCAACAGTTGATTATAACTAGTGCATTTTTAAAAGACATTAAAACTTGTTGACAAGTAAACACATATTAAAAAAAGGGTTGTTTTGGGGTTGTTTTTTTTTTTTTTAATATAACATCAAATAGCCAAAACGCCTTCTTGTTGCCTGCACCCCTCCCCAGTCAGCTACATGCAGCCTCTGTGAACCAGGTGATTGCTCTTGGAGGCCTTTGTTTTCAGGCATGGTTTAGTCCTTATGGTCCCTACTCAAACCAGGTCTCTCAGCTTCCCTGCTCAACTTGACTCCCATATCTTTATGGCAATTCAGTGATCAGGTCACTGAAGGAGAATGAGCTCTGTTTACAAGGGCCTACCACCTTTCAGGACCAGGCTTCCCCTAGGTCTCTTTGCAGGCAGGCTCATAGAACTTTTTAAAAGCCAACCTTTGAAACAGCCCCTACAATGGCCTTTGTATTTGTTAGTCAGCACCTTTAATACTTTCCAAGCACCAGCCTTTCCTGAGGGCCCTGAATGGTTCTGCCCCTAGACCAACCTTTCACAGCCTACTTGCTCTTAGTTTGGTTCTTATCCAGTCTGTCTTACTCAAGCCTATTGATGGTATCCACTTCCTGGGTTTAACTTTCTTCTTTCTGCTCACTCCCCCTGCTAGACATCTTTTGTCCCTTGTTGTTGGAGCCCTTTTCTTACAGGGATATAAGATCACAGCCTCCCCACTTCCCTTTTCTTCCTTATAAAAACGGGCAAAAGGGCTCCAAATTAGAGGGCCATGTAAGGAGGGGAAGAGACAACAGCTTCTGTGATAATGCCATAAATGGCCACACTATACCTAGCCATTTATGAGAGCACTTGCTGCATTAATCTTACCTTTAATACTGACTTGGTGCCTGTGCACAGGTTTTAACTCACTCAAATCTTTTTTAGGAATGATATCCAACAGCAAAATTCATCTGAAGAAACTCAAACCAATACAATGCCATAAAACACCATTACAAGAGAGAAATTATTGAGCCACATTAAAGCACATGTTATGAAATAAATCTCACTTTATAGATCAGCACTGCAGCTCTTACCTAGGCAAGATTTACACAATTGTAAACACTTCAATTCAGTAAAGAATTCAGAGTTACATACTAAAAAAGTCTAAGTTCTAGAGATGTACATTGTAACGTGATCAAAAAAATAAGTCTCAAAAAAGCAAGCCTTCAGGTGAAATTTGTAGTAGTTCTTTGTTTGAAATAGGTTGGAATTACAATGACAATTTTTTTTTGAGGAATGTTACCATTTTCTACTACAACTTAATATGAGGAATGTAAAATTGGGTTCCAAACTGAACATCAATATCTGTACTTTACCTTTGCCACGTTACATTACTTATATATTTCCCCCATCATGTTTCTAGTATATACTAATGTCACACATACCAATTCATCCATCCCTGTCCAAACTACAAATACAAAAAAAAAAAAAAAAAGAAGCATTAGTTAAATAAGGGTTAATGGCACTATTCTGAGGCATATTTACACTCTAAGGTTAAGTAAAGTAGACAGTCAAAAAGCCCAAGGCTGAATCAATTCAGTCTTTACAGGTTAGTTTAAACTGCACGGATAAAATTGAAACAGAAGAAAACAGAAATTTCCCTTCGATTCAGAAAATGTAGCCACATGCCTGCAGTGGCTCAGGGCAGACACCAGGGGGCGCTAGAGCATGGCTCACTGGCTGTGTATTCACTTCCTCTTCCTGCTGCCACTGAGGTCTATGGGATTTGCAGTCCAGAATTACAGTAGTAGGCCTCTTTAGGGTTGCTAATCGCTTTCTCTTCCTGCTTCTAGGTGCCTCTGGGATTTCTAGTCCACAGTTGTAGCCAGAAGGAAGTTTGAGCAGGGAAAGGGGTATTTAATAGCCCCCCGCCCCTCCAACCCCAGGCCCCAGCCAGGGTTTGCTGGGGAGGGGTTGGGCAGTCCACCACCTGACCCCTGTAAACTGGGCTGCATCCCCAGTTGGGTTGCCCCCTGCCCCGAGCCCTTTGTCAGGCAGCCCTCACTGCTCCAGCTAGGGAGCAGACAGCCCAGCCCAGCCCAGGGCTAGAAAGCATGCTGGGTGATTGTGATTTTACTTGAACCAGGAAAGGGTCTGGGAAGGATATTATATAACTGATTCGAGTCAAACTGGTTTAAGTCTGATACTACATTCGGCCAGCTTTATCTTAAACCATTTTCAGACATTTTGAGATTGGTTTATGTGCACTGAGCTTCTGTTCTGCTACAGGTTTAAGCCAGTTTCTGATCTCTTGAATCAATTTGTGTAACTTCTGTGCCTAGCCTAAAAAACAGATGCATAAAAGTCACTGAAGTCTTAGGAATTCTTTTTTCTTCTCCTTCAAGTGATCCCCCAACCCCAAGCCTCTTAGAAAATTATATTATGTGGATCATTTAGGCTGAACAGATTTCCAGAATTTGGCTTTTGAAGAGTAATTGTAACTTCCTTTTTTTTTTAAACAGGCAAAATGGGGTTTCATCATTACCTCTTATACCTACCATTTTAGAAAGTCAATCTCATTTATTTCTTTTCCTAAAAAAGTTTGGAAAACATAGCCTTTATAGTACTGCTGTTAACACAACTTGGCTTCACTAGAGAGTTCTTTGAGAACAAGCTTTCTAGGTGAGTTACAGAGGATCTAGTTAAAAATCTCTCTTAATTGATGTTCTTTTTTTATTTGAGAGAACTTTTCTTTAACTGCACAACTCTTAGAAGACCTCAGTCAAGGAGGTCCTCTGCAGTGTCAAATATGGCAATATTTGACAGCACATAACTCAAGGTCAGGGAAATCTAAAGTCTCTGGGCTATATCCTCAGCCAGCAGAAATCAGAAAAGCTTTATTGACTTCAGTAAGCCTATGGCACTTTCTACCAGATGAGCAACTGGCCTCAAATCTTTATCTGTATTTCATCCTAGATTATTATTTTTACTATTAATTTCATAATTTTGTAGTGCACAAGAAGAGTTCAAGAAATAATTCAACAGATGGTTTTAATAGAATCTTAGATCCTTCATCTGTACAAATAACAGAAAATACCTTATTGTTTTCACTGTGTTTGTACACAAGAGAGAGGCATACGTGGAAGGCTGCCAGCATCCCAATAAGACTAAATGCACAATTTGTCCATTTCTAATTAGTTAAAAAGGGTTTTTTTCTAGTTAAGAGGGCAGCCTTAAATGTTTTCTACTACTTAGCTTACTGCATAAAACTGAAGTATCTACTACTTACAACATAATCCAGAAGACCTTCAGCAACAGAGCAAGCCTAAGAGCGGCAGACACAATTATCCCGAAGTTCAGCTTTCACTGGGGCTCTCTCTCTCAAACATCATTCAGACCATGTATAAATACAAATGTCGGTTCTCTTTAATAAAGCAAACATAACACCAGGCATACTTGAAACATTCACAAATGAGAAAGAGTTCAGGCTGGTTCCAAGAAAAGCAGGTATTTCTGGCAAATGGCCAGTAAAATAAGAGTTTGTATTAGACTTTTTCATAAAAAATTTAGTATGGATGTGCTTTACCCATTAATATTTATAGAGTAGTTCTATACCTCATTCTGTTCTGTTAATCTGTAGAAAACAGAAGTGTGTGAAAAGTTTATCTTTGATTTTTTTTAATGATTTTTTTAAAGTCATTAATATTTATGAAGTACCTGTTAATATTTACAACCAGGTTAATAAAGACAAGGGGATAGGAAGATTCCTTTTGAATGTCCAGGATAACATATTTTTCTGTTTTCATGAAATTAAATGCAGATATCTTAAGCCAGATAGATACAACTGCAGAACTGTACTGACTCCAAGCCACTTTCCCTCTATTTTTTTTTCAGATGTATTATGCAATTTTCAGATTCAGTCTTCACTGTATAAATACGCTTTAATACTCAGGAAAACAACTACTTACCACCACAGGCTGAAGCTTTAGTCCTTCCCAGATTCCTCTAGCTTCCTACTGTTTTACTAGAATGCTAACTTGAAAGGTCTTACAACAGTCTCTATCCCTACTAGACTCCATAGATTCATCATTCACCCCTACTGAGCTTTTGCAATCCTTTGTTAACTCCTTAACTATTCTACTCTGCAGATGTTCAAAATAACTCAATTACCTGATCAGCTCCAGGTGCACCTGACAGCTAATTGAGCTTGTTACCTTCATTAACCCCTACTCTGTCAGTGTGAGGTTTATACATGACATCATAAAGTATTATGCTAATTTGTAGTTGTAATTACTTGGGTCCAAAAGCAGAACACTGTAAATTACGCTAGCCATAACACTTATCTAGTTTAGGGAGAAAGAAACTATTTGCATACAGTCTCAGGAGAATGTAAACTTTCCCAATGTTCTGCTCATCTTGAAGGACTCTGAAAATCAGATAGCTAAAATGGAGACATCCGCAATTGAGACTGATTTTTAATATATCAGTATTTGTAATTAAGACAGAAGATATGGTAGCCACAATAAAATTTCCATCTATATTCCTCTTTCGGTTCAGTTTCTTTCTGTATGTTTAAAGATGGAATTTTGTAAAGCTGTAATTTTGAAAACAAAAACAAATATAGTTGCATATTATGCATTTATAGTGGTATACCTTAACATATATTTCTATTAAATGCAAGAAAAATGTAGCAGGCTCTCTGATTTACAAACAAATTTAAACAAATGTATTTTTGAACAAATAGAGAGGGGGGAAAAAAACCCAAATCTAGCATTTCTTTATGGCTGCATAAATTAGACAAGGCTGAAAGGTTTCCTCTTAAAGTTAGCATAAAAAATGAATTTATCTCAATGACATCCCTTCCTTTTTCCACTCTGCTTCCATAGTTATGCATTATCATTATGAATGTAATGCACATACCGCAGAGATTGCTGCATTCAATAAGTCTAGCTTAGAAGCAACTACAGAGCTTTCACAATGTCTGTCTACAATATTGATAAAGACAATCTGGGAATTAAAATAAGCATATACAACATACATACAAATACAACTACGTGGAGTACAATGCTAATTATCTACTCCTATAATTATTTTTGTTTACTTTATGTGGAATACAATGCTAATTATCTACCCATATAATTGTTTTTGTTTACTTTGTGGTACTGCATCTTAAGAAAAGGTAGGCTAATGCTGAGAAGGTTGGAAGCTTTAAACCAGGCTTTTAAGCCAGTGCAGCATTTTTGTAAAAATAATAAACAAACAAATAAATAAATAAATAAAATTGTTATTTAGATCTTGATTTTGGTATTGATGGTTGTTCAGTGGACTATGCAGACTAAGGTCACAAACTCATTCCATGTCCTTGTAAGCAGAAGTCTATTTATTAAAACCCCTCAATGGCTGAAGGAGCAGTGCAATCAGACTTAATTATCTTATTTTTAGCATAAGTGTCTTCACCTATAGGTTAGGATTCGGGTATATAAGAAGATAACAGCAACAGTGGGTTGCAACAGTCATTGGTACTTCTGCTGTAATTGTTCTGTAAATGCAGCACCTTCTGCCAATACTAAATTCACTTCACAGGCCGAAAAAAGGCATTTGAAGTACTCCATAGAATTTCAAACTGATAGAAAACTATTAGGAGAACAAAAAAGTTTAATAGACCAGTGTAGCTCAAGGACACAGTTATTGCTCATAAAAAACAAACAAACAAACAAAAAAACCAAAAAAAAAAATATATATATATAACAAGGACAAGAAATGCCAATGTGTCAGTATGAGAGAAAATTTGAATGAATTCTACAAGAAATTTGATATAATATTAGTTTGGCACTTAATTATTCAAGAATATGTAAAATACTTTGATTTTGAGTTCTGTTACTCTTCTGTATGCCATCTCTTTCCACTAGACCTGCCTTATCGTAGATGATGCTATTACCTTACCATAGTCTGAACTTCCATTTGATACCCCAGCAAAAGAAAAGGGGGTATTTCAAAATTATACAGTGAGGATCCTTGCTGACAGATCCTTGACACCACACCAGCATATGGCTTGAGGTTTGTGTGGTATTTTGTTGGTGAAGGGACAAGGGTTTGGTTTGTGGAAAGGATTTTTTTTTTGGTTTTGTGTTCTGGGAAGAAAATGAGAAAAAAAGTGAGACAAGTTAACTACTGCTGTTGCAAAATACTGAAGTATCACTGACCTCCTCACAGCTAGAGCATTATAGTGAAGGCATAAGGCTCAGATCCAACTCCCACCAAAGTCAATGGAAAGGCCTCACTGACCTGATGGGGCCTATATTAGGAGCTTTGATAAAACAGAGGGCTTCAAAACAGACTTGAAATGAAATGAGGCCAGTTGAAACATTTCGAAAGTTTTGAAACATTTCGAGTTTCAAAGCTGAAGCCGGGCTTGCCTGCAGGGAACCAGAAAGTAAGGAGAGGGAGAAGGAACAGGGTGGGGGGGAAGGACTGCTCTCGTTATTGCAACCTGCCAGACATCTGACTCCCCAGGTACCTCTGCACTTTTACCTGTGCTACTATATCTCCCTCCCCCTCCCTCACCAGAGCCTGTCCCTCACCCCCTGATGCCTCCATTTCCATTTTCACTGACTGGCTTTCTTGCCTGCATTGCAGGCCAGGCCAGCCTCTGACTTCTTTTCTATTCCTTCCATCCAGGACCAGCAGACACACCAACTGCAGATGCTTTCTCAGCCTGACAAATGTATTCCACGATACATTTCTCTAACTACACTAAAAATATTGTCTTACCTGTTGCCATTTAAAGTGGTGGACCAGACTCAGGCTGTAGGGGAGGAGGAGCAGCACACTACCATGTTGTTTAGATGCCCTACTGCCAGTGAGGTCGCACCTTAACACACACAATGTCACCCACCCATGTCATGAGTTTTGCTTGTCAACAGCTTCAGGTGCAGTTTCCCAGAACCCCCTGAACCTATCTCCTTGAAACTTGACAGGCTCCATGGCCACAGCAGGGGCTACCATCCCTGAAGTTTTCACCACCCTCTCCCATGCCTTAAACACACACAGTGTCACCCATGTCATGAGTTTTGCTTGTCAACAGCTTCAGGTGCAGTTTCCCAGAACCCCCTGAACCTATCTCCTTGAAACATGGCAAGCTTTGTGGCCTTAGCAGGGGCTACCATCCCTGTAGTTTTCACCCTTCTGTGGCTTTAACACACACCCGTGACATGTTTGGCCTGTCAGCACTTTGAGGTGCAGTTTCCCAGAAACCCTTCTACCCATCTCCTTGAAACATGGCAGGCTTCCTGCCCTCAGCAGGGGCTACCATGCATACAGGTTTCATCCAAATCAGGCCAAAAATGACAAAGTAATATGCCATTTCATGCTTCCCCACTATGGCCTTTGGGCAAAACATTGAAAAAGCATTGAAACAGTGAAACTGTTGTTTCGATGAAACAAAGCGGAACAGCAGTTTTGAATAAAAACAAAATTTGAAGCAAAACACTGTTCTGTCAAAATGTAAAAATGCAAGTTGAAACAGAACGGTGCCATTTTGCACAGCCCTATCAGTTATATCTGATACTTACTACAGCCAACATAGGGATGGGGTCCTCCTTCCTCCTACTAAAAGGTTACAGGGGTCAGATGTCATGATCTTCAAAGTACTGGGATTCTTTAATTTAAAAATGATGTTGAAGCAGACAACTATACACCAGGAAGTGTGATCTAGAATCTTGCTGTGCCTTTGCTTGGCTTACCAGCCATACAGACACTAAAATGTATTCATCTGCTGGATGAAAAAGCAGACCACAAATCTTTGGAGTAGCACTAAAGAACCAAATACCCATCCATTTTTTGAAGTCTTGGAAAAATGTCAGGTGAATATAAGATACACCTAAAAGCTGGTGCAGTTCCATTTGCACTAACTACACCAAGACAGGTACCCTTGCTGCTAATGGACAAAGCAAAAGAA
Organism: Alligator sinensis; assembly: GCF_000455745.1. NCBI lineage: Eukaryota > Metazoa > Chordata > Crocodylia > Alligatoridae > Alligator > Alligator sinensis. The sequence continues at coordinate 1,848,504 of NW_005842034.1, read as the reverse complement.
GGCCTAGCATGAATGGAAGAAATCACAAAGACTGAAATACCCACTTTTTTGGTGTTCTGGGACGGTGGTTGTCCCAAAACCCAGTGGTAATATTAGAATATGGGTTGACCTCACACAGATGAACAAATACATGTGCCGAGAAAGACATTCGTCTTTCAGTGGAATGCACCCTGGATCAACTTTCAGGAGCCAAGGTCTGTACAAAATTGAATGATAGGGCAGGATTCTGGCAGTTTCCTCTAGCTGTTGAATCTTATTACTCTAGTTGGACAACACCAATTTAAATGATTCCCTTTTCTGATCTCATCAGTTCCTGAATTCTTTCAGCTTCAGATGCCACAGATACTGGATGGCCTAGAAGGTGTGCTTTGTCATGGCAATGACCTTTTTAGTTTTTGGAACCACCAAGGCACAACATGATACAAGACTGAATGCAACACTCAGAAAACTCCAAGAAACTGGAGTTACACTTAATGAAAAGAAATGCAAAATTCTAGAACTCTTGGTTCAGAGATGATACCTTTTATTAGATCAACTAACAAACTGCAAGAAAAAAAAAATCTTTCTCTGCAAACTTTTGGGCACATGCACCCTTCCTCAGGCTCAGGGAAAATTAAAGATGGTAAAAATTCCACATAGGTAGAAAATAAACTTCATTTTTGCACAGAGGAAGCTGAAGGTGGAAATCTATTCCCATGGGCCCATGACAGTGTCTTTGTTAGTTGCTCTTTGATGGGCAGATGAGGCAGGATTCCTTGCCTGATGGCAGAAAGGCAAGGAGGTGTAGAAATCTTTCTTGTTGTTCAGTAATGAAGTTCAAAGCCAAAATTGGCTAAAATTCAGCATCTTCCATGTTTCAGGGATGTATTTGGTAGCCATATTGGTCTGAGACAAAAAAAAAGAAATGCAAAACTCTAGAACTATTGGTTCAGAAGTGATACCTTTTATTAGACCAACTAAGACATTGCAAAAAATATATATTATATATTAATATAGCAGGCCCTACAAAGAGAGGCTGAGGGACCTGAACCTGTTCAGCCTCCAAAAGAGAAGGCTGAGAGGGGATCTAGTGGCAGTCTACAAAGTAGTCAAGGGGGACCAGCAGGCATTGGGAGAGTCCCTGTTCCCCTGAGCACTCCCAGGAGTTACAAGAAACAACGGACACAAGCTAGCGGAGGGTAGTTTCAGGCTAGACATTAGGAGGTGCTATTTCACTGTCAGGGTGGCTAGGACCTGGAACCAACTTTCAAAAGAAGTGGTGCTGGCTCCTACCCTGGGGGTCTTTAAAAAAAGGCTGGATGAACATCTGGCTGGGGTTGTTTGACCCCAATACTCTTTCCTGTCATGGCAGGGGGTTGGACTAGCAGAGAATGTATGTATACAATGTGCAGCATAACATTTCTCACAAGAAAACCACTCTCTCTGCAATCTCTGTTTTAATCCTCAAAGGGAACTTACAAAACACCTTTCACAGATGAGCCTACGAACTTCACTTCATCAACATACTGGATACAGAAAAAATCATGGACTAAATATAGACATTGGATTTATGACACATTATAACCCGCCTCATATCTGACACTCAAGATACCTCTCCACTATCTATCAGCTACAGTCACCCCCCTCCCCCCGCTGAAGCCTGTCTCACTCACTGACTCCTCAATTTACACTTTCACTGACTGCCTTATTTGCATGCATACCAGCCTCTGGCTTCTTTACTATTCATTCCATCCAGGAAGAGCACACACCAACTGCTGAAACTTCCTTAGCCTGATGAAGGGTTTTTGAACCCAAAAGCTTGCAAAGAAGATTTTTTCCAACTCTTTGAGTTGGTTTAATAAAAGATATCATATTTACCCAAAGAACCCCATCTAACCTATGTATGTTATTCAGTGCTATGGTCCTGTGAGGACAATGGGGGCAATTTCTATGACTGACCATTGTGTGGGTTCACAAAATCTTTTATCATCTTATGCCATGCAGGTCTGAACCCTGACCTTATATACATGGACAGGGTCCCAAGTTATACATGTTATTAAATGAACAGCCAAGCCAAAAGCATAAAATAAAATGTGCATGTGCAAATACAGTGAGATAATATCAGATCAACAAATTAATCATCATGTTGACTATACTGTAGCTAATAACTAAAGATTTTTTAAACAGCTTTAGCTAACAATTTGGAAAGATGGTGCTGTTTTAGCTCTGAGCCCCCAAACAAAATAGGTCACTAGCTGCATTAATGCCAACTGACATCTATATACCAGCCAAATGTCTGGTGTAGGGAGATTCAAATCGCACCAAATGTCTGGTGTAGGGAGATTCAGGATTAGGCTGATGTTTAGGTTACAGCTCTGGTGCCAGTTCAAGACAGCTTGCCCAAACTGTGGGTGGTTATGTAATAACTCTTCTCCTTCAGCCTCTAATAGTGTGTTACATGAGGCATTTCAATACATTTTGATATGACAACGTTTATTGTATTTAACTAGCAATTTTTTTTTTTTTTTAACTTGGAATTTTACCTGGACCCTGTTAAAATTAACAGGGTCATGGGGCTTTGTTTTGTTTTAATTTTTCCCTTCAAGTTATTAAAATGGCCACTTCCTATTTTTTGGAAAGTCCATGGTTCTAAAGATACGTGGCAAGTAAGTCAGAAAATCCCTAGGTATTTTAAAGAAATAGAAAGCAGATCTTCTTGGTCTTGAAGCAGATTATAGATAAACATTATCTCAACTGTTCTAGAAAAGTCCCGACTCAAAAATAAAAATATAAGCTAAAAATTATAATACAAAGAGCATAACCACTCATTTATTCAGCCACCCAGAGGATAATTCCATTTCCTTAATGCTTCTTTGCTTTGTCTGTTCTACAAACAGATGCTTAACTCCCTTTTATATCTTGGTACTCAGCAGTTTGACTCTGCACTGGATTTTCGGGTGAGAGGTTAGCTTTTTCACTTAATCAATGCAAAACATCTTTTGAACAGCCTAGTGCTGAAGTTCAACTTTCACAAGCAAATCTGCCTCTCTCACAGAAAGAGCAATCTGTCTGCACCTCTCTTGAAGTGTGGGACACCCAGCAGCATCCAGGCCTTAAGTAGATGCTGAATGGTATGGCCAGATAGTGAGAGAGTTGCTCCAGATTTAAGAGATAGAGGGTGCAGATGGATGTAACATTTGAGACTTTTTCAAACATAACAGGGTTTGAAATGTTAAAAAAAACAAACAAACAAACAAAAAAAACAAAAAAAACAGTGTTTTAGCCATGAACAGACATAATAAGCAGGCATACAACTCTGAGGCACACCTCCTAGATGAAGCATTTCAAAAGTCAAAGTGGCATCTAATAGTTGTATGTTCCCCTGCAAAGAGGAGTATGGTGACCTGCAACACCTCTCCCCTCACCTGAGCTCTCCTTTCCTCAATGTCCAGAATGGGGGAGCCAACGGTGGCCATAATGCTAGGAGCCTAGGGATGGGGAGCAAAAGTGGCTGGGATGGAGGGACGCCTAAGGTGGTGGGGATGAGGGGATTGGAAAGAGCTCTGCATTGTAGGATGCCTGGAGGACCAACATATGATACAGACATAAGGTAGAATGAAATGACACAAAATAGCATCTGCTCCTCCAAGGTAATTTTTGTCAAGCTTTGGAGTTGAGTATTTCATTCCACCTGTATGTTTGTATACTAGCCTTTTGAAATGTTTCAAAGGAATTTCAAATGTTGGGATTCAAAATGTTTCAAATGTCATGTCTGCCTGCAGTCAGAGTGCGTCCCTAGAAGATATTGGGCCCTTGCTTCTCTGTCCAGCAACAAGAGCAACACTTCAGAACCAATTTCAGAGTAAATTGGAATCTGTGATTTTGGTGATGCTGTGAGGAAATAGATGCTTGTAGGGAGTTAGATTCTCTCTCATTATCTCTCTCTTTATTGCTTCCTGTTTATAATAAGCTGACTGTACAAAGACATTGATACTTTGATAGGGCATGTACTTGAGTAGGTTTTTTTTTTTTTTTTTTGCAATGTAGTAACTTGCATTGCTAGTGGTTACAGTGGCTAGTATTTCATGATTCTTATGTATATGCTCCTTACTCCTCATTTCACTGCTCTTTTCTGAGTACCTGTGAGTCATGGACATGACAGAAGCCATGTGCTGTTGGTAACATCAGTTAGCAGCATGATTTCAGCTGATGACCTTACATATGTAAGGGTCACACTGATCTATAGATGTATTGGTATCTGATTTTTAGTAAATTATTTTTTAAACAACAGTCATCTATATAACTCCTGTACTTACAGCAAATGAATGGCTATTCTGAATAGCCTATCTGAATTTCCTAAGCCAATTATTTGGACAACTGAAGAGTATAAATGTAATCTTCAAAGATTTCAGTTTTACACATGCTGGAACATTAGTCTAAACACAGTCAAAAGCTCATCATAATTGTGCGAATGGGAACAAAATTAATGGATTGCCACGCATAGCTAAGATACAATTTATACCTGAAATATGAAAAGAAATGTGTTATCAAAATATTTTACTAGAATGTTATGAGACACTCAGAGATTCAAGTATAGTTTTAAATTGGGAAGCTTTATAAAGTAGAAAAAACACTTTTTCATTTAATTTGTGTTTCTTCTTAGTAATGGCACCTTTGTCTTTTCTTAACACTTATTACCCTCAATTCACAATCACTCCTCATTACCATGGGAAAATAGCATTGCCCATAATAATTAATGATCTTTAAGATAACAGAAAACTTTGACAAGTAGGAAGGCCTGTCAAGATATCATTTCCAACTTTGTTAGAGCTGACCACATCATTCCTGCAGTTTCTTATGGAACAAAAGATCATTTACAGGACTTTATTTCAACTTGGTTAGGTAATTAACATGACCTCAGAATTAACTGTGCAGAAAATGAGATCATAAAGGCAGTGTCAGATGGGTCAAGACTAAAGTGCAACATTGCAAGTGTGAAAGGTTTATTTAAAAAAAAAATAGATTCTAAAATACATTAGATTAAAAACACAGGTTAGCTATGATTATGGAAGAAATAGTTTTTTATCTATATAAAATGTTGACAGAGAGCTTGGTTCGCTGTTAGAAGAACTGACACCCTCTTCCCCTTAATTTCTAATGAAGAATCCAGGATCCTGCTTGTTACTCTAAGAAGAGATCAGATTTACTCAGAAGGTAGAAAGTTCTATTATGGTTCCTTAACATATCCAACTTAAACTGTGTTATTGTCACTACTCTAGGGTCCAACCATGCCAGACTATCTTTGAGTACTTAATAATATCTTCCTTCTCAAGTAATCCCAGTGAATTAGAGGGAGGCTAAATGAATTTGTTCCATTAGAAGTACAGAAAAACGTATCTTTGCTGCAGATGACCTTCTCGGTCACATTCCAATCCCCATGACACAACTACTGATTACTCAAAAATAAATGTTCAAGTAATTCTGGAACTGAAACTGAACTGAAAAGGTCCCTCAAGCACTCCTTTTTGAGAAGAGCCTGCCCACTAATATCCTGAGGGGAGAGCTGGCCCACTAGTATCATGGATGGATGGTATGGAGGACAAGTATTCATTAAGGAATTGTTCATCATTTTGAGGTGTCCCTGGAAATAGCTGCTTCTTTGTGATAAAGACACAACTATTTTTTTCATGATACAGGAAGACAATGTAAGATCATATGAGCTAAGGAGAAAATCAAAGGAATGTTTCCGCTAAATAGATCTCTCCTAAAAAGATTCTAGTTCTCATTATAAATGAAGCAATGCTCTCTGAAAAATATCTAATTACAGAAGGATACCTTGCCATAATAGGCTTTCATAACTGAAGTTTCAGTCAGCACAGAAGAATATTTCCCTTTGAAGATAACCACAGGTTCTGTAAACTGATTTTTTGCTATTCTTTTTATAGTGAGAAGCATCATAATTACTTTATAGTGTGCTATTCTGAAATTCTTTGCATAAACTTCTAGGGTATGTCTCCACATGTAGGGGCATGAGCTTCTAGCAACAGAAAAAAAAGTAGCAGCAGAAATTTGGGCTGCTACTTTTTGCTGCTGTGTGCACCCCTGATCGTGCAGGTTAGGGAAAAATTGTCCTGCTCAGGTGAAACTATTATTCCCCACTCCTCCCAGCTCCCACCATGCTGGAGGAGCGGCGGGGCAACTAGGAGAGGGATGAGCCTCCGTATCTGATTGTGCATGTTCCTGTGGCATGTCCCACACTGCTTCCCCTCCCCCCGCCCCCCCCCAACAGCATTTTTTTTTTGCTACCAGGATTTCCCAGTAGCAAATTTTGCCCCTGCACTGCAAATTTGAAGCACAAGGATCATATTAATATGCTAAGCACATGGTTTGTGGTCTTGTGTGGACTTGTTTTTTTCATAAGTTTTTTCACAAGGTTTTGTTTAAATATTTAACTTACTGATCTCACTGTGATCAGTAAGTTAAAAAACACACTGTGATCTCACAGAGGTCTGTGATGCCACAAACTTCATGTGCCTGCACATCTGGATCCAGCTATAGGGAGCACATGATATAGGGATTTATTTATTGCCCCTTAAACTGACTGATAATCTGTTGATCTCAATCCTAGATCAGACTCATACTGATAAACTGACTCTGAGATCTCTTTTAATATTTAGAGTTTAAGTAGTAAAGGTTTCTCATCTCTTATGGCGGCCACCATGAGCACTTTGCACTATGACATTTTATATCAGGAGTCTCTTTTAAGCACTAAAGTTCGATTTTAGCTTTGGGTTAAAATCTTTTTGGTTACTTATTACTTTCTCTCTCTCTTTTTCTTTTTAATGGATCTCTTTTCTTTAAAAGAAAATTAAGAATCAGATTATCAAAACACCAAGTCACACAAATAGCCCTGTTGATTTAGAGTTTTCAGTTTGTGCTTAAGTGTTCTGCTCAACAAGGACTTAAAAGCCAAATATGACATTTATACAGTAAAAAAAATTGAGGGGCTGAGCACATGATCCTTCTAAAACTGGTACCGATCATAACAATGTATCCCATATTCTCATATGTGGTATTCTTGTTGATATTTTTTTCATTAAATGCAAGCCCACACACACGTATAATGATTCAATGTATAACATAAAATACAATTAGCTCTATCAATCTCAGATAATGTTACGTTAAAATCTTAGCTTCTGTGTGCTTATGTACTCAACCTAAATATTAATTAATGCCAACTATAAAATGGTGAGATGGACTGATGAGGATGTTCAAAGAGTTCTTCAGTAACAGTCTGAGTTCTGAGATAACAGTCTTTCAGTAAGTAGGGAAGTCTTTGGTAAGTCTATAGATAGCTGAGGAGGCTTATCAAAGATCTGCATGTTTGGCTGCAGATGTGGCAGATGGTTCCAGGAAGGAGTAGATACTGGTGATGTCAAGTCACAGCTTTTTCCCTTTGTCTATCATCTATCTACCTCTATAATGAGGCAAGTTTGCTTGAAATGGTTAACAATTCAGTGTTCAAATCTCCCAAGTATAGATGTTAATAATGTCCTTTCCTCATATTGGCCTGCAAGAAGTTCTTGAATCTCTTCTTTTGCCCACATCTACAGTGGTGACCAGTCCTGTCCATTGGTGTTGTCACTGTTTAAATACGACTTCAATGCTGGTGGCATTTGTTCTTCTGTCCTTTCAATTGATATTGAGGATTTTCTGAAAACATAATTGATGGTAATGTTCCAAAGCTTTCAGGTGTTTCCACTATGTCATCCAAGTTACACACCCATACAACAGGGTAGGGATGACAACAGCCTGATAGATGAGAAGTTTGTTTTGGGTCATGATAATCAAAAATATGATTACAGAGGCATCACTGGCAGATTTTCTCTGGTCTTGAATATCATCATCTATTTACTTTTTGAGAAAGGTGGCTACCCAGGTAGGGGAAAATGCTCAACATTCTCCAAGGTCTGTCCTCTAAACGTGATGTGTCGGTTGGTTTGGGATGGCTTGGTGAAGGATATTGATTTTTGTGAATTTGACAGAGAGTCCAAGCATTTCATATGCTTCACTGAAGTAATCAAGAGTGACATGGAGCTCTTCATCTGAGTGAGCATGTGCAACTCAATCAACAGTGTGTTGAGGATCAGCAAGTTAAATATTTAAACAAAACCTTATGAAAAAAACTTAAAAAAAAAAAAACAAACACACACACACACACATGTCCCCACAAGACAAGTAACCAATCTGCATCCTTTTACTCTACAGTAAGTGGAACTGTGGCAAAGTGAGAAACTCCCTATCTAACCACAGTGCTAGTTTCCTCACCTGCCTCTGGCTGCACGGCCCATCTATCTCATCTGCAATGCCTTGATGAAACATAATTGAGGTGTTAATTAGGCGGGAGGCTGCCCATTGAATTCCCTGTTCTCCTGGGCCTATGTATGCAGTTCCAGCCACCCCTATACTGCATTCCAAACCTTGCAGATGTTCCCAACAGCTGAGCTCTGCTCTGGCCTGAGGCTGGGCTCAACTCATTTCAGTGTTAGTCCTCTTACTTTCTACCCAGTTGTGGGCCACACTTATACCACCTCGCTCTCACTGAGGCCTCTCTCACTCCACCGCCTTTCACACGGTCTCTCTCATACTGCTCCTTTGCGGGGCCACTCTCATACCACTCCTCCTTTTTCTGGGGCCACACTCACCCTGCCCTCACCCAAAGGGTCCTGGGGCTTGTTTCTCTGCACTCTCCGGTCTGCAAGCTCATGGCCTCTTGGGCCTCTCCCATGACCCTCATCCAGGTGAGCACTGGGCGGTTAGCAGAACATTGAATTGACTACACCTCTAGTCCCTCACTGGGTCGCTCATTCAGCTCCTCTAAATTAGGAGTCTTGACTCATCCCCCTTGTTTCCCTGCAGCACTTCCTCAGCTGCCTCACCCAATCAGCCCCTGGTCCATTTGTGGCTTCAGGCACCCAAAGGCTTACCTGGACCTAACCTGGCCTCCATGCTAGCAGGGCCTACCCTTGAACCCCCTTGCTCTCTGGGGTCCACTTGTTGCCCTTTCCTCACAGGGCCCCATAACTTGCCCCTCTCCTTGGGCTCTGAGCCCCTCACTCTCACTGGGCTCCTTGACCTACACAGATGCACAGTCAGGGCTCCTAGCCTCTGGGCTCTCCAGGTCTCCCAACTGTCACACTGGTGCAGGCTGTCAGGTGTCCCACTGCACCCCGCTCTACAACTCCACTTCCAATGAGGCCCATAATCTGTCCCCACTATGCTGGGGTCAACACACCCCCTACAGGCTCAGGTGGCACTCACCAGTGTGTCTGACCCACCACTCTTACTCCTCAGGATCTTGCACCCCATGCAGGCTCAGGTGACCACAGCTGTACCTGGCCCACTCTCGCTCCTCAGGGTCTTGCACCCCACATGGGCTCAGGTGGCCACAGCCATGCTTGGCCCCACAACTACCTCTGACATTAAATGATCCACGTGAAAGTGGGGGCTGAGGTTTAGGTGCCCCTACTCTCCTTTCACCAGGGTGGTAACCAGCTTGGCATTTCTAGGTGGCTGTTCCGCCACAAACAGCCCCACCAGGCCACCCATCCCTGGCAGGGTGCAGTTTTAGGTCATGCCCAGGACCAAGAGCCCCCTAACCATCCCCATCAGCTCTTGCCCTTGCCCTTGCCCTTGCCCTTGCCTCCTGGTGTGACCAGAGCAGCAGCCCCACTAGGAGATGTTGTTTCCTTGGTGCCAGGCAGCAGAGTACTGCCCTTAGCTCTTCTGGCCGGAATCTTAAAATGGCTACTCATCAGAGCTGGACCGCACCTGCCGGTTGCCTCTTCAGGCTCTTAAAGTGGCAGACACCAGAGGTGCTCTGCCACAGGAACTATAAATCCCATTATCAAATGGTACAATATCAAATTTGTTAATAAAATGTTTTAAGATAGACTTTGGACTGATAAAACAATGGACAATTAATAACAGACCAATATTATCATTTTACAAAAATTAATTCTTAAAAAAATTCTTATTTCAAAATTATTAAAAAATACTTTTTAATCTTATTTAAATAATATTGGTGATTTAAAAAAAAAGGTTTTTCAGCTTTTCAATACTGTCTTGGTGGTTTTTTGTTTATTTTTATTTATCATAAAAAATTCAATGATACTGTTTCTAATCCCTGACTGAATGACCATGCCAGCATGTCTGTTACAAGCATTCATGTTTGGGGACTTTAACTGGTGAATATCTGCAACTTTGGCAATGGCTCCTCTCCATAATGCTTTCCTTCTCTCTAAAGAATCCTAAGGTCTACATAACAAAATAGAAAACAAAAGGGGAAAAATAAGTAGTAGAAGTGGCAGAAGTTTCCATCTGAGTACATTCTTTTTTATGAAAAATGACTTTGATAAACAAAAGCTGGTTTAAAATAATCAGTTTTCCTAAATAAATCCATTGAATTGCTAAAAAAATTGTTAGGGACCAGTGCATGGATGATTGGGAGCAGGCAAAGTTCAGGAGCTAGGATCCCAGGGAGCCAAGAGTCATGGACAGAGCCGTAATCAGAAACCAAATCCAGAGTCAAGACTGGAATCAAGAGCCAGAACTAGAGATCCAAAAGAGAAAGGGAGCACACAGAGGTCAAGAACAAGTACTTCCATCTTTGTCTAGACAGACTACTGAATGTATACCCTAGTTTTTAAACACTGAAGCAAGTGAAGCCTATTGTCTGTAGCCTCAGGTGAATAGCAGTCCTGATTGTCTCATAAGGACCAGCTGAGCGCTGGGCACTGATCTGGGCTCTCGGTAGGTGGTACCAGTTTTCCTGCAGTCTCTGGGGAAGAATGACCTTGATCTTCCAATTGAGATCAGCTGAGCCTAAGGCTCTGATTTAGCTTCATTACAAAAGAAACCCTTTTGCTTTCAGCACACAACCCTTAAGATTTTTCATTTCTAAAAATAGTTTTTTAGAATTTTTCTGGAAAATAATAGAAATTTAAAATAATGTTATTATAGTTTATAGATAAATAAATCAGTTCCAGACCAATTCTAATAGATACATTTCACTCACTGACAGCCTCTCATTTAACCTTAATCTAGTAATTATTTATAACTGGTGAATAAGTATCAGCTTACTTGATTTTGATAAAATATTTTAATGGCTACAAAGAAACCAAATCAGAAGAACAAATCTATAAAAAAAAAAGTCAGCACTACTTGTACAACACCTGCACTGACAGACTAAACCATATGTCATTCTTGAAGTCCATACATGCCATCTACCCCAGGAGTTGGCAAAGTACAGCCCATAGAGCCTACTGGATCTGGCCCATGGAGCCACAGGACTTTGCCTGTGTCTGATCCCTGTGCTTACACTACAGCTGGGTATCAAGAGGCTGGGAGAAGCAGTGGTGGTGCAGGTGCCCTCCCAGTCATGCAACTCTGGTGGGGGTGCAGAGAAAGCTTCCCCTACCCCCTGCTGCCACTGATAAAATGACCCAGGCCACTGGCAATGCATAGGGGGTGCATTGGGATGCACGTGCACCCCCTGACAGCACTGGTGCACCCCCTGACAGGCAGCACTCCCCGCTTAGGTGACAGGCAGGTTGGGCAGGCAGGAGTGCTGGTGCTTCCCCTGAAAGTGCTGGCTGGGGAGTGGGGGCACCAGATGCAGCACCACTGGGACCCCCCTCATCAGCAAGATTGGCTGCAGGGGAACTCCCTCTGGTTGCTGACTGGCTGCGGGGGGGGGGGGGGGGGGGAGGGGGCACATCCACCCCATGACTCAGGTGGCTCCAGTCACCCATGACCCAGCCCACATTGGACTGGAGCCCAGTTGTTCCAGCTCACAGCTTGGAAAAGTTTCCTGGACCCTGATCTATTCTGTAAAGCCTTAAGCTAGATGGTGTACTACAGGGGTGGACAACATATGGTCCACAGGCTGGATTCATCTGGCCAGGAAATTCCATCCAGTCTATGGGACCCTTCCATAAACTGAAAGAACTATCATGGGCCTTAGCCCTCAGCTGCCCCTCTGAAAGCCATTGCCTCCATGCAGGAGTTGCATCTCTGGTTGGTAAGCAGCCAGCCATTACCCCAACCTGGCTCTGACCCACCCCCAAAGTAGTGGGTGCTATTAATCCCTGTTGGGGGAAAGGAGGCCAGGAGCACAGGGAGCCACATGCTATGGGGCCTGGCTGGACTGGCCCCACATGCTGCAGAAGCATGGGAGCTGTGTGCTATGGGATGGGTTGTCTGACCCTATACCTGCTGCCATGTAGTGCCAGAGAATTAGTCAGGAGCACAAAAATATGCACTATGGGGCTGGGCCAGGCTGACCTTGCTCGCTGCCACTACATGTGGTTGGCAACTCAGGTAGGATAGCTATAGGGCTGGGGAGGCTGGTCCTGCTCGCTGCCGCCACATGTGGCTGGAGACTTGAATGGGAGAACTATAGTGTTGGGCAGGCTTGTCCCTCTCACTGCCACAACATTCAGCCAGGTACTTGGATTGGAGCACAGGAGCTGTGCACTATGGGGACTGGGAGGGGCTGGGCACATACACCACACACATGCAGCTCCAGAGTCTCCAAGGAGAACCCCAAACACATACCCCACACACATCCATAGACCTCCCATATGCCCACACCCTCCCACAGCCTCCACACACATTTCCACACCCCCACATACCCCACCAAACCCCCTCACATCCTCATACCCTCCCACAACTCCCACTTACATTCCTACACCCCACTCCTCACCATGCCCACACACACACCTGCAGGCACACACCAATACCATTCCATACATCCCACCCCAACCATACCCCCACAAATACCCACACCCTCCCACAGCCCCCACACACAATCCCACACATCCCACCCTCACCATACCAACACACACCCTCAAACCCTCCCACACATCCTACATTCACACATATACCCACACCCACCCCTCACAACCCCCACACACCCCACCCACCATACTCACACCCCCACACACCTCCCTACTCCCCAACCACACACTCCCCCAACCCCCCACATACACCCTCTTACCCCTCACACACACACAATATACAAAAGTAAGACTGTATTTTGAGTTTTATGCAATTGTCTCTCTATACAGTAGGCAAACAAGCATAAATCAGGACAAAAAATATTTTTAAATAAAATTCAAGTATGTTAAAGTACACTTTTTGTTCCAAAAAGGCAACCCCCTCCCCATCTTCCTCAAAGGAGTATTCCTAGGGCAAGGGAAAGGACTTCAGGTGGCAAAAATTAGGAGTTAGGGGCTGGACTTCCAGTCCCAAGATGGCAACCAAGGAGCAGGGCACCTGTCAAGGGGAGTGGCTACCCTTTCAGCCCTCGAATGATCACCAAAACTCATTTAGTGGCCCTCCAGCCAAAAGAATTGCCCCCCTTTGCTCTAGCACCC
>NW_005842034.1:1832927-1835076 GCF_000455745.1 Alligator sinensis | reverse complement strand
TGCTGAACTTGCAGTATGGGGTCAACCCGACTCCTACTTGCCTCTTAGCCTGCATCTCTTTGCAGTGCTTTTAGAACACATCTGTCTACTGAAGGCCTCAGCCTGGCAGTAGCATTCTCACAATGCTCTGTTCTTGTCTTCCAGCCCTTTGGTATACTTCTGCATTCTCTTCCTATAAATTCACCTATTGCCTGTAAGTAGAAATAAGCCTGGTAGGAGAGACAAGGAGTCTGCAGTCTGTTTTCTAAAATGGCTTTGTTTTATATAGCACAAAGTAATCTGAGATATACCATAATTCCATGCTTGAGAAAAGACGTCAGACACATTTGGTGAAGGCTGCATGATGTAATGAAGGCAGGGAAGGGCAACTCTCCTGGGTCAGTCTGCCTAAGCATGACCTCAGGGTCAATACCACAAAAGTTAATATCAGTTTAATTATATCCTCATTGTCTAGGTCACTGTAGCTCACATTTTTTGGTCCCACAGGCCAAATGAATGCCACGGGACTGATCTGCAGGCTGGATTGGGCCCTGCACTATCCCCCATGCCAGGTTGGGGCCCTGCACCACCTCCACTCAGTCAGAAACTGATCCTGGCTGTGCAGGGGCAATGAACTGCCCCAGAGCCTGATCCCGCCTGGGTGGATGCAGGGTAAGGTTCCTCACATCACTCACCTGGATGGGATTAGGCTCTGAGGGTCTGTGACACCCCTGCCCAGCTGGAATCAGGATCCAGAGCCCATACCCTGTGCCAGGATCAGGCCTTGTGCGCTGCCCTCGGTTCCAGATTGGCACATCAAGTCCCTTACCCTCTTCCCTGTGTGAGTGCCCTGTGTAAATTGAGGGATGGGGGGCTCTGGGTCAAAGGATGTCCCAACCCCACCAAAAGGAGCCCCAGCAGGTTATATGTATGCACATGATGGTCAAAAGTTGTGTAAGTTTTTACATAAATGGAATTGGTATACCAGGGATAACCCTCCAAAACATTTCCTTCAGAGGGAACTTTTGATCTTGATAAACTGATCCACCTCTGAAAAGTTCTAGAGTCCCAAGGTAGCAAGACCCCTCAAACTCAATGGAATGTCTATTTTGACTGGTAATTAGAAGGTAATAAGAGGCAACAAGAATCCTGGGTAAGGGTCTTAAGGACTCCCAAGAAAAACTAAAAGCAGAAATTAAGCAATTGAAAAATAGATACAGCCCTGGCCAGGCTAATCTTCCCTCAGCACCTCCTACCCCTTTATAGTCCCAACTAACTCATGAGACTGAAACCGAGAATGAGTCTGTAGAAGATATTCTAGAAAGTACTTCTTGTTTGGCCCAACCACCACCTTACCCTGAATACCTTCCACCTGAATTGGAAGCTCCATCTTGTATTCCGGAGGGTGCCTCTGCAGGCTCATATTCCCCTGTGGGTTTAAATAACAGTCAGCCTAAAAAGGGCCCTATTATTCAAGTACCGTTGCACCAATTACCAGGTACACAAGGCTCGGTAACAGTACATGCCCCTTGGACACCTGGAGATTTAAGAAATCTAGTTAAAGAATTTCCTAACATCAGAGAAAAGCCCCAGAAGTTTAAAGACAAGCTCCAAACCGTTATTAACTGTTACAACCCTACATGGTCTGATATAAACTGACTTTTGCATGCCGTACTTCCTTCTGAAGTCCGACAATGCCTAACAGATGAGGCAGACTGGCCACAGTGAGACCCTGGTCATGGGACAGATCTCGCAACCGCCCAATGCCGTATACTAGAAGCCATATCTGTCATATGTCCTAAGAAAACTGACTGGGCTAAAATTAATAATTTTAAACAGAATAAAGGAGAGTCTCCAGCAGACTATTTAGACTGACTCAAAGAAGTTTTTGAAAGATACTCAGGAATAAATGAAGCTACCCAAAATGCTCAGGAAGCAATTGCAACCGCATTTGTCCAAAACCTACAGCCTAAATTAGGAGACCAATTACGTAACATCTGTGTGGGCTAGCAAACAAAACCATTAAAAAAACTAGTTAAAGTTGGCAACCATTGTGTAGCATGTCAGGAAAGAAAGAAAGAAAATAATGAAGCCCAATTAATGGCTTTCCAATTTCAAACGTATCACCCCAGAGGACGAAGATGTGGAAAAGGGAATTCACGAGGCCAAT
>NW_005842034.1:1829754-1832753 GCF_000455745.1 Alligator sinensis | reverse complement strand
CTGCCTCTTCCCCAAAATTCTTTATCTCAATATTAGGACCGCCTGAGGGATAGTAACTTCATCATTTCACCACTCTTACCCATTGATCAGTCTGGACCCTTCGTAGAATGTACCATAGCAGGGAAAAGGGTAACTTGCCTTTTTGACACAGGGGCAAGTCGTTCCGCTTTGCGTCCTTTTGATCTTCCCGATCCACCTCTTTCCGATGCTGTTGTTAATGCTGTTGGCATTTCTAACCAAGTAATTTCTCACCCTGTAACTCAACCCTTGTCCGTCACTCTTGGTCCTATCTCTGATCACTATGCCTTCCTTTTAAGCCCTTTTACCCCTGTTAATCTTTTAGGTCGTGACCTACTTGGTAAACTTGGTTGTACTATTTATTGTACAGCGGATGGAGTTTTCCTTGAAGTACCAGCAGAAAACGAATTTGCAGTACTTGCTGCTATGATTGAATCAGCAAAACCCACCTATTTCTACAACAAACCCTGATTTCAAGGATGAAATCCTTAAACAAGTACCCCCTGCCCTATGGTCACAGCATGCTAATGAAGTTGGGCAGCTACACACCGCTGAACCTGTTAAAATTCGTCTGGATCCACAAAAGCACCTCCCGTGCATTTCCCAGTATCCTCTCAGCAAGGAGGCTGAGCAAGGAATCGCGCCAGTCATTTCTTCCCTCCTTCAACAAGGTATCTTGATCCCCACTCTAGTCCTTGTAATACTCCAATTCTGTCAGTTAAGAAACCAGGCAAAACTACCTATCACTTTTTGCAAGACCTGCAAGCCATTAATTCTGTTGTTTTACCTATTTTTCCTGTCATACCTTACCCAGCTATCATTCTTTCTTGCATCCCACTGGAAGCTTGTTTCTTTACTGTTGTAGATTTGTGTTCTGCTTTTTTTTCAGTTCCTATTCATCCAGATAGTCAGTTTTTGTTTGCATTTACTATACAGACTTACAATATACTTGGACTAGACTCCCACAAGGATATACAGAGTCCCCTTCTATCTTTTCACAAATTTTGAAGAAAGATTTAGATGACATTCAGTTCAAAAACTGTTCTGTCCTTATCCAGTATGTCAACGATCTTTTGCTTGCCTCACCTTCCTTTGAAGCCTGTAAAATTGATTCTCTGCACCTTTTGACCTGTCTTGCTCTAAAAGGCCATAAAGCTTCTAAAGAAAAACTTCAGCTCTGCTTACCAAAGGTTCATTATTTAGGCCATGATATTTCTGCCGGAGAACATCACCTTTCAACTGCGTGAGTTGAAACAATTCTCAAAATCCCTCGGCCCACAACTGTCTCTCAAATGTGCCCCTTCTTAGGCATGGCCGGATATTGCCATCAATGGATTTTGGGCTATGCCTCAATTGTAAAACCCTTGCAAAATTTTACCTTAAAGGACACACCCCTGAACCTTTGCAGTGGTCTCCGAGAGCTTAAAATGCCTTTTCTGTCATTAAAACTGCCCTTTCACAGGCACCTGCACTGGGACTTCTTGATTATTCAAAGCCCTTTACACTTTTGTCATGAAAACAGATGGCTTTGCTTTGGGGGTACTTACTCAATCTCATGGAGATAAACATCATCCTATTTCCTACTATAGTACAGCCTTAGATCCTGTAGCAACTGGGTTTCCACCAGGCCTTCAGGCAGTTGCTGCTGCTGCCATTCTTGTGGAATAATCTGCAAATATTGTTTTAGCCTTGCCCTTAACTGTTTCTGTACCCCACTCAGTGGCCGCACTTCTTTTAAAAACCAAAACCCAACACCTTTCAAATGCTCGTTTAACTAAATATGAAATTCTGCTACTTTCTGCGGCCCACATTACTTTAGTTCAGTGCCCTGTACTTAATCCTGTTTCCTTGTTACCTGCACCTTGTTATGGTGAGCGTCATGACTGCCTCGCTGTTACCACTCATTTAACTTTACCTTGGGTTGATCTTAAGGACATTCCCATTCCAAATGCTGACCTAGTCTTGTATGTTGATGGGTCCTGCCTAAGGAATTCCAAAGGCTCTCTTGTTGCAGGTTGCGCTGTATGTTCCCAGCACGAGGTACTCGAAAGTAATTTTTTACCTTCTGTCTATTCTGCCCAAATTGCTGGACTTGTTGCCCTCACTCATGCCTGTACCCTTGCTAAAGGTAAAACTGTTAATATATATATAGATTCACATTATGCCTTTGGTGTTGTCCATGATTATGGGCAATTATGGAAACAACATGGGTTTCTTACCTCAAATGGCACACCCATTCATAATGGTTCTTATGTAGCCGCCTTATTAGATGCCCTTCAATTACCGGTTGCTGTTCCTATTATTAAATGTGTTGCTTATAAATCTTCCCAGGATGAAGTTACACATGGAAATACTCTGGCTGACTCTGCAGCCAGAGCTGTGGCCCTTTCACCCCCAATTGTTTTGTTTTTTTTCCTCATGAGCAGTCTCCTATTTGCAACTCTTTATGATGTTGCACTTCTCCAAGATCAGGCCACAGATTCTGAAAAAGACACCTGGAGACTGCATGGGTACATATTACACCCCAATCACCTTTGGTGCTCCCCGGATGGCCGCCTGGTTACGCCCAAGGTCCTACTTCCCTACCTTGCGTGCATGTACCACGGAGTGGCCCACGTGAGCAAAGGGGAGATGATTGCAGCTATTCAACCTGATTGGTATGCTCCAAATTTTCCTTCCATAACTCAGCACTACTGACAGGCTTGTCCTGTGTGTCAAGCCCATAATGTAGGCAAACCTGTTAAAACTAAGAAAGCCACACATCCCCCACCTTGGGAGCCATTTGTAAATATTCAGATTGACTTTATACAAATGCCGAAATGTTGTAAATATCAATATGTACTTGTTATAGTTTGTATGTTTTCAAGTTGGATTGAAGCCTATCCTGTGACAAGAGCCGATACTAAAGCTGTCACTAAAATCCTTTTAAAGGACCTTATCCCGTGATTTGGAATCCCACTTACCATCAATAGTGACAGGGG
>NW_005842034.1:1810727-1829545 GCF_000455745.1 Alligator sinensis | reverse complement strand
AGATCCACCCCTAATTGGAAGATTGGACTCAGCCCACATGAAGTCCTGATGGGGAGACCTATGCGACTTCCATCCTCCCCACCCTTACCACCTTCTCAGATTAACATCCATTTAGCTGATGATCTTGTATTACAATATTGTCAAGCATTAATGCAATGTATTAAGGCTTTTTGTTTACAGGTCCAAGAAGCTTTACCCAGAGAGCCTGAAGAAGCCTGCCATTCCTTACAGCCAGGAAATTGGGTT
Source organism: Alligator sinensis (assembly GCF_000455745.1). Lineage (NCBI taxonomy): Eukaryota > Metazoa > Chordata > Crocodylia > Alligatoridae > Alligator > Alligator sinensis. The sequence goes on along the minus strand of NW_005842034.1, from coordinate 1,829,299 downwards.
CATGTAAAAATCCACCAAAGAAAATCAGCTTTAGAACCTCCCTGGAAAGGTCTGTTCCAAGTTCTTCTCACCACTGAATTGTATTACAATATTGTCAAGCATTAATGCAATGTATTAAGGCTTTTTGTTTACAGGTCCAAGAAGCTTTACCCAGAGAGCCTGAAGAAGCCTGCCATTCCTTACAGCCAGGAAATTGGGTTCATGTAAAAATCCACCAAAGAAAATCAGCTTTAGAACCTCCCTGGAAAGGTCTGTTCCAAGTTCTTCTCACCACTGAAACTGCAGTAAAGTGTCAGGGACTATCTACTTGGATCCATGCATTGCACTGCAAAAAGACTGTTCCTCCTGACAAAACCAAGGATTAAAGATTAAGACTCCAAGAAAAGAGCCCATTAATAACCGAACATGGAGTCCCTCCTATTGACTGTTTCTATTGAACATTTAAACCTGGCCTATGGGAATGTGTTTTTGTCTTTAATTCACCAAATTAGGATAGAAACAATGTCTCTCATTGTTGGATATGTAGTCATGTCCCTATCCATTCTACTGGATACCCATGATACCAATCCCCTTGAATGTGACCCAAATGTCAGCTCCTTATTATTCACCCTTTCATGGGAATGAAACTTGGCAAGATATAAATTGTAACCAAGCTGACTATGTACGACTAGTGTATACCACCCCTGGAAAATGTTGTTGGACCTGTAATGGATCTTATGTTGCAGTAGGAGTCAGTAGGTGTGAAGTAGAATTTAAGGTAAATGGTGTTTGGCTCTCTAACGGTTCCTGGATACCCGGTTATTCTCCCATTTCGGCTGGATATTTAGGTTATTATTCAGTATGGATGTTAAAATCAGTTTGTAACTTTTCGGTTACCGCACTAGCTGGTCACTATTTTGTATGTGGAGATAAGGCCTATAAAAACCTTCCTTCTGGTTGGGGAGGAACATGCTATGTCTCTGCAGCATATCCTGCCTTTACTATTAGATCTCACTTTCTAAAGGAAGAATTCGCAATGTTCACAAAATCACAGAAAATCAAAGGTTTTGGGGTATAATGTTCCCCAACTATGGCACAGGCTTAGCTATGTCCGAAATAAAGAAAGTTGCAGCATCCCTAGAGAAAATAGCTAATGCTACTGCCATTGGTTTTCATGAAATAAGTCAAGAAATGAAAGAAATGAGACAAATGACTCTACAAAACAGACTCACCTTAGATTATATATTAGCTAGCAAAGGAGGTGTGTGTGCTTTAATAAAATCAGAATGCTGCGTTTATATACCAGATGCTTCTAGTGCTATTGAGAACCAGGCCGAAATTATTGAGAAAGAAGCTTCTAAACTACACCAAACTGATCAATGGAGTCTTTGGGACTGGTTTGGCAGACTTGGGACCAAATTATTTTATATCGCAATAATGGTTCTTGGGTTTATTCTCTTTCTACAAGTACTCCTTTTGTTGCTACGCAATTGTAACCTTAGTGCATCCCGCAAAAGATGCAACAGATATGGCTAACGTGATGCTGGGTCAACTGAGATTAGTCTCACAGTTGTTCCGAAGGGAGCACTGAGAGATACTCTACCTAAGAACAAGATTCACTGTGCCTCGAAGGATGCATAAGTCAGCCTGTTCTCCCATTAGCTCACTTGTAGTCTGTTGCCCAACACACGGTTACAAAATCTCATCGGTTGTACTATAAGTACAAAAGTGGGGAATGTGGAAGAAGAAAACCCCAGGCCTTAATTTCTGCTGACTTCTTTGAGTTAGTGCACTATTTGCTAATGATTGCTTTTTCCCCGCCTATTTTGCAATCTGCTCCTTCTCCTGCCCTTTTCCCTTGTTGAGCTGAGTAGACCTATGAGGTCAATAGGTCAAACCACAGTCTTTGCCCTCTTGCAGCTTTCTGGTTCAAACCGGTTTTTCTTTGACTTGTTATATCTTGCATCATATGACCTGAATTGAAACATATAAAAGGCTTGCTTCAATTGTCTGTTGGGGAGGGGGCATGTGGGACTGATAAGAGGAAGTTCTGTCTGTCCAGTGCTCTCCCCTGCAGCTGCTTGTATAATAAAGGTCTCTGACAACTTTGTGACCAAACAATGGAGTGAAGCCTGTTTCTTCCACAGGCTCTTCCTGCTTTCCTCACAGCCCAATTAGCAGTTCAAAATAGGGAGAATGTTTTAAAATTAAAAAATCATGCACAATATGATTAATAAATTGAGTTAGATAGTGCCCCTGGAGGAATATGGTTTGTTCACTGGTCATTTGGGTCATTTGGGTCTCTGTAGTCCAAAGATTTAAGAAGCCAACTTACATGTTTTCAGCAAAATTTGTTCACCTATTTGTCAAATCCATATGCCTAACTGACTCTCCAAAATTCCAAAATGTCAGTTACAGATATTTAATAAAAGAATGGAAACCACTTCATCTCCCTTTGATGGTGACTACAAATATTCAGCCTCAAGTATAGGACTCACTATTTTTTTCAAGGTCTTTCTTGAGGGAAGCTTTTTAGGTAAAGTAATATTTAAAGTCAAGAAAAATATAGAATTGATCAAAAGAACACTTTTCCTGACATCTACAGGGAAAATTATATGAATTTAGTTGTCCTGGAGACAGTGGCCTTATGCAGAAATTTAAGATGAACCTCAAAATTGCAGTGGGAAGATTACACTAGATTGCTGAAATCATCTGACCTTTGTAGAATTTTTGCATTTCTCTATTTATGGCAATATTCAACAACTGTATTATTTATAGCACCTTTCATGAAAAAGTTTTGAAGTACTTTCTATCGTGAAGGGAAAAATAATAAAAGAAAAACAATTAATAAAACATCCAAGAAAAACATTTTTTTCAAAAAAAGAGAAAAATAACATTTAATGATTTTAAATTCAGTTTTGGACTATGCTATATATAAAACATAAATCACAGAGAGTGGGGCCTAAGTGTTTTACTCAATTGTTTCATGGTATTTCACAGCTTTTTATCCTGAAGTGTCCTGATTACCCTCTGTTTCTATTGAGTTTTCTAGGAGTCAAAGGCAGGCAACACTGGACATAAACAGGCCCTAAATTCCACAGCAAAAATATTTATCTGAGCATTATAAAGCACTTTGAGATATTCAAATACAATGTGCTGTAGCATAATGAGTGCTAGGCCTCTAGCAGACATATTTTATAGTATGATTAATGTGTTGATCACACCATAAATTACAACAGAAATGTCTAGCTGGTGGCCTGGGGGCCACATGCTGCCCATGAGGAGTTAATTTGCAGCCCTCAGGCTCATAGGCAGATTAATGCACAGGCCAGCAGGGTCTGGGCCCCTGGGTGCTTGGTTTCCTGTGGGAAATAGCAGATTTCCCCTTGCAGGCAAACAGCATTCCACACTACAAGGGGCTTCTTGGGGCTGCCAGGAGCAAGATGCAAGGGGAGCTGCATGCCTGTGCACAGCCACACGCTTGCATATGGCCCAGAACACAGCCAGGCAGCGTGGAGAGCAGCTCCCTGCAGGTAAGTGTATGGGAGGAAGAGGCATGGGGGGACAGATTGAGGCCCCCACAGTGAGGGAGGGAGTGGGGCAGGGGCTCAGGCTGGGGTGCTGCCCAGCCAGGGCTGTGCATGTGACCTGGGGCTGGGCTGAGAAGTGGGATGAAGCCACACATGATCATCTAGGGGATGCAGGGGAGAGCAGCTTTCTGCTGCTGCACGCACCCCTGAAGTGAGGCATGAGGGGCATGTGCTTCTCCATATTTGTGTGCAGCACAGATGCAGGCTGCTTGCTGTGAGCTCTGGGTTCTCCACTCCGCTGTCTTTGCCCTGGGGACGCTATGCCGGCTGCATGCCCCCTGCCCACCCAGAAGCAGTGCAGTGGTGAGTTGTGCATCCCACTGCAGGGCGGGCAGGTGATGCACAGCCCCTGAGACAAAGGCAGTAGGATGGAGAGGTCGGGGAGGGGGAGCGGGGAGCACAAAGGAGAAGCAGGCATGTGTCACCCCACCCCCACCCCAGCCAGTCCACCCAGTCTCCCCCATAGGCAGGGGCCATGCCAGCCTCTTCCCAGTGTGGGGGCTAGGCTCAACTGAGCCATGGGCTGGGTGGGGGTGATAGCCACCCCAAAATTCACCTTAGCCCCCTCATAGCCAGACCTTCCAAAGCTGCCACCTGTCTGCCCCATGCAGCTGAACCTGTCCTGCTCCCGCCCACCCCAAGCCCAGTCCCCCCACCAGAAGGAGGCTAGCTCCACCCCTGCCAGGAGTGCTGCACCTTTGAGATCTCAGCTGCATGGGAGGGGTGGCTATGGGGGGATAAGGAGACTTTTGGGGTGGCAATAGCATCCTAAAGCCCACTCTAGCTTTGCCCCTGCCAGTGGGGCATAGAGGCCTGCCCTCCCTGCTCTGGAGCCCAATAAAACTTAATCCACCACCGCCCAGGCTCCCACCTGGCTTCCATTTCCCTTACTGGCTCCAGTCTCCCCTTCTGTCCTCTAGTTTCTGTATGGTACAGCCTGCAGTGCTGAGGTAGCTCACAGCCTGGGGCACCTGCATAGGGCATACAGTGGGAAGGTATTCAGCCAGGGAGTTGAGAATAATATTCCAAATTCAATTTGCTTATGAAAAAAATCAGTTTTGCAAAACAGCACCAAATCATCCTAAATTGCAGTTCCAGGGTAGCATAAGTCCCTTAATTTACACTTCCTGAGTCTCTCTCAGTCTTCCATAACTAGGCTCCTTTTATAAATGGCTTCTCTTCATATTGTAAAACAATTGTTTTCTAGTTTTAAAAAAATATATATCACTATGAAATATTTTGGAGCATAAATTTATGTCTCTCAAGTAAACATAATATGATACAGTCTCTTAATGGGAATATCTTTAGCTAGAAAATGTTTTGAAATCCATTGATGGCAGGCACTAAAGAAGTGCAATGCGTTTATTAATTGTTATTATTCTCAAGTCTTGTCTCTTACGTATAGATTAATTGGTCTTCTGAAAGGAAAGAACACAGTGTTATAGCAGGCAGCTATAATATATGTATAAAACAATCATGAATAAACTGTACCTTTCCAGCAAGGCTGCTTATAATATTTTCTTTATCTAGTTTCCGAACTGAGAAAGGGAAGGCCAGAATGTGTCCCAAAGACTGACTGATTTGAGGTCTTCTTCACGTTACTGCATAAAATAATAAAATACAGAGATTTAAATTGACAGTTATTAACAGGCAGCCTGCTAAAGTAATAATGAGATATCTGAAGATACCAGGACACAGATTTTTTGTCTTCAATTACTCCTGGCCCTTGGGGTTTGCCAAGAATTTAGTGTTAAAATGTCTGTTTGTTCTTTCTTTTCTTCAATGCATGTTCAAGTATCAGCTTTTAAAGAAATGCAAATTTATTTCAAAATTGTCACATCCATTGCATTAGTAGGATACTTAAAAAATATTCAAGGAACAGCAATATCTTTGTTTCAGAATTGTTAACCATAAAATAAAGTAACAAAATATAAAATTCAGAGTGAGCAATAGATATATTATTTTTCTAACAAATGTATCTTTCCATGTGGGACTTCAAAGCAGCAGCAACAAATATTTAAAATTCTCATTATAAGAAGACTAAATGAGAAAGATAGCTTCATTCTCATATTACTCAATAGGGACTTAGCTATTGATGTCGAAGAAATGATCAGCCCCCCCAAAAGATCCATTAAATATATAGAACTAAATATCTTTAGTTTTTATAAATCTCTCTTTCTTGGATTTTCCCAGTGGTAAACAAAATTGAAAGATTGTATTCTGACGTTATTGCACCTTGCGGGGATGGGCAGGGGAGGCAGAGGGGAACTGTATAAAGATAACATTTGAAATGAGTGGTGTCAGAAAGTGTTGCAGGCAGGTCAGACCCTAAGGGGCACTAGGCACTGGGGAGGCAGATCCACAAATTCTGCTACTGTCAGCTTTGGACTCCAAGCCTTGGAGGCACATGGTACATCCCCATGGCTGGGAGCCCAGATTAGCTGTGGGGGCTCCTGGCTGCAAGAGCTTGTTACTGGCTGGCACAAGGGCAGCACAGTATTGTGATCACAGGCTCCCCCTGCACTGACAATAAGGTTTAATAGGATGAGATGTGTGATGCCATAATCGCACCTTCTGCCATGCACATGTAGCATCGCAGGAAGCATGATTGAGTGGATCACACATCAGATCCTATAATGCCTTCATCTGCACATCTGGCAGCAGCCTCAGAATCACAGTCTGTCTTCTGCATTTCCACTGTTCCAGAAAAGAAATACTTTGCAGCAAGTCCCTCTTTTATCAAGTCAGCATAGATGTGTTTGCTAGTACAAGATGGCAAAAGAAAATAAAATAATAATATGGTATAAGTGATAAAATCTTGAGTCTGTTCACTCCTTTTCCACTATGATCCATTTTATATAGTCAGTTTGTGGAGGCTGCTCCCCACCCTGTGCTGCCATACTCCCTCTGAAAACTTTCCCACATGGGATTAAGCTGTCCCTTTGGCTCCTTCAGTGACCATGCAAGGGATACCACAATCTGATTATAAGTGTTGATTTTATTGCTATATCCAAATATCATGCAACGTACATGTAATTGATGGCATTTAGATGTCCTTACCATTGCCATCTTTTTGTAAAACTATTGCAAACAAGGAGATACATTTTCAAGAGGGATAAGGCCCAACCTTGCTCTTTACAAGGAACATTTTCTTGGGGGGCCCCCCCCCCCCCCCCCCCCAAAATGAAAGGCAGGTGTAAATACATATTATTTAATGACCTGACTTATATGCTCAGTCCAGGCACAAACACACAGATTTTTACATGCAACTTAACTGCTAATGCAAATTTAAAAGGTTCAAATAGAACCCATGAAAGAAATTCCCCTTTTGAAAATGTGGTCTAACATGTTTTGTACAACTCAGGGCTTCTGGACTCATTATCCAGTACATTAATATATGGTGTTTTGATCATAGGTTTTTAAATTATTGAGAGTAATATTTTGAATCATACAATCAACAAACTGTGATTAAATTGCTCAGTAATTGACTAATTTGGAAAACTAAACATTATACGGAAAACATGAGGTACAGTCCATTTCCTTCTCCTTTACAAAGAAAGCAATTAGAGTATGCCGAGAGGTTGTCTATTACATTGCACTTAATTAATTTAATGGCGTGAAATTTACTAGATTACACATAAATATTCTAGAGGGAAATACGCTTAAGTCAGTGAAATAACCATGTTTCCAGTTAAAATCCAAAGTTAAAAATTAAAGTGTAACCATACAAGCATGCCCATATTTCTAGTCAAACATGTTAAAATAAGCCAAAGATAGTCCAGAAAAAAAATCACTTAGTAAAGGAAAATAAGTTAAAGAGTGTGAGATTGCAAGACCATCTCTGGAACGTAAATCAGCACTTGTTTTTATCCTGGTTTTTGACATATTTGTGAAGCGTTTGATTGAATGTGTTTCATATGAAAATCCTGTCGAGATTTCTATGCTTATCAGTTTCAGCACACAGTAGGAAGTATTGCCTGGTTTTGTTCATTTTGTTCTATTGATTTCCTTTTCTTCTGTATAACAACCCCCACCACACACATTTTAAATTATAGTTTACCTGTGACTACTTTCTGTATGACAAAAAAACTAAATTTTGAGATGAAGCAAACACAGATAAGCATCTATAAAGCAATGAATAGCATAAAATATATGGAACTTTTCACACAGTCAACCTTTAACTGACAGGGGTTATAATGAAATTGTCTTTTTGAGCAGTTTCAAAATTGTCCATTACAAGAATTTATGTACTCTTCAGTAAGTAATCTGATAGTGGTCATTTTTAGAAACAGGAGACTGGACTACAAGTACCATAGATCTGTTCCAGTATGGTGATTTTTGTATTCTGCCAACCAATTTTGTAATTAAATAAGTTGAGGAATGGAATATAATGAGAAAGTCATATAATGAGAAATATATGAATCCCACTGGGTACAATTAGCCAAGGCCTTTGAAAAAACAAACCTTACATTTGGTTCTTATGAATGGAAGTCCACTTGACTATTAGAGTCCACCAACTTTGAACTTTCAAGGGGAATTCCCAACAGCTGGACCATAACCAGTTAAACAAGCCTAATTTAATTATTGTTTATTATTTGTATTGTAGATGCCAGGAGCTCCAATCATGGACTTGGACATAGGCCCCATTGCAAAAAGTGCTGGACAAACATAAAATAAAAAAATAGTGCTTGCCTCAAAGAGTTTGTATTATAACTGTGACATTAGAAAACTGACAGAGACAGAAGAGTAGGATGGAATAATGTTGGTCAATGTGATCTGAGGAACCTATCTGTTGCCAATTTTTTGCCATTGTACTGGCAAAGGAGGGTTTTAACAAAAGATCTGAAGCTTGCTAAGGAGCTAGCTTGGAAGATAATAACAAGGGGCTTCTTGAGCATTCATCAGGGACAGAACGAGAAAAAACAGTGTGCTTAGAAAATGTGACAAACAGGAAATGTAAGATGGCACTACAGCCCATTTAGAAGCAGGAATTAATCTTTCTACACTGAATGAGAGATGATAGGTGGAGGGGCAGGTTTGCCATCAAGATTTTGACAGTGAAAAGAAGAACCTGTGTTTGATACAACAGAGAAGGGGGAGCCAGGGAAGGGATGCATAGAAAAGATGCTGCAGTTACTAGGATGAGAAATAACAAGAGATTAGGCAAGATGTACAACTATGGGGATGAATAGGAAAGCACGGAAGTGAGTTGCATTTCCAAAAAAAAAAAATCTGTAAGAATTAGACATAAATTCAATGTGCAGATCGAGACATAGTATGAACTTGTGTGGTATAGATAATGGGAATGCAGCCATAGATGGCAAAAGACTGGGGCTAATGGAGCTTAACCCCCCACCCCCAAACACTGTGCAGTTCCTGCCCCTGCCCCAGCCCAAACCCTAGCCCCACTCCCTCCCTCACTGCCATGGACAGGGGCAGATCGAGGCCCCAGCAGTGAGGGAGGGAATGGGACACAAGCAGGAGCAAGGGCTGTGGTGAGTGGGACCCCAGCTGGGCTGGGTGGTGGGACAAGCAAAGGCCTGTGGGGCACTTGCTGACCCTGATCTGTGAGCAGGGTGGAGGCAGCTGCCACTGCACACTGTGCTTTACTGCCTGCTGCAGCTGCCCCCATGCCCCATGCCTACCTGGTGGCAGGACACACATGGCATCACGTGGCTCTCAGGGCTGCAGTGCTCAAAGCCCAGCATGCAGTGACAGCTTCCTCTGCCCCATGCACAGATCAGGGGGGATGTGCCCCCTGGGCCTCCGCTTGTCCCACCACCTGGCCCGGCCGGGGTCCACTGACCCCAGTGCCTGCTCCTGCCTGTGCCCAGTTCCCTCCCTCACTGCTGGGGCCTCAATATGCCCACCCCCACAGCGCTTTCCCCCCCCCCCCGCCCTTCCCCCACAGACTTACATGCTGAGGGGGAGGCACACCCCCACAGCGCTTTCCCATCCCCCCCGCCCTTCCCCCACAGACTTACATGCTGAGGGGGAGGCATATGCACATGTGCTCTACCCCCCTCCCCGACAATAATTTTTTCTCCCTCCACCTATGAATGCAGAGGTCTAAAAAGAAATCAGAGAGAATAAGAGAAATGGCAAAACAAGTTTTCTAACAGGCTGAAGAGAAACTGGAGATTGCCTTGGATGGAGTTGGGTGTGGGGACCTCCAAAAAACAACTGTAAACACTGGCTCAAATGAGTTTAGACATGAAAGGCCACAGAGAGATTAAAGTTAAATTGTGTATTGGTAAATGATATTATGAAGAACATAAAAATTGGATGAGTCAAAACATTAAATGTTTAATTTGTGATTTAAACGGGTTGTTTGATAATTTTTCTATCATTCACTTCCCTCTTCCTTCTTTTCATATTCTAATCTTGAAGTTTAACAAAGCAATGAAAAAAATGTTTACCAAGAACTGGCATTTAGATATCTCTCTCCCTTCTCCATAGAGGTATACTTTACTTTAGATGTATATGCAGAATCTCTATTGACACTAGGAGAGAATAGCATGTTTAGATATGATTTACTCTTTCTGGCATCATATTAAGTCAAAACCTTTCCATTTGTGCTCCCATCCCTTGCCAATCACTCATCTTGTACAAACCACTGAACACTAGAATCTCATTTGAATTTTCCTTACACTCGTCCATATTCTGTTATTTTAAATTACAATGACTAGTACATCACTCTGCGAGTATTTCCAATTATATCATCAGTACTGCTCATGTCATAAAGTACTATTCAGTTTTGGTAAAGATGTCAGAATTTGGCCCATTGCAATACGGACATGACTGCTACCATAATGTATTATTAAATATCTTTTGCTCTTTCTTTTGCACAAGTTGGATATTCCTGGCAGGACTTCAGAGGAGTGATTTTTCACATCTTTAATCTCACTTTTAAATAAATAAATAATAGTAATACTTTGCACTTCACTGCCACCTTTCATCTGAAAATATCAAAGCACTTCACAAAGATTGGTAAATACAGTGGTCACCATTAAAACATAGATTTAGAAAGACATTATCCATTGTATAGAAAAAAAATACTGATAGAACCAGTAAACTATTTTCAAACTAGCAAACATTTCTAAAATATGCTTTTTGTACTTCAGGCTACTCAATGGCCATAAATTGTATTATGACGTTAGGCTCCTTTCTAATTCTGAAAATAATTTATCAACAGATTAGGATTTTAAAATTCAATTGATATTCTAAATATTCACCCAATGACTTGCTGAATAAATATCAGTTGAAGTATTTTTCATAAATTATGTTTAACTGTTTATACATTTGTGCTGGTCACCTTAATCACCCAGGTTTTACTTCTATGTACAGTAATGTCTTTTTTGTATAAGTTATTTGTGAATAATATTTTAAAACAGGAAATTTAGCAGAGAGGTAGAAAATAAGGACATATGTATTTTTTGTCAGCCATTGATGCTGACATTTGTGAAACTTTCAGGTTTTACTAACTTTTTCTTGAATACTCAGGAAAAGTGAGTACTCATAAACAATGAATAACATGCCTTTATGAATCACCAGGAATCAACTGTAGTTCTTATTTGTGAAAAATATTTGTAAATAGTAAAAGGGAAATGGCTATTTTACTTAAAATTCAAGTACTCCCTCTCCTCTCCCTCTGCCTTTTACATATAATATGTTGTGTGACCTGCCAAAGGACACAGTGAGTCAATGGAAACATAAAGAGAAGGAGAGAGTTCTTATGATCCCATCTCTGTATTCTAACCACACTATATTAAACATTTTCTTCTTCAAGTCATTGAAGACCCAATTAGATATATTCTTGAGAAAGAGCCTATTTGAGATAAGTTATCACAAACTCTTGTGCTTGCAAAATTGGGTGCTAAGTCACACAAAAGCATTGTTTGACACCGATTTGTGATATTCTGCTTCCTGTTGACCTAGGATATTACAGAAACAAGTTTTTTGTTTTACAGTGAGTAAAATTAAATAGTGAATTATTAATTCTATCATATTCCCCATTTTATTAATAGAAAAACTTGCTGAAATATGCCATTACTCAAGTATATGAATCCAATGGGAGTCTCTCCATTACATCCAGTGTGCTTTGAATTAGACCTTTGGTTAGATTTTTTTAATATGTATACTTTGTTACTACCAGTATAATGAAAATTCCTCTTTAAGCTTAGGAATCTTATTAAAAAGTAATTATGCTTTGAGTTTCTGATATATTAGGCACTCGTTTCCCTCGAGTATTATTTTGAATCTTTGATAGTTCTAACCACAAAGGATTATTTTCAAAAATTTTGAGAAAGAAGCTATGTAGCAGAGCTGGAGGAAGCTGGTCACACATTAAACTCTGAATTTTTATTTTAGAATGATTTTCTGAAGTTAAAAAAAATGTTTTATTTCCTACAAGCCTCCCTCACTGCCAGTGAAAATTGCTGTTAAAGAAAATGAAGCCTCTTCATAGAAGTGCAGCATAGTGCTGGATGAAGGTTAGAACAATCACAAGCCTAATTCGAACCATGTGATTTGCTGTGTTCACATTTGCATCTGGGATAACTTAAAGGAAATGGTAAGTAATCACCATCCTGTCAGCTTGTGAGAAAATCTTTGAGAAATACTGGAACACAGAGGACAAGCCTAGTTCTAGTTCAAAGTTACTGCAGATTTTTTGTTAAAATTCCTGGACCAGATCCTCTGCTTGTTTTTATTAGCATGGATCAATAGCATCAGTGGGTTCATGCAGATTTCCCAAGAGCCAGCTAAGGATCTGGCCTTCAATAGTGTCCTCTTTCTTGTCTGGTTTTCAATAATTAATTTTTAGTTTCACGGCTGCTCATATATAGATTTTTGGTCTTCTAAACATTGTACCTTTTTTTTTTTATTAGGAGTCCTGGCTCCTTTCTATGTCCAACTTCCATGAAGAAAAGAGGAAGTAGAATAGACATGCCTGAATAAATATCCAATCCTGCCAATAAAATCACAGATTCAATTGACACACTGAAATCTGTGTTTTTCCTCTTTTCTTTGGATGTTTCTTTCTGAGTAGAGGGAGCCAACTTCTTCCTTTTATTGACACATTGACATATTTGAACAGATGGGCATGGCAACCACATGTAATTTTTTATTAAAGTTTTAACACATATAGATATATTACTTACATCATTTCTTATCGGTTGACAGCTCAGAACCTGATATAGCAAAATATATTTTTATCAGACTTCTTTGCTTGATGGAAAGAATCTAAAAAACTGATTTTAAGAGGAAGGGGAAATTAAGCAGAAAGCAATGGTAGGGAAAAAAATATTACCTTTTAAGAACTCTATTTTAAATCCATAGGGTCCATTTCCTCCCTGTGATGTCAGATTCATAAGTAGCAGCAGAGTGGCATCAAGCACAAGATTCAACCTATGGACAGGGTCCCTGGTTCATTTTTCATTTTTACTGTCATTTTTCAAATCATTTTTGACTCTGAATTGTTTGCTGTGTTAGATAGTCATGCCAAGTTAGAAAATAGAATTACTATTTACTTCTACAGAAATGAACATGATAAGAAATATGAGGCATTCTCCTAAAAATGGCAAGGAAAACTTATTGACTGCTATTTAAATATGTAAGGCTCACAAAATATCAAATTAGCACTCTTTAGACCAGTAATTCTGAACCAGAGTGCCATGATACCCTGTGATGCCTTGAGATCCTTTCAAGGTGTCAGTTGCCATATAATGTCAGCAATGTTAGGCGTGCAAACATGATTCACAAAATAAACCCAGAGATTTCAAATAGGAATCCAGTCTGTTAAAAACTCTGTGACTTGTAGTCTTTCTAAGGTCCTTGCAGTAGAAGAATTATTCACGCATATGTTTATCTACTGTATAGTTATTGTATTTTCAGTGACAGTACAAACTTTCAGGGTGCATACAACCAATTGCTACACTTGGTCTACATTCACTCAAATGTCCTTAAGGGCCATGCCAAATATAAAACCTCAAGGGCAGCAGGTTTCAGCAGTGAATTCAGTGCAAGTTTTCAGGGGCTTCTAGTCCCTGGGATATTTCACATATTGTTTTGAATAGGAAAAATTGTGTGATTCCTTTTTGGAAGCTAGTATAATACACTTGAAAGAAAATGATAATTCAAAGTACAAACTGCCAGAAATAATGAGTTAATCTAGATGATAGACTGGTGGTAAAAGGCATGGCAAATTAGCTAGCTGTAGGCCTGGGACTGCACATTCATGTTGACCAATTTAGCCTGATTTCAAGTAGAACCACAAATCATAATATTCAGGAAACACTAAGCATCATTCGTTAGATTCAAAGAATTAAAGCAACCTTCTAATAGTAGATGCAGACAAAAGTGATTTGTGGAACAATTCCTTTTTACTAGTGGACAAAATGGAGAGATTTCATTTCAGGCATAGAATCATAGAAAATGGGGGTTGGAAGGGACCTCAGGAGGTCATCTAGTCGAACCTTCTGCTCAAAGCAGAACCATCCACAACCAGATTATCCCAGCCAAGGCTTTGTCCAGCCGGGCCTTAAAAACCTCCAAGGATGGAAATTCCACTACCTCTCTGGGTAACCTGCTCCAGTCCTTCACCAACCTCCTAGTGAGAATATTTTTCCTAATATCCAACTTAAACCTCCCTCGGTGCAACTTGGAACCATTGCTTCTTGTTCTGTGATCTGCCACCACTGAGAACCGTCTAGCCTTTCAGGTACTTAAAGGCTGCTATCAAATCCCACCTCAGTCTTTTCTTCTACAGACTAAATAAATCCAGTTCCCTTAGCTTCTCCTCAGGAGTCACATGCCCCAGCCTCTGAACCATTTTCGTTGTTCTCTACTGGACTCTCTCCAACCAGGCCACATCCTTTTTATAGTGTGAGGCCCAAAACTGGACATGGTACTCCAGGTGTGGCCTCACCAGTGCAGAATACAGTGGAATAATTACTTCCCTTGATGTGCTGGCAACACTCCTACTAATGCAGCCTAGTATGCTGTTAGCCCTCTTGGGAATAAGGGCACACTGCTGACTCATATCCATCTTAGCCAGTTAGTCCCCAGGCTGTAGCAGTACACGGGCTTTTTCCATCCTAAGTGCAGGACTTTGCATATGTCCTTGTTGAACCTTATAAGATTTCTTTTGGCCCAATCCTCCAATTTCTCTAGGTCACTGAATCCTAGCCCTACCCTCTAGTGTATTAGATTGTATTAGCCCTACCCTCCAACTTAGGTTGGGCTTGCCATTTTTTTCCCTGATATAACCCCTCTGGGCCCCTGTGATCTAAAGGTACTGATTATACATGCCCACAAACACCATCCTGTCATGAAGGGACCACCTCTAGCACTATTAAAGGATTCTTTCTCCATAACCACTGAGCTCATTTAGGCCACTCCTTGAGGCTTCTCATAAGTACACCAATCATTGCAATTGCTACATTTTTTTCACAAAGACCACCAATCCATGTAAAGTTTGTGTAAAGTTCAGGTAAAGTTTGTTCAACATAGAAAAACAAAGGTTCAGAAAGAAACACAGACAGAGATGTGATGAAGAGCGGCAGGGGGGGGGGAGTGGAAACACAGAAAGTCTGATCCATCTCCCACTGGCACAGTTCCTGAAGGTACACCTATTTTATACCATATATGAGTCTGATCTAGTGGGTTTCTTTCCATTCATTCCAGTGAGTTTTGGATTTGTCCTGTAAGTGATATATATATTTATGTGTTTCTATCTCTGTTACAATCATCCTCATCACTCTCTTCTTGAGTCTGTGACACCCACATGTTACACCTACTTTTAACTTAGGTTGTAAGTTGTGAAAGTAATGGTTGTTGTTTTGTGAACAGCTGCAATTCTCACATACCTCATTTCCAGCATAACTGAGCATATGTCAAAATATACCCTCACATACGTGGATCGCAGCACATAAAGTTGGAAAACTGTGTAAGGCTAAGTGGTGACACCTACATTAGAAAGGAAGAGGATAAATAAAGCTGAAGAGATTTTGTACAGCATAATAAGTACCTTCCTTTTAAACACACGAACAAATATATTGTTGTTTGTAAGCGGTAACAAGCTTGCAAGGGTATTATTACAGCAAACATTTGTCCTATTAACATGCAATATGTCTTGTTGCTTATTTCATACTATCACAGCCATTCACCATTTACACATATTTTTTCTTAGCTTCTTTACTTTTAATTTCATTTTAAAATTGTTGTTTGAGTATTTAAGTATTATTCCCATTCCACATACTATATGTGTCTTTGATGTTTCACATGTTCACAAAGTAGATTTTTTCCTAAGCTTTGTTTTTGCAATCAAAGACCTAAAGGAAAGCTGCACTCATTCTTCCTTGGCTACAGCTATTTTACCCTTACTACCAGCCAGTTTAATTTATAGCATTACATAAAATAACAATTTTTGATCAAATTCCGATAATTTTATTCCTTTTCTATAGTGTCATTGACTTTAGTGGACTTACTTATGGCAGGGGTGGAGGGGTGTGTACAGGGAGTACATTTAATACAAATAAATCAGAAGCTGGTTGTTTTATAGGTGCCCTATATTTTTGATGAGTTGTAAATGAAAATATGAAAAAATGAAATCAAGCAATAAAAAGTCTATTAATTTTTTACCCTCTTTGGGTAAGGCTGTATTGTCTTTCTTTTTAATGAAAGGTCACTGATAAGAATGAAGCCCTGCCCACTTGCTTACACTCAGTGTCATCAGTACTTCCTCAATATGAAGAGGACAGTCTTCCAGTAAATAGGGAAGTCATCAGTGAGACCTCCAGTGATTGAGGAGGTAGATCTGAGATCCACATTTGACTATAGATGTGGCATATAGCTCTGGGAGAAAGGAGTAGATCAAGTCACAGCTGGTGAGGTCAGGTCAGAACTATTTTCTTTTGTCTCTCATCTGTCCACTGCCACAGTAAAATGCATTTGCTTAGCGTAGAACCAAAATATGATGTGCATTTAGACATTTTCTTAGCTGTATATTCTGTCCTAATTGCTGGCCTTGGGTAAGCAGGCATTCTCAGCAGCGATCTGAGACTTGGCAAGGCGACAATATGGACATATCCCATATCCGTGGTTGTGTTCACAGCTTCCCTAGGAAGACCAGCTTCATAGTTAAGAATAGCTGTCCTAACATCAATTGTCTTGTTTCTCCTTTATTGTCAAACCCTGCACGGGCAGGGCACTTTGAATTAACCAGCCCAGGAGAGCCAGCTGATTTTTCCTTTTTTTTTAGTTTCACTGAAGAAGACTTTAATGTCATAGAGGATGTCTATAACATTCCTGGGAACTGAATGTAGATTTCCCAAGTGCTAGTTCAGCGTTCATTATTTATTTGAAAAAGCCAATAGATTGATATTGGAGAACTTCTCACCAATCTTTCTCACTTCTGAGAAATTCAAGATTTCTCTCTGTTATTGTACCACAAGGTTTCATGTTGCCTAACTTTCTGTTCAGTATTCTTAAGGCTATTCAGAAGTTTAGTGATGAGAGCTGGGTTAATTTCTTGGGGTATGGTGAAAAATGCCATGTGCACCCATCTTACTGACCCAGCTTGTGCTGGTGAGCACTAGGGCTGTGCAAAATTTCACTGACAGTTTCATTGTGACGCTATTTCAACTCATTTCAAGCTCGAAACAGCAAAATTGAAATGAAATGGAGAGCTTCAAAACAGCCTCGAAACAAAATGAAGCAAGTCAAAACATTTCAAAATTTTCAAAACTTTTAGAGTTTTAAAGGTCGAGCTGGGCTTGCCTTCAGGAAAACAGAAACTAAAGTAAGGAGAGGGAGGGGGAAGAGAGGGGAAGGGGAGAGGGGGAGAAGTACTCTCATTATTGACAGTGTAGCTCACCAGTGACTGTCATCCTTCCCTGAGGTCCTTTCCAATCCCAGTGCTCTGGGGGAGGGATGGAAAAACTACATAAAAGGCAGCATTGTTTGAACTGCCCTGCTCTCTGCCTTGGTGTCAGTTACTGAGCTGTGTGTTCCAGATTTGCCTGTCAGCAGCTAGAGGTGCAGGACCCCAGAACCCAGACTCCCCCTGCACCTATCTCCTTGACAGCTGGCAGGCTTCATGACTACAGCAGGGCCTAGGAGGCCTGCAGTTTTCTCCCTGCTGTGCCCTAAGATGGACACAGTCAGTTGCACAAGCACCCATGTCACAAGTTTTGCCTGTCAGCAGCGAGGGGTGCAGGGCCCCAGAAGCCCTTGCACCTATCTCCTTGACAGCTGGCAGCCTTTGTGGCCTCAGCAGGTGCTAGCAGGCCTGCAGCTTTCACCCTGCTGCGCCTTAACACACAGCGTGACCATGTCATGAGTTTTGCTTGTCTGCAGCTTGAGGTACAGTTTCCCCAAAACCCCTTCACATAGCTCCTTGAAACTTGGCAGGCTTTGTGGCTTCCACAAGGGCTACCATTCCTGCAGTTTTGACCCCACTCCAGCTTAACACATACATGTGACATGAGTTTTGCTTTCAAGACTTTGGGTGCAGTTTCCCAGAAACCTCTCTACATACCTCCTTGAAGCTTGGCAGGTTCATGCCCTCAAAAGGGGCTATCGTTCCTGCAAGTTTCATCCAAATCAGGCAAGAAATGACAAAGTTACAGGCTGTTTTGAGCTTCCCCATGATAGCCTATGGGCAAAACATCGAAACAGCATTGAAACAGTGAAACTGTTTCAACGAAATGAAATGGAACACCAGTTTTGAATTGAAATGAAATTCAAAATGAAATGCTGTTCTGTCGACACACAAGTTGAAACAGAACTGTGCCATTTTGCACTGCCTTAGTGAGCACAAGTAAAGGCCAATCAGTTGTTTCTTAAGGATTTAATCATATGTTCTTAGCAGATCTATACATGCTCCCCAGTGATTAAGTAGTAGCTGTTGCCATCATGGGATGTTACCATTTGTACTTGACAAGAAAGTATAACTTTGTTTTGGATGCAGATCCACAGCCCGCCCCCCCCCCCCCCCCCCCC
>NW_005842034.1:1798296-1810696 GCF_000455745.1 Alligator sinensis | reverse complement strand
GGACGGACACCCACCCCCCCCCCCCCCCCCCCCCCGGCATGTGGTCTACAAACAGCCATGAGTACCATGAGTGGTAGGGGCAGCCTCTGTGTGTGGTAGATCAGGGAGCAGCAGGCAGCACAGCAGCATAGACAGCAGAAGATAAGGCAGGGAGAAAAGGGCAAGAAACAGGAAGCAGAGGAGGAGATTGGTAGGGAGCACAGAGCAGGGAGCAGAAAGCACAGCAGCAAAATGGGCAAAGGAAGGGATCAAAGTGGCAGTTGCAGAGGATGCAGGGCTAATTTGTGGCATGCCTACCCAAAAAGGTTGCCCTCCCATGTATGCATATCTTTTTTTCTGAACTACCTCTAAAAACCTTAACTATCAGTAAACAAAGTTTTGCATGTGAAAATTTTTGTTAAAGTCTTTTTAATTAGAGGGAAAATAACTGCATTATTGTAGGAAGCTTGAGCTACTGTGATAATTGTTTATGTGCTTGTCATTTTAATTTTTGTATGAGTGCCTAGGGCGCTCTTAATATCTGAAATAAACAGATAGATGTTGTTTTTCTGCACAGCTGTGTTAACAGTAGCACATCTGCTTAGAACTTGATAGCTCTAACTTGGCAGCAGAAAAAAAGGAAATAATGAAAAAATCAATAAAAATAGTTTAGAATTTGCAGATTGTGGATAAATACATCAAAAATGGAAAGTGTCCCAAATTCAACAGCTCCACAAATTTAATGCTATTGATTCTATTCTATTCACATTTTTTCTGTCTCCAGGGTTAAGGTAGTTTTTTTAGGATTTTTCTGTGCATTTGCTCTTAATCAAAAATGTAGAAACATTCTCATAACATCCTAAGTTAGAACACACTTAAGAAGAGTGAATGTTCCTTATATTAAAACCTTAGCAAAAGCTCACTGAGCATGATCAGAAGTGATTTTTCAGGTTTTTTTATAAACTGATTGCTATCCAACCAACTTTTCCAAACTTAACAAACCACACACTCCTTCCTGAGAACAGTTTCCCCATCTTACAAGGCTGATGTTCTGACTTTAAGCCAACTTTCATGTAATTTTGTGTTTATCTGCCTGGAGAAATTAAAATGGATAGTGTGTTTTGCTTCTGTGGTTTCTTGGGCATAATTTTTCTTTGGGGGGAGGGTTTTTTTGGATTTTATGCCTTTTTTAACATGAACTGTTTATTTTCTAAGGGACTTATTATTCAGAACTAGCTGAAGGGACTGGGCTCCATTTTTTAAAAAGAAAAAAAAAAGCCTTGCAAATAAAAAACAAGCACAGAAAATATCCACATTTTACATGTTTTGTTCTTCTCAGATTCTGTTCTTACTATTCATCTTCAGCATGGGTCTGCATACAATTTTCCTACAGATCACACCTGTGTACTTGCTGTAACTTGCCCCACCTGCAGCAAACTGAAGCCAAGCTGTTTTTATCCGTCTCAGTGGCATCTAACAGTCTTCAGAATAATACTGGTTAATCTAACATGACTTTTGTCAGTTTTTCTCACTTTCACTGAAAGCCATACAAGGATCAACTCCCATAAAGCCACTGTTGCACTGTAAAGAGAAAGAAAGCATGGGGATAACATTCTTGAAAGAAAATCTTGTAAAAGGCCCTACTTGGGCCTGAAAGTAAGCCACATGATCATAGACTGGGTGTGGCCAATGTCTGTATGCACCCTTTGCATCAAAAGCATATTTTCTCACTAGTAATTCAAATAGAGAAGTCCTAGGTTTTTCTCAATATCATCCCTCCATTTGCTTTTTAACTGACCACAAGATTACTAGAGCTGTGCGAAGCTTCAGTCCCTGATTTGATTCGGTGGAGATTCAGCCTGATTCAGTGGCCGATTCTCCAAATCTGAATCGGATCAGAGGACCCTTTAATCTCTCCAGATTGAATCAGAACACTGAATCGATTCAGAGAGATTTGGAAGGTTTCAGAGATTTGGACATAGACACAACTTTAAATGTTTTTTCTACATACCTCTAGGTCGCAAGCATCTCATAAATGCTGCAATACTGAAGTGCACGGAGCATCCCACAGACATTCCCCAGTGCACTTGGCAGCAGACCTGGAAGTGGACCAGAAGCACTTCCAGTCCACTTCTGGGTCTGCCAGGGAGCACACAGGTGGGGCCCCCCTACACCTGTGGCTGATCGCTGAGCCAGGGGGACATGGGGGGGGGGGCAGTCCGCTCCCTGGCAGACCAAGAAGTGGACCAGAAGTCCTTCAGGTCCACTTCCTGGTTTGCTGCCAAGCATGTGGAGGGCCCTCACGCACTCCTGTTGGACGCTCCATGTGCCCCAACATCTCAGGAATTGTGCTACCTCAAGGTATGTAGAAAAAACTTTTAAAGCTGTGTCTATGTCTAAATCACTGATTCTCCGAATCTTCAGTATCGAATTTTCAGATTTGGATTTGGCTGAATCAAATCAGGTACAGTGTTCTGAATCAACTAATTGAGTTACTGTCCCTGATTCGGGCCCGCTTCACACATCCCTCTGGAATACCATAGGAATGGCCTTCCATGAGATGCTAAACTGGCCAGTCTTTCATTTTCCAGGGGTTATTGGGATTTCAATACGGGTTACTATACCTGTTTCTTCATAGACTTCCAATTAGTAAGATCATATTAGTAAGTAATGCTATTAGTAATTCATTGTCTTATGTATTGAAGGTGCCCAATGTATCTATGGCTATCAACTACTAGATAAACTTGTCTAAAATCATGATTTTGGCTTGGATCCATGGGGCTTCCTGGCTCTTCATTAATTGCTTTTCCCTTTTTCCTTTCTTTAGTGTGCCATACCTTCTATCTCTCTTACAATCCCCAAATAATCAACATAGTCAACAAGTTGTTACAGGTCATTAAATTCACCCCATCCTCATATCTTAATAAAGTAAAAACTGAGTAAGTACCATGTATACATCTTAGAAGCAGAATAGGATATGACCCTATGTATGTATTTTGATAACCTTTTCTCAAGTTGTTCTCACCTGAGACTATTTCATCCAGAAAAACTTCTTTTTTTTTCTGGAATTTACTCTGATATTCTCCTACTATATCTTCTGGATAAGACATAACTAAATTAAAGATAAGATTTTATAATTGTAACAGGTCAAAATAAGCAACCAGCATTTTATTTTGCTCTCCCCAATTTTAAAAATTGGGTAAACAAGCACTTCCTTCCAGTCATTTGGACTCCCGCTTGGTAATAACAACCTATGTAACTTTCATACAACCCTCTAAAGCCTCAAGCCCAGCCATCATCTCTTTTGCTAGGCTGTGATATGTGTATACTACTTCTCCAACTGTTCTACCACAATTTGGAGGACCATGGTACATAGCATAACTACTCCATATTTCCATTCCTTTTCCAACAGCTGAGGTTGTTTATCTGCATTATCATGCAAGAACACAAATTTTAAAAAAAGGAAGAGGGGAAAATATTTTTCAAGTGGCCCTAAAGCTAAGTGTCTTGTTTTATGAAAGGATTAAAAATGGTAGTGCAGGAGGAATTTATGGTATTATTGGATGCACTTCAAATGGAGATATGGTTTTGAGGCATGAGCACAAAGTTAGGAGCCAAGAACTACTAATTGTGATGATACTTCTATGGACTTTATTCAATGATGTACTCTCTCTTCTTCAGTTGCCTAGTCTATAATCATATCAAGGATACTTGCCTATATGGTAGATTTATTTTAAATTGATAAAAGCCTACCACTATGATTCACCACTATGCTACCCCAGGTATGGACTGTTGTAATTCCACTGAAGTCAGTGAACCAGATTATTTTTGCTTCACTTCAAATGAACAGTCCAAGAAGGAACTAATTTTGCCAGGGCTAAACACTTAACTCCAGATGAAGGGGAACCCTTGGATGGTGTAATACTAGTGAACAAAGCTCTTAGACCAAGCCTTCTCCCACAGAATGGTGTATGAGGGGCAAAGATGGAAACTAGTCAAGGGGGAGGAATGGAACACCAGAGCTTAGTACAGACAGTCAAAAAGCCGGAGGCTGAATAGGTTCAGTCTTTGCAGGTTAGTTTAAGGTGCACAGATTAAATTGAAAAAGCAGTGAACAGACATTTACCTTTGATACAGGTAATGCAGCCACATGCCTGAAGTGGCTCAGGCTGGAAGCCAGGAGGCACTAAAGCACAGCTCTCTGGTTGTGTGTTCATTTCTCTTCCTGCTGCCCCAAGGTCTCTGGGATTTTTCAGTCCACAACCACAGCAGCAGGACTCTGGAGGTTTGCTCATTACTTCCTCGTCCTGTTTCCAGGTGAGTCTGGGATTTGTAGTCCACAGTTGCAGCCAGCAGTAAACTTGATTGGGGGACGGGGGTTTAACCCACCTCCCTGGCCCCGACACCCAGTGACTATTGCTGGGGGGGGGGTTCAGTGCACCCCACAGCCTGCGCTGCATCCCCAGCCAGGCTTGCCCCACCCCCCACTTTGTCAGCCAGCTCTCACTGCTCCAGCTAGGGAGCAGAGGAGCAAGACTAGCCCTGCTTTCTAGAGCAGAAAGCACAGCCTACCCCAGTGCTGCAAAGCATTCTAGGGGTCTGTGATTTAACTTGAACCAAGAAGGGGTCTGGGACAGAAATTTCATAAACTGGTTTGACCCCAATCAGTTAAGTCTGATGCTGAATTCAACCAGGTTTCTCTTAAACCAGTTTCAGCCATTTTGAAATTGGTTTATGTGCACTGAGCTTCTGTTCCGTTACAAGTTGAAACAAGTTTCTAACCACTTAAACTGATTTATGTGTAACTTCTGTCCCTATCCCAAGTGCTTTGATCTTCAGTGATCCCCTCCCAGTCATTTGGCTTAAAGTTCATTGCCTTCATGTCTCTCTTCCAATCTACATTAAATAAATTTGTAGGTTCACTATTGTACAAAAACTTAAAAGAAAAGAAACCAAGGCATTACAAGGCTGCAAGCTCACTTCATTGTGTTTCCCCAAGCTT
Source organism: Alligator sinensis (assembly GCF_000455745.1). Classification (NCBI taxonomy): domain Eukaryota; kingdom Metazoa; phylum Chordata; order Crocodylia; family Alligatoridae; genus Alligator; species Alligator sinensis. The sequence goes on along the minus strand of NW_005842034.1, from coordinate 1,805,715 downwards.
CACCATATTCAACATTAAAACACAGATCCACTACTGGAGTAAATTTGAAGTGATTTATTTGACACCATCCATGGATCTAGCTCTTCTGGGGATAGAGTCATTTGCAGATTCTGAGAATCCCTTCAAAAGAGGCAAGGCTTTTTTCAACAATTTTTATCTCAAGCATCTAACTTATGTTCATATTGTAATTTCATTTTTTTTTGTCATTTTTAGCAATTTAAAATTGCAACTCTGGGAGAATATTTTGAAGCATTAATACATTAAAGAAATTTAACATTGGTCTTTACAGAGAATGAAAAAACAAATAATGGATCAAAAATGATGATACAATCCATGATACAAGTATCAAATAATGAGAGAAAAAATACCCCTTTGGTACATAGAATCTAATTTACAGAAAAAGTCAAGAACTGATTAAAGGTCATCTGAGAGGAGAACACAGGATTGAACAATTTATCAAATGCTGCCTTTTTCATATAGCTTAAGCTTCCAAATGGGAAATTAGAAAGTGCAGTGTAAAAGAAATTGCATCTCTGTGTTATTAAGGGAAAGGGACACACTGGTCAAGCATACCAGGACCTTGCATTCAAAAACTGACTCCAACCAATGCATGGGTAATATCTGTCAAATCATCATTCATGTTACTGGAAATCCTGCTGAGGATTTTGATCCATTTCTTTATCTTTCCCAAATGCCAAGACTTTTATCTTCGATGGTGGTCTACTGCTGAAGATAAGATTATTGATGTATTATGCAGTGTACCTATCTTGAACTGGAACTGTAAGAAGTTGGTTTGTCAGACTAGGCTGCGCGTGAACAGGATTTCAAGAATAACTGTTGATGGCATTTTTTTCCAAGGATCATGAGAGAGAACTTGCTTTTGACTTTTAAAATCCTCTTAGTATTAGATATATTAGATGTTTGGGGGCTTCCGTGTGTCATTGTTAATTGGGATAACAACGATTACTTATGTTACTTCTATGTGATATTTTATGGACAGTAGGCAAAGATGCCAAATGAAAACTCCATTCATAGCATTCTCTTTCTCAGTTCATTAAATCCAGTTCCTCTGCTACTTCTACAAAATTCATCACTGCAGTGCAACCCCCCCATCCTCCACATTAAAAGAGAATAGTGCATCACTGGACATAAAGTAGAAATATATATAAGGAATGACACACAATTTTGCTTTATAGAATATACAGCAAACATCAGTTAAGCCCCATTAAAAAGTACTGATCTTCAGCGAAAAATGGGTGCTGGGGGTGGATAAGTCACCATTTTGCTACCCAAAGTATTCTACCTGTCATGTGTTCAGGTGTTTTCCATCTTTGCCAGTGGCAATTTTGCTCCTAAAAGCAGCATTTGCAGGAATGATGTGGCAGCTGCTGAAATATCTGTTTGAATGACTTCCTTTGAAAGAACATTTACAAGCTTTGGGTCAAAACCTCAATAATATTTTCTTATGTTGGTGTGAATGAATGTCTTATTTCTCTCATCCCTAAATTTGTAATTATTATTTAAATTATGATAGTCCATAACATTCCCAAATAAAATTAAGGATGCATACTGTTACAGGGGCTCAGGCAGAACCCCTGTTACTGTCAAAACCCAGGGCATGGGTGAATAGGAGAACCAGGACACAGCAGTGTGGAGATTGGCACACTGGGAGAGGATGAGTTTAATTATAGACACCACCATACATAAAAGGTGGAGGCAGAGATAAAGCAGTTGCCCTTGGGGCACTGGAGAGAAAAGAGAGCAGTTGTTGTGGAGATGATAGAGCACAGAGGATACCACAGGCCAGGCATAAGAGGCGGATGTTGGACTGGTGAGTTCATAGTTTCATAGTTTCATAGTTGGTAGGGTCGGAAGGGGCCCGAACAGATCATCAAGTCCAACCCTCCACCATGGGCAGGAAAGAATGCTGGGGTCAAACGACCCCAACTAGGTGTTTATCTAGCCTCCTTTTGAAGACCCCCAGGGTAGGAGTGAGCACCACTTCCCTTGGAAGTTGGTTCCAGATCCTAACCACCCTGAGTGTGAAGTAGTGCTTCCTGATGTCTAACTTGAACCTACTCTCAGTCAATTTATGGCCGTTATTCCTAGTTACTCCTGGTAATGCTAGGGGGAACAGGGTATCTCCCGTTCCCTGCTGGTCCCCCTTGGTAAGTTTATAGATGGACATCAGATTCCCTCTCAGCCTTCTCTCATGGAGGCTGAACAGGTTCAGGTCCCATATCCTCTCCTCATATGGCCTGCCTTGCTGCCCCCTGATCATGTGAGTGGCCCTCCTCTGGACCCTCTCAATGCTGTCCACATCCCTCCTGAAGTGCGGCACCCAGAACTGGACACAGTACTCCCACTGTGGCCTAACCAAGGTCACAAAGAGGGGGAGGATCACCTCCTTGGACCTGCTCGTGATGCATCTGTGGATGCATGACAAGGTGTGTTAAGCCTTACTGACCATGTCCTCACATAAGCAGCCCATATTCATCTTGGAATCAATAGTGACTCCAAGATCCTTTTCTGCCTCTGTGCTTATGAGAAGGGAGTTCCCCAGCCTGTAGGTATTCTGCTGGTTCTTCATCCCTAGATGCAGAACCTTGCACTTGTCAGTATTGAAACCCATCCTATACTCATCCCCCCACCCCTGTAACCTGTCCAGATCTAGTTGTAGCCTGTCCCTCCCTTCTAGCATGCCCACTTCTCCCAACATTTTAGAGTCATCCACAAATTTGAACAAAGTGCTTTTCATCCCCTCATCCAAGTCGCTGATGAAGATGTTGAACAGTGAGGGCCCAAGGACCAAGCTTTGGGGAACCCTACTGCCCACATCCCTCCAGGTCTAAAAAGACCCATCCACCACCACTCTCTGGGTGCAGCCCTCCAGCCAATTTGCGACCCATCTGACTAGATAGGCATCAATACCACAGTCACCTAATATTTTAATGAGAATGGGGTGAGAGACAGTGTCAAAGGCCTTCCTAAATTCCAGAAAGACTACATCCACCTGTGAAACTGATCTAGAAATACCATGCCAACAGACTCTTACATATTACTTGAACATTATAATTTTGTCTGTGTCCAAGATACAGAGACTCTTAAACATTAGATAATTAAAAATAGCCTTTTTTGGTTAAAAAAAATATAAACATTTCTGCCAAGTGTTAACTAATAACTTTGTCTGTGTTTACTCTTAACATAAAGAGATTTCCTGCTCTACATTTTGATATTTAAATTACAGCATATGAAAACGTGAGCAACTGGAAAGTTTACACAAGACATCTCTTAAAAAACTTTTTCAATTTTCATCTCAGCTTTTCCTGCTTCTTCTTATGATATGACAAAATTCTGGATACCATGCAGTCTTTAGATCAGGGCACAACATAAAGGTAATACTAAAAGACAACCTCTTTATACCCATAGATACAAGTCATACTTCTATGTCTGTTCTCTTCAACTTTCTCTTGCCAAAATAGGTATAATACTATTGCTAATCAACTCACTGTCCTACAGCAGTTATTGTCAACAAAGGTGCCATGTGTAATGAGCCTCCTATCTCATTACTGAAAGAGGAGGAGCCAGGGAGCAACCAGCTGGCTCCAGGGACTGGAGGGGTAGGTGCCCCAAAAGGTGGCTGGTCTGGGACTGGCAGAAGGAGGCCCTGTAGGGGGAACCAGAGTAGAACAGGCATAGGGTGCCCCTAAGTAGTGTTGTGGCTGTCCAGTGAGGTACAGCCCATTACACCATGGAACCCTAGGTGCTGTGAAATCCTTTTAAGGGTGACATAGAGTCATGCATAATTTTAGGTGTGTAATTTTGGTGAACACATACATGATTCAGAATTTAAATCCAGAGATTTTAAATAAGAATCCAGTGTCAAAAGCATGACTGGCTGGGGTCCCTTTGAGTATGTTACAGGAGAAAAATTGCTCTATTATTTTTCTGTACTCAAAAAATAGGATTATAGGGTCATAAAAAATAGTCCTGGAAGGGATGCCCTCAATTATCCCTGAATAAATCATCCTAGCCAAGTGTCTGTACAATCTAATTTTGAAAGTTTCCAGGGATGGAGATTCCAGAGCTCTTCTAGGTATCCTGTTCTAATGCTTAAGTATCCTAATAGTCATAAAGTTCTTCCTAATCCACAACCTAAATTTTCTCTGCTGCAGCTTGAAACCATTGCTTCTAGTCCTGTCTTCTACAGACACAGATAAAAGCCTCTCTCCATCCACTTTATATCAACCTTTAGATATTTGAAAACTGTTATCAAACCTCTCCTCTATCTTCTGTTCTCCAGACTCCACAGCCCTATTCCCTTCATCCTTTCCCCTTAACTCATGTTTCCAAGCTTCTAACCTTTTTAGTCACTGTCTTCTGGACTTTTTCCTATATTTCCACATCTTTCTTAAATGTGATCCCCAAAACTTAACAGTACTCCCAGCTTCACCAGTGCCCAACAGAGTGGAAGGATCACTCCTTTAATTTGCAAGAGATGGCCTTTAGGGCTGTGCAAAACAGCACCATTCGGTTTTGACTTCCACTTTAATGTTTTGATGGGACAGTGTTCCATTTTGAGTTTCATTTTATTTCGAAACCACTATTCCATTTTGTTTTGTTGAAATGCTGTTTTGATGTTTCACCCATAGGCTATAATGGGGAAGCACAAAACTACCTGTAACTTACCTGATTCACATGAAACTTGCAGGGATGGTAGCCTCTTCAGCAGCCATGAAGTTTGCCAAGTTTCAAGGAGATAGCTGTAGAGGTTTCTGGGAAACTGCATCTCAAAATCTGGAAAGCAAAACTTGTGTCACATGTGTGTGTTAAGGCACAACGAGGTGAAAACAACAGGCACGGTAGCCCCCTGATGAGGCCATGAAGCCTGCCAGCTTTCAAGAAGACCGATGCAGGGGTTTCTGGGAAACTGCACCTCAGGCTGCTGACAAGCAAAACTCATGACATGGGTGACACTGTGTGTGTGTTAATGTGTGCCCTCACTGGCACTGGGGCCTCTACATGACACAGTAGTGTGCCCCAATGAGGCCTTCTCCTTCCCTACAGCCTCAGTCTGGTTAAATGACAACAGGTAAAATAATAACCTAGTGAGCAGCAGCACAGTAACACCAGCAGCATCTCAGGCAGCCAAACTGTGACAGAGCCTTTCTTTCCTGCCCTGCAGGAGCTTCTTCTCCAGCAGCTGCCAGAGAAATCTCCCTGCCAGCCCCAGCCCTGGGGCTTAGATGTGCCCAGAGCCCTGCATCACATTCTTCCAATCAGATCCTAGGGGTGCTGATATAAGGAAATGGTACTAGCAGATAAAGTCCTTTCCTTTGGGTCAATCTAATTTGGTATGTTTCAGCAGATCAACTGAATAGTTAGAGAAATATATCTTAGCAAGCTTTCGGGTTGAAAAACCTTTTGTCAGGCTGAGAAAGAATCTGCACTTGGCATGTGTGCCATTCCTGGATGGAAGGAATAGTAAAGAAGTCATAGACTGGCATGCAAAGACGTGAGGTGTCTGGGTTTTCCCCAGCCAGGACTGTGTGCATGCATGTGGTAGCTGGAGGTTATGATGCCTCCTACCCACCTTTCACCAGAGGGAGCCTTGGTCCTGGCATTTCCTGGTGCTGCTGTGCTGCTGCCAGTCCCACCAGGCATCTCCAACCCTGGCAAAGTGCAGTTTTAGTGTATATGCCCAGGACCTGGGGCCTCCTCTTTGCCCATAGCCCCAGCCCATACCTCCAAGTTCATCCTGGCATGGAAGATCAACAGGGACATGTTTTTACCCTGCTGGATGGTGATACAGTGATTGCTCCCTCCAGCTCTGACAGCTGGGTATTAAATGGCTTTTAAAAAATGAAAAAAGGAAGTAGATGTAGATGGAATGATGAGGGTGGCATTCATTCCATCTATACCTGGAGCTTAGGGAACCCCAGCAGTGGGAGGTTCACCTTGAGAAACACCAGCTGCTCTACCAAACCACTATCCAAGTAGGTGTGGTGGGGTGTCACTACATCCCCAGCAATACTGAAAATCCTCTCACTCAGAACAGTGGTCGGTGGACAGGACAGGTGTTCCCAGGCAACTGTGGCCAGATCCAGCTACATCTGCCTGCAGCTTCCCCAGTAGGCCAAGGGGTTGCACATCAGTGGCTCCATGTCCTCAGTGAGATAGGCAGCCACCAAGGCCTGAATGCTACCTGCCTGATGGTGGGTCTGGTGCCTCTGGAACCCACCATGGAAGCCATGCCCTTGTCCCACATTGGCAGTGCTTGTGGTGGAGAAGGAGACCTAGTGGCAGATGGTGTCCTAGCATGGAAGAGTGAACCTCCTCTTCTATGTCCCCCGCTTCCACTGTTGTGGCTTCCTGACACTTTTCACTAGTCTCTCTGTCCACTGACCAGAGTTTGGCTGCTGCATACACTGCCCTTCACTCTCGGGTGACACATGGCAGCCAGCACATGGACCGTACTGGACTGCAAGGGATCAAGCCATTTCCTGATGCCCTCCTTCAGCTGCCTTAACAGTGCTTGGATAGCTTTCCCCAGCCAAGAACAATGATACCCTGAAAACTCTCCATATGGCTCTGAAGTTCCCTCACTACAGGGATCACTTGGCCAAGGATGGCATTGCCAGCACTGAGGGTCTCAAAGGCCTCAAGGAAGGACTTGAGGAACACCAAGATATGGGAGATGGTATCCCAATCAGCTCTGTTAAGGGGATTGTTGATCCCAATCTCCCCAAGCAAGGTCAACACATGGATGGCTTTCTGTTGCTCCACCAGCATCTCAAGCATCAGTATGTGGAGTTCCACTGAGTCTCCACATCCTGTATGATTTTCTGCTGCAGGATGTTCAGCTCTACTTGTTTGTTCTGCAGCATCTTGCCTCCATTAATCCTTCAGTGGAAGTAGCCTGCCACCTTCTTGCATTTTGAAATGAGCTTGCTGGTGGTGCTGGCACTGTCACCAGCAGCCCTGTCCCCCTCCAAGGCATCCCTGACTATGAGGTGGAACTTGTGTGCCACACAATGGATGCCAACAAAGTTGATATCATGGACTGATTTGACCATATTGGCCCCATTGTTGGTGACCCTTAACCCACAGGTGAGCTCACCCTGCTCACTGAGCCACCCCTGTACCAAGCGGTTCATAGCCCCCACAATCTCTGTTCCCATGTGGGACTCATCCATCACCTCAGCTTGAAGGAGAGCCCACCGACAGCCTGACTGGTTGCACCACTGCCATGTGAGGGAGAGAGAGGCGTGATTTCTGCCCCGGCTGCTCCAGATATGAAGTGTCCACAGGTTAAGTGTAAGGCCACCTGCAGACCTGCCTTGTGCAGCTCCTCCCTCAAGTACTCCCTGCATGCCTCAGACAGGGAGGACCCCACCATCCTGCTGACAGTGGTGCATG
>NW_005842034.1:1796860-1798284 GCF_000455745.1 Alligator sinensis | reverse complement strand
GCTGAAAGTGGTGCATGCGGGCACTTGTAGGATGGGGCCATAACTGCCATGAGCCACCTGAACCCTGGCCACTTAATTAAGGAGAAGGACTGGCCATTTACAGCAAGCATCTCCCCAATGCTCTGGGTGACCTCGCTTACCCTTGCAACACGACCCCCTTTCTGTACACTTTTCCCCACTGCAACAGGAGGAGCAGACTCAGCTGAGCTGCTTGCCTCTGCATTTTCTACCTCAGCCTCCTCTGAAATGCCTTCTGGGAAATGAGACCTGGCTCTAGGGGAAACCTGAGGGGTGTGGAGCACAAACTCATCTGATTCCCCCTCCTTCCCCAGAATTTCCATTGCCAGGGCACTTAGATCAAGACTGAGCTCCAGCTCTTTCTCTGACAGTGAAAGGCTTATCATGGAAAGTGAAATGGGGGTGAAGGAGACTCATGCTAGGGCTGGTACTGCTGCTTGTTGTCATGGTGGTGGGTGGGGGGTTATGGCTGGTGGTCTTGGAGTGCATGCAATCTCAGGCACAGGCAGTGGCACTGGCACTGCTCCCCTTTCCTTACTTCTTCTAGAAGCCTCATCCCTACTAGTTGTAGGAAAGAGGCTGTGTCTCATTTTGGGGGGGAAGAACTTACACATCTCCCTGTACCCACTCTTCCTGAAGGCTTGCCCACTGCCTTTCCACCACACTTCATGGTGTGTTTCATACTGTCTTGTTTTTATAAAAATATATAAATGTATCTGTGTTCCTATATACATTCTATAATGTATATAATATGCCACAATGTATAAATGTATAGAAATAAAATATAAATGTATCTCTCCATATACATTCTATAAGGTATGTACATGCAGCAAAGTATAAATGTATCTCCCTTCCTATATAAATTCTATAATGTAATATCCAATATAATTATAAAAATGAAAAGATAAAATCAATTAATATAGTAATAAAATAAAAGGGTCTATAAGAAAGCAAAAGGTATTGTGGAATCCCACTTGCTAAGCTAGCAAGTAGCAAAAATTCAAATCAGTGCTAGTCGTAGCTTTCATTGTCTAACACTTCTGAGATGCTGGAAGATAACTCAGTAACTGACAGACCCTGAGGCAGAAAGCAGGCCAGTTCAAACAATGCTGCCTTTTATGCTGTTTTTCCATCCCTCCCCCAGAGCACTGGGATTGGAAAGGAACTCAGGGAAGGATCACAGTCACTGGCCAGCTACACAGTCAATATGAGAAGAGTTCTTCCAAACCCTTCCCCCCTCCCTCTACTTACTTTCTGTTTCCCTGCAGACAAACCCAGCTTGAGCATCCAAACTTGAAACATTTTGAAACTTTTGAAATGCTTTGACTGCTCTTGTTATCTTTTGAGGCTGTTTCGGAGCCCTTAGTTTCATTTTGTTTTTGCTGCTTTGAGCTCAAAACAAGTTG
>NW_005842034.1:1767591-1796829 GCF_000455745.1 Alligator sinensis | reverse complement strand
AAAGAGTGTCAAAACAAAACAGCTGGTAAAATTTCACACAGCCCTAATGCCCTTGTTAATATAGTTCATTATGCTGTTGGCCTTTTTTGACAGAAAAGTTATTAATAAGTGTTTATGGTATATGGGCATTTTCTGTCTTTAATAATTAGATCAAACATGAAATTACACCCTTTGAATTATTCATGAATCCCAATTTGACAGGATTACATTTTCTTGCGATCAAGCCAGTAAGACCATTTTAAGTAGCAATGCTATTTTCCTTACTAACTTGCTATTTCTATGGGAGCAAAACCTTGTCTGTAACACACCTTCTAAACTTTCTAAACCTGTACCTCTCAGGGAAAAAAATAAAACAAAAACAAAAAACATTATCTATACTTACAAAAAAGATAGAAAAATAAATCCTGGAGCAAGTTCATAGAATAGTTCTGCTCTCATTTAAAAGGCTCCACAATTTCATAGAGAATAGGGAGGGGATGCGGGGAATCCTTAGAATTTGATTCTTGAGGGAACTGTGGAGAAACTACACACAATTCACTCAATTCTTAAGCAGCTCCATAATGTAAAGAGAGAGAGAGAGAAGAGATGGGCTTGGATTCCAGACTGACTGACTGGCAGGCAGCATTTGACACATTTAAAAATCATTTTCAAATAGAACTGTTTAACAAAATGAAACTTTAGGATTATTTTTCAGCAAACTGCCTACTAAAAATGAGAACTGTGTGACAAGAAAATATTTGATACATTCTCTTGGGCTTGCTACCTTCCCTCTATTCCTCTGTTCCTGCATTCCTTCCAAAAAATCAGAAGTCCCACAGGGATGCAGAAATAGAGGTTGCTATCATGTTTTTATTACACATACAGAAGAACCTTTTATGAAAGCTTTCAAGGAGGGGAAGTTGCTCGAGGGGTAAATGCTTAGAGAGAATGAGTGTTTTTTAAGTTTTTCTCTTTTACTCTAAGGTCTAATTAATCACTGCTATAATAGGTACAGTTTTCTACTAGTTCTAGTCTTTAGTTGCATTATTAAGCAATTGTCAAGGATGCCAAGAATGTAAGATAGGTACATTTCCTCCCCGTGTTTGGATAAGTCTCAATAAAAGACAGTAGAATTCACAGAAATAATTTGAAGTTACAGAGCTTTCCCAACTTAAAGCCAGTGTTTCTGGATGTAGCAGACAAAAATCTGGCACCTACTGCTTTACCTAGATACTATTAGTATCAGGAGATGCTTGACCTTCGAAATAAAAATATATTTATTTATACTCAACTTTGATGAAACCTCTGAGCCACAGTAAAGAAATAGTTTTTGGAAATGATCCATTTTGATAAAATATAGTACATATGCTTATGTAATGTTCTTGTCAGGAATATCTGTTCAACATGTTTGTTGTAAATTTGTTACATTTGTGCAAAGGAAAACAAATAGAAAAAATATTAACCTTTCCTGTTGGCTTGCAGTCAACACTGGGTGTGTCTACACAAGATGTTTTACTGAGCAGTAGACTAACCTACTGCACAGTAAAGCATCAGCATCTACATGTTCACACCATTTACTGTGCAGTGAATTAGTCTACTGTGCAGCTAGCTACTGTCTTTAAATACAGGTAGTAAACTAACTACATGAATGTGTAGATGCTGACCGGGAGCAAATTTGCTTCTGGTTATCTCCAACACTAGGGGCCCACAGGGGACAGGGACCTCCCCCAATACTGGTGCTACTCAGCTCCTGGATGCCTCCAGAAGCTGGCAGCTGAGCAGTGCCTGGATGGGGTAGCTCTCCCCCCCCCTGCACACCCCCTCCTGGGACTGCTCAGCTCCTGGCTTCCCATAGGACCTAGGAGCTGAGCTGTGCCAAGCCTCAGGATCTCCCTGCTTCCCCATGCAGCCCAGGGCTGGCCAGGAACTTACACTTCTGGAGCATCTCTCAGCCAGCTTTGAGCTGGGTAGGTATTTCTCTGAGCTGTCCAGAGCTGTCTGGGAGCTGTCCCAAAAGGAACAGTTCCCAGCCAGCCCTGGGCTGCCTAGGGAAATCCCTACCCATCCTAGAGCCAGTTGGGAGCTGCTCCAGAAGTCACAGTTCCTGACCCATGTGTACAGGGCAAGAAGCTAGCTGCCACTGTAGCTGGCAGATTTTCCCTGGCCCTGAGCACATGGGGACCAGCCCTGTGCTTCCTGCCAGCCCCCAGGCTAGCACCCCAGGGAACTTGGAGCTCTCTCTGGCTGCTGCAGGGACCAGAGCAGGGTAGAAGAAGCTCTGTGCTGGGCTGCTTCTATTGGGAGTAGATTTGCTCCCAACAGGGAAAACATGTAGAAGTGCTTTTACTATGCAGTACACCTTCATAGCATTAATAGTATCTGTAGATGTGCCCACTGTGTGGTATCCAACACTGTAGAGATGACTGTACATACTACTGGGCAGATGTTGGGGTGCTTCCTGTGCCAAAACAGTCAACATTTGAAAGTAAACAAATATTAAACATTTCCTACCTTCAAGAGTCTCACAAACAGAGTCTGGAAATATGACCCTTCCTTTATGCCAAATCGCTCCTTTTCATAGATATTATTTTTATCCTACCAATGGAGAAAACTTAAGTGGATTGTTTCCCAGGAAAAATAATGTGAGAGAAGAAACTACCTTTCCTCATGAATGGATATATCTTACTACAGCAGCCTGCAAAATATCTTGCCCCTTTGTCTTGTATAGAAGACATGAGTGCAGAGTTGGCCTAAAGCCAGTCAATTACAAGAGGATCTTCTCTCTGGAAAGAAAACTTAAAGGGTCACAGTTGCAGTGATAGAGGCTCTTATACAATCGTTGATCCTAGACAGTGTCCTTTAAAGGAACCTTTACTGTGCCCTTTATGTTGGGGATTCTCAACTGCTACATGGCATTCTGTAAGGCTATAAGAATAGCTTTGAAATGCCCATGAAGAAAGAACACAAAAATGGCTGAAAGCCACACACATGCACACAGTTGTAAGTCAGCCCAGAACTGAAGATCTCCTGTTTTCCTCACCTTTTTGAATTCAGGAATTGACTTGGGGCTGCATTCTTTTTTACAGTGACCATCCTTGTCAAATTTTGAACTAAGGATTTAGAAGGAGAATTTGACTTTAGCAACTAGAGTCTGAAATAGGTCTTAAATAACAGTATGCTGGCATCGATTACTCGGTCAATCTCTTGGTTGGGATGTAACAAAATTACTTACGATAAAAACACAGATTCTTTTTATCCTCTTTCTAATCACTGCATTTTTTTTTCTTAATACCTATGTGGTTATGCAGGTTCTAGTACCCTGGCTAACAATCATGATCTTCTAGAATGCAGAAATTTACATTAGCTCTTTAAGATTTGTTTGTCAATAATTATACTGTGACTGTTCAAGTCACTGTATCCTATATAAACAATGATTTAATTTGTTCCTAAAAGTAATTCAACCGAGGCAGGTAAACTATAAGCATATTTGCACAAGAAAGGAAATAATATAGGGGTCAGGGCTGTCCAACTTTGCAGCAGCTGGGGGCTGCATTAGTGGGGGACTGCATCAGGTGGAGCTATGGGTTCCCTGTGCTATGCACCAGGTAGATGCCCCTGAGCTGCACCATATGCCTACATGGGCTCTCCCCCCACCACTACACTGCCCACACATGCTTCCAACCTTATTCTTAGTTTTCCATCCCCTAGGGAGGGAGCAGGAAGTAGATGCAAGAGGAGAGGAGGAATGGGGAAGCAGGAGACTCTGGCTACTCTTGCAGTTGGAGCTATGGGGGTGAAAACAGGCAGGAGCTTAGCAGAGGAGGGGGGAAGGCACAGAATTTAACCCCTTGCAAGTCAGCAGCTGAACAGACCTGGACTAGACCTTCATAAAACTATCCCTTCATACTTTCATACCATTATCCATGCAATCTTAAGGAGGTGTGGAAATAGAAGATATAGTGTGAAACTTTTGAGAACCAGATGCAGTAGGTCCTAGACCACAAAAATGCTGCTAGAATCCTAATTAATCCATTTTCCATTACTCTAGCAATATCAAACTGTATATAGAAATGTATTCATAGTAACAGGAAAAGGCAGTAAAGAAGTAGAAGAATCAGGTTTAATCAGTAGATTCCAAATATGGAGGAAGCAGAATCCAATTCACTGTGATTTTACGCTTCTCTAGAAATGTGTCTTGTGACTCAATCCTACGGCAACTGGAATTGTATAACTATAAAATAAACCACAGGTCCCTTGAGCAAACCCTGTGGTAGGCGTTTTTTAAATACTACTTTACTACTTTTTCTCCCTTTGTATTCTTAATGACAGTTTTATTGCCACCACTATGAATACGAAAAGATCATGTCTCATATTGTGATATAAAAAGTAACCCATTCAAATGAAATAATACAGAATGAACCTTAAAATATGTTTTCCAAATAATTTTGATCCTTAGTAATTGCACCTTGATTCTGAATTGCCCAGATACATATTTTGTGGATATGCATATTTAGTAATATACAATACAATCAGTCACAAACAGTAAATATATATTATCTAAAATGGTTTTTAAAATCCTATCATGGAAGAAGGGCCACAACACTTAGCAATTATACACCTTGAATAGCTGTAAATAACATCTGAGAACTACTCTTTCTAAATAAGAGAACTACTCTTTTTAAATAAGAGAAGATCAAGAAGGGATATCATTGAACCAATATACTTTTTATCTTCCTGGACAGTGTAATATATTTTTCTAGCCACTTCTTTATTGAGATGCTAACGGATAATTACTGAGTATGCTAACATCCATTTTACCTCGAGAGGCCTTTATTATATACTGTATAATTTGTGTTGTTTCTCTGTCAAATGATCAACCATATTTTTATTGAACTAATTGTAAGTTTGTGTATATTAAACTCAAAATATAAGTAGACTATCCAGTATTTTTCATGTTATTCCCAACCCAAATTTCAGGCTAAGATGTTTTCTTTAGCACAAACAATTCCACATTTGTGGCAGGGTAGCAAACAAGGTGAGTTTAGCACAAACAATTCCACATTTGTGGCAGGGGAGCAAACAAGGTGAAAAGCCATCAGCTGGCCCTGACTACTAGGGCCGTGTGAAATTTCAGCAGCCATGTCATTTTGGAGGTGTTTCGGCCTTTTTCAGCACTCAAAACACCAAATCTGAAACAAAACTGAAGGCTCCAAAACATCTCTGAAATTAAATTAAACCATCTGAAATGTTTTGGATGTTTGGGAAGGTTTTAAAGGTGGGCTTGCAGGAAAATAGAAACTCAGAAGAGGGAGGGGGAAGGCGGGGGAAGGACTGCTCTGATATTGACATCTGTAGCTGGCCAGTGTCTGTGATCTGTCCCTGACAACCCTTCCAATCCCAGTGCTCTAGGGGAGGGACAGAAAAACAGCATATAAGGCCCTGTAAGAAACCTTTCTCTGCCTTTTGTGAGCCATCTGTCTTGAAGCAACAGCATGTGAAAGGTACTGGCTGGCTGCAGTAACTGGCTTCCTAGTTCGTTTCTTGCTAGTGTCTCATAGTTTCATAGTAGCTAGGGTCAGGAGGGACCTGAACAGATCATCTAGCCTGACCCCCTGCCACAGGCAGGAATGAATGCTGGGTTCACAAGACCCCAGACAGGTGATTGTCCAACCTCCATCTTTTTGGAAAGGATTGGATACACCTTTCCAATATATTATAGATAGAAGATATAGTAAGCAGATAGAAGAAGATATAGTAAACACGTAGAAGATACAGTAAGCAGATAGATATATTACACACACACACACATATACATATATTAAACACATACAAGATATATTATATATACCCACACACACATTTTCCAGCATAGAAAACATTATGAAGCGTGCTGGAAAGGCAGGTGCCAGGTCTTCTGGCAGGGGAGTGAGAGGTGCTAGAGGGGGCAGAGGGAGAGCTGCAAGTCCCCGCCCCCTGCCCCCAAACTTAGATGCACCCTCTTCCCTAGCAGCCATGAGGCTTCTGCTGCTAGTGGCAGCAAGGAGGTGGGAGCAGTGTCTGCACCTGCTCCCCCTCCACTAACACCAGCAATAACCCCCAGCACCACCAGCATGACAAACACCAGCATGACAGTCTCCTCCACCCCAATTTCAGTTCCCATGCTGAGCCTCCCAGACCAGAGGAGGAGCTGGATCTGGAACCAAAGTAGCTCAGTGCCATAACCAGCAAAATTCTGGGGAAGGAGTGGGGATCTGAGTTTGTGCTTCACACCCCTCAAAGCTCCCCTAGAGCCAGGTCTCATTCCTGAGAAGACACTTTGGAGAAGGTTGAGGTTGTGAAGGCAACTGGCTCCGCTTAGTCAGCTCCTCCTGTTGTTGTGCCTCCACCTGCTGGGGAGGGGTGATAAGGCAGGATCCACACCCGCACCCCAGAAACAAGGGGGTAGTTTAGTGTGGGATCATTATGGGGTGGCAGACAATCCCAAGTATGCTATCTGCCTGCACTGCTGATCCAAGACCAGCTGGGGAAGGACAAGAAACACTTCAGCACCATGGGGATTCTGATGCATATCAGGAGGCACCACCCCATTGCCCTTGCTCCTCCTTAGCCTGGCACCCATAGGAGTGTACCCAAAGGGAATTCCCCCCTCACTCCAAAGCCCCTGTCCCCCAAAAGCAGGGACAGGCTGCCCTGGAACAGTGGGGGAAAGGTGGGGACAAAGTGGGGGCACATTCCTAAGGCAAGCAAGGTCACCCAGAGCACTGAGGAGATGCTTGCTCTGGAGCATGCCTACATGTCCCTCACAGGGCACTGGTGTGACCAATCAGGACATTGGAGGGCTCTCCTTCAAGAGGAGGTGACGGGTGAGTCCCACACAGCAAGGGTGATCATGGTGGCCACAAACTGCATGGTGCAGGGGTGGGTGTTGTGCAGAGCAAGCTCACCTGCGGGTTCATGGTCACTGACAATGGGGCTGATATGGTCAAGGTGGTCCATGACACCAACTTTGTTGGCATCCGCTATGTGGCACACAAGCTCCACCTTATAGTTAGGGATGCCTTGGAGGGGGGACAGGGCTGCCAGTGAGGGTGCTGTCACAACTATCCAGCTCATTTCAGAATGCAGGAAGGTGGCAGGCTACTTCCACCAGGGCATAATGAGGGAGCTTCAGAACCAAATGGACAAGTTCCAGGGGATTGATGTTCCTGGCTGGGGTAAGCCACTGTCACCAGAGGTGCAGGCACCAGTGAGACAGATGAAGGAGGGCATCAAGAAATGACTGGATCCATTGCAGTCCAGTATGGTCCACGTGCTGTTGGCCATGTGCAACCCAAGTGTGAAGGGGAGCATGTGCACAAGCAAAACCCTGGATCACTGGACAGAGATGCTGGTGAACAGGACCAGGGAGGTAGAAGGGCAGAGGCAGAGGGATGTGGAAGAGGGGGATTCACTTTCATGTGCCAGCACTCCATCCAACAGCCAGTCTCCTCCACCACAGGTAATGCCAATGTGGGCCAAGGGCATGGCTTCTATGGTGGGGTCCAGAGGCACCAGACCCCACCATCAGGCAGGTAGCACTGAGCCTGCACTGGCTACCTATCTCACTGAGGACACGGAGCCACTGCTGTGCGACCCTTTGGCCTACTGGGCCAGCTGCAGCCAGCTGTGGCAGGATCTGGCCACGTTCACCCAGGAACACCTGTCCTGTCCTGTCCACTGACCAGTGTTCCAAGTGAGAGGATGTTCAGCATTGCTGGGGATGTTGTGACAACCCACCGCACCTCCTTGAATCCTGGTTTGGTGGAGCAGCTGGTGTTCCTCAAGGTGAACCTTCCACTTCTGGGTTCCGCAAGATCTAGGTGCAGATGGAATGAATGCCAACCTCCTCACTCCAGCCACACCTATTATCTTTTTAATTCTTTTTAAAACCATTTAATGCCATGCTCTCAGAGCTGGAGGTGCCACTCACTGCATCACCAGCCAGGAGGGGAAGAAGATACTCCTGCTGAGCTCCTGTGCCACGATGTACTTGGAGGTATGGGCTGGGGCTATAGAGAAGACATATGCCCCAGGTCCTAGACATGACGCAAAACTGCACCCTGCCAGGGCTGGGAGGCCTGGTGGGATTGTCAGTGGCATGGAAGCCCCCAAGAAATGCCAGGAATGCAAACCTTCCTGGTGAAAGGCGGGTAGGAGGTGCCTTATAACCTCTAGCTGCGAAAGGCGGGTAGGAGGTGCCTTATACCCTCTAGCCTCCATACATGTGTGCACACAGTCCTGGCTAGGGAAAGCCCACACATGTAAGATATTTGAGAGGCCTGAGGATTGCTGGCTGTAGTGGAGTTGTGAGGCTCCAGGTGAGCTTAGCTGCCTGGGATGCCATCTGCAAGGCATGGGCCGCAGTGTTAGGGGAGGTATAGAGCTGCAGAATGGATGTCACCCCTAGATATCAGGGGCCTAAATGGGCAGCCTCCTGCCTGGGTAACATCTGAACCAGTTTTCCATCAAGGCATGGCAGGAAAGAGGCAGGCAGGCCAGAAATAGGTCCAAAGTTGGGCTGAGATCTCACCTGCACTGGGAGGACCCCCTGCTCTTCCTGGATGGAATGGATAGGCTTCTTCACATGCCAGCCAGGCAAACAGACAGGCAACACTACCTGCCCACCCACCTGCCTGGCATACCATGCCGTTCCATCTGCTGCCTCTGCTGCAGCAGCTCCGCTAACTTGGGAGAGCAGGGGGAGAGGGGCCAGTGTAATGGAGGTCCTGTATTTCCTTATAGCCAGCCTACCTCTGAGCCCCACACGTATGCTTGAGCGGCTGAAGCATACCTGCATGGCTCAGAGGTAGGCTGACCATAAGGAAATCCAGGATATTCATTCAGCCATGTTCTTTGAATCACAGAGGCATCCTCCTCAGGTGGAAAGACCAGCCTTTTCTGCTTTCCCTAAGCCTCAGAAACCTGCTTCCCTCCATGCACTCCCCCCTATTTGTAACATCTGAAATCCTGATCCTTGGGCCCTGGAAGGTGTCATAAAGTGAAAGGTACTATTCAGAATCAAGGTACCCCGCCCCCACCCCCCACCCCCCCGGCCCAAACTATGTGAATGGGCCTACTGCCTAACTACTTCCAGATAGCACAGTTATCTGCAGAGGTATAGCTGTTTATATGTCCAACAGCAGCCCTTTCAATGCTCAGAAGACTACTCAACAGCACAGGCACCTCCCTGGAAAACTCTTCTGTACCTCTGCTAGGCTTTCATGCAGATCTTTGTTTCCTGACTGCCACCTCTTGGCATGTGTCTAGGTCAGTCTTGCTTCCTGACTTGCCTGTTCTGGATTATCTGGCTTGCAAGTAGTATCAAAACATGATCATCGATGTCTCATTGATGTATCTGACAATTTGTATAATGAGATTTTGGTACTGAAGTCCCCCAAAATATACTTTTTCTGGGTTAATTTTGAAGTGGAAAGTCAAACATACAGAATTAAAGGCTTTAAACTGCATTCCTACATCTGGAATTGGGCTCTTCAGAGCCTGCAACAGTCATTCTATCTATAAACAGAAAGTGCTAGATGGCAATATCATCTTTGCCTCTTGTACAGTATGTGCTGCCTGCTTCATTTACATTTCAGTCACCTTAAGAAACTATGGTTAGTATAACAAAGCTTCATATGCACTTTGTTAATGCTTCCTTCTTAGAAAGTAATATCTATATCTTAGGCTGAATAATAGTCTCTAGCATGGCTAACTGGCAGCCCACAGACTGCAGGTAACTCATGAGGAGTTAAATTAAGGTCCCAGGATTCCCAACCAGCTGCCACTCCTCACATTGCTCCAGCTGCAGAAGCAGCTGGGAGCTCTGGGTTCCCTCTCCCTCTGGCTGGCCCAGTGGGTGGGGTGGTGCAGTGTGGCACAGCCTGCAGTGCTGGGGAAGCCGGTAGCCTTGGAGCACCTGAGTGAACCAGTGCAGCAAAAGAGTGACTGAGGAGCTAAGTGTGAAGAGGAGGGCCCAGGAAGGAATGCCTTGGCACAAAGTGCAATAGGAGGGGACCACCCGGGCACACAGTACAGCAGAGGAACCTGTGATACAGCGGGAAAATGTGCTGGGCAGTGGAGGTGGAGGCATTAATTATCTGGTCCCATGGTCTGGACAGCCTAATATATACAAGGTTCCAAAACTTTTAACAAGTATTAAAGCAGATGTTAATAATATTGATGATCCTAAGGAATATAGGCTAGTTAAAAAAAAAAAGTCTTAAATATTATGAAGCCTCTGTATGAGGTATAGATGTTGATGGGATATGGTGGAAGTGAGTCAATGCTGAATGTATGATGTAATCTTTAGATAAACAATTAAATATTCTTAGACAAGTCAAAACAGAAAACTAGAAATGTGGTTTTCTTACTTCTCTTCCATATTTGATGCATGAAAGAATATAAAGCCACTGTTCAAATTTTCCATCAAAGAGCTTAAGTTAATAGCAGTTTCAAATCATCTGGCATTTCATTTGCTATCAGAAGGTGTTTGAAGCTCAGTGAAGCAAATTTATGTATTATTTGTCTAATTGCATATTATTGTCATGAAAGACACTCACTCTGCACTTTAAAGATTTGACAGTAACAAAAAGCTGAGAAATATTGTTAATAATTACCGGTGTACAACTACCCACAATGTATGCTTACTGTTCATGTATAGAAAGAGAGATATCATCTCTGCTCCGAAAAGCTAAGAAAACATCAGT
Source organism: Alligator sinensis (assembly GCF_000455745.1). NCBI lineage: Eukaryota > Metazoa > Chordata > Crocodylia > Alligatoridae > Alligator > Alligator sinensis. The sequence continues at coordinate 1,786,105 of NW_005842034.1, read as the reverse complement.
AAGCAGCATAAAAAAGTTAAAAGAAGGGATTCAACAAGAGATATATATTACATAACACTTCACAAACTTTATTAAAAGAACATTATTAAGGTTACAAAATCAAGCACTTTTAGGTCAGGTAATTAAAGAGATATACTGGTGTGTGCAATCTTAATTTAACCCTGCATGTATTACGATGCAGCTGTTAATTACATTATCACATACTGCTTTTCCCCAACAGGAAGCCTGCTTATTCAGTAGGTGAGTAGTGATTTACATGCTCTTTGTTTTACCCCATTTATTCAACATGTAGTTACAAACCTTTGTGAAATTCATCCAAAACCCACACTTAATACAAAAATATGCACTTCTTCATGAGAACTTCTATGACGCATTCATCATGGGACCTGAGTATTTTTAAAATACTTATACCCAATTACCTGTGGGGGCACATTTCTCACAAGAAAACCACTCTCTCTCCAATCTCTTAGTTCTAATCTTCAAAGGAAACTTACAAAACACTTCCCAGAGATGAGCCTGTGAACTCCACTTCATCAACCTCCTGGATACTAAAAATCATGGACTAAACATAGACATTGGATTTATGACACATTATAATCTGCCTGACATCTGACTCCCCAGGTACCTCTCCACTATTCATCCCCTTTCTCTCCCCCCACCCAGCCTATCTCTTACCCATTGACTCCTCAATCTACATCTTCACTGACTGCCTGTCTTGTATGCATACCAGCTCAGCCTCTGGCTTATTTACTTTTCATTCCATCCAGGAAGAGCACACACCAACTGCTGAAACTTCCTTAGCCTGACGAAGGTTTTTTGAACCCGAAAGCTTGCTGAATTTTTTTTCCAACTATTTCAGTTGGTCTAATAAGAGATATCAGATTCACCCAAAGAACCTTGTCTGCCTTTAAAATACTAATGTGGTTATCATCACAGTTCTGTAGTGAAGAAAGGTGGTATTATTTTCCCTATTTTATATCTGTAGAACTGAGACAGAGGGATGATGGCCAAAACTCTCAAAATACACACTAATTTTTATTGTCCAACTTTAGATACTCAGGGTGTCTTTACACGTACCTAAGTGCTCTCTGGAGTGAAGCAGGGTTGCTTTAATTAGAGCGGCTCTAAGAGCCTCTGTAATTAAAGAGCCTGCAGCATCACATGAATTGTCTCCCATGCTTCAAAATAATGGCAGAAGTACTTTAACTAAAGCTTGCCATTTTGAAGCATGGGGACACTGAATACACATAATGCAAAGGCTGCTGTAGCATGCTAATTAGCACACATTTAGCTAATTAGCACGCTCCAGCAGACTCAATTAATTGAGCCTGCTCTGACTCGTGCTAACTAGCACACATTGAAGCAGACATCTGGCATGTGTATAGGTGCCCTTAGAGCTTAACTTTTCAGAGTTTTTAGTGTTATAAATTGCTTGGCTAACCATAAACACCATCCTTTTTCTTCTCGCCTTATTCTAACATTCACAGCAAATGAGGCAGGGGTCCTACAGGTAACAGTTTTCTTTATTACAAAATTGTCCTGAATTCCCTGAGCATTATCCACTCTCTACAATGAATGAGGTAGAGATCTTTTGGAAAGATTAATTACAATATCACATACTGTTTTTAAAGACCAAATCATAAAGCTTATGCACAAGAGGAGTGAACTAAGGTTTCTTAAATCAACTTACCACATTTTCTTGAATCAAAAATAATTTTTGAAATATAGAGTCTACTTATTGGAGGGTTGTCTTTAATTCATCCCTCCCACTGCTACATGGGAGCAGGGGGGGGGGGGGGGGGGAGGGGAGAGGGGGGTGTGGTGGTGGACCAGCGCACAGTAGATCTTGGGTTGCTTTTAAATGCCAAAGGTAATCTCCTACTTAAAAAGGTTGGAGACCTCCCTCCCAGCCTCTTCCACCTTCCCTCACAGCCTATTCTCCCTACTTCCCTGCAGCCTCTGCTCCCTGCTTCCTCCCCAGCCTCTGCTCTCCCCCTTCTTCACAGTCTATATTCCTTCCTCCTCACAAACCTGTGCTCTGTGCCAGTAGACTCTGCCCGTTTCTAGCCTGGGGCAATGAGCATCCCTATTCCATCCCCAATAGCAGCCATGCAGGTGGCACACCACTTCTACAAGGCTAGTCTGGGGCTGTGCTCTATGTCCCAGGCTGCAGCATGCATGAAACCTAACAACATGGAACAAGGTTGTGGGGGAGAGGGGCAGGCAGGGAATCAGAGGCTGCATGGTGAGGGAGAAAAGAGTCTGAAAGGGGGAGAGGATGGGGTGCAGAGGCAATGGAAGACAGGGACAGGCAGCATCTGCAGATATGACCGTGACCCCAAGAAAGGGCTAGAATCCAAGCCACAGCAAACTTTTGCCCCCCCCCCCACCCGTGCCCTTGTATTTGATTCTAAGATGAGGGGCTTCCCTTCCATGTTCAATGAAGCAGGGAAATCCTGTTTTAGAATTAAGTGAATATGGTAATTATTATAAGTATGATGTTTCCTATTTTCTTAGTGCTTGAAGAAATTATGTTAAATATATCTTACAAGTGCTTTGTAGACAGAAGCAGTAGGTGGTGAGAATTGTAAGGATAGCAAACATCAAAAGCTACAAACAAACAGAGAAGTAAGCAAGTACAGGTGCCAATCATGGAGGAAATAAAAGGCAAGGAATGTAAGGTAGGATATGTCACTAAGCACACTAAGGAATCGCACAAATGGATAGGAATAAAAATCAGAAAAGCAAAAATGAACAACAAGATAAACAAGATAGAAAAATAATCACAAATATGTCAGTTGAAAAGCAAAAGCTAGGAAAACAGTGGCTTCGTTACTCAAGTGAGACCACAAGATGAACTTAATTAATATATATACAAGAGGAAGGGATTTACATCATGATAAGTAAAGAAAGTGTTAGGGAGTATGGCTGTGCAAAATTTCACCGACTGTTTTGTTTCAACTCTGTTTTGACTCATTTCAAGCTAGAAACAGTGAAATCAAAATGAAATGAAAGGCTTAGAAATAGCCTTGAAATGAAACAAGGGCAGTTGAAATGTTTTGAAAGTTTCGAAATGTCTCAAATTTCAAAGCTGGGCATGCTTTCAGGGAAACAGAAAGTAAAGAGAGGGAGGGGGAAGAGTGAGGAAGGACTGCTCTGATTTTGACTGTGTAGTTGGCCAGTGACTGTGATCCTTCCCTGAGGTCCCTTCCAATCCCAGTGTGCTGGGGCAGGGATGAAAAAACAGCATAAGCAGCAGCATTTTTTTAACTGGACTGCTTTCTGCGTTGGGGGTCACTTACTGAACTGTGTCTTCCAGCAGCTCAGCAGCATCAGCCAACAAAGGCTATCATTTCCTACTTGCTAGCCTGTTCCTAGAAAGTGGGATCCTTCAATAACTTTTGCATTCTATACCCCTTTATTTTATTATTATATTAATTCATTCCTTTCAATTTATTTCTCCCCAAAAACCCTCTTTTTGTTTCTGTTAGTCTATTTTGATTCTTTTCCCCCAGAAAAGAAATCTGTGCTTTCTCTCACAGTGTGCATTCCATTCATTGTGCAGGGAAGCACAGCATATATTGCATATTATAATATAGAATTTATTCAGGAACACATACTACATACATTTATATATTTTATTACATAAATACATACATACATGCATGACATAAATACACATACATACAATTATCTTATCTACATATATTACATAACTCAGATTACATTACAGAAAAACACACAGATTTTCCAGCACACCAAGGCAACAACACTGAAACACACCATGAAGCATGCTGGAAAGGCAGCTGGCAAGCCTTCAGGGAGGGGCAGAAGAGGGGGTAGAGCGAGAGCTCTAAGTTCCCCCTGCCTTCCCTCTCCAAATTGAGATGCAGCCTCTTTGCTACAACATGTAGGCATGTGGCTTCCATTAGTTCTACAGGCAACGATGAGAGGGGAGCAGTGCCAGTGCCACTTCCTGTGCCTGAGTCTGCATCCCCTTCACGAGCACCAGCCATAACCCCCGACTACCACCACCATGACAGCAAGCAGCAGCACCAACATGCCAGTCTCCTCCACCCCCATTTCACTTCCCATGCTGAGCCTTCCAGTGTCAGAGGAAGAGCTGGATCTGGATCTGAGTGCCCTAGCAAAGGAAATTCTGGGGAAGGGGTGGGAATCATCTGAGTGTGTGCTCCACACCCCTCAAGTTTCCCATAGACCCAGGTCTCCTTCCCCAGAAGGCACTTCAGAGGAGGCTGAGGTAGAGGGTGTGGAAGCAAGTGGCTCAGCTGAGTTTGCTCCTCTTGTTGCTGTGCCTGTGCCTGCTGAGGAGGGGGAAAATGCACCCGCACCCCAGAAGTGAGCAGGTAGTGTGGTCATTGTGAGCTAGAAGATGATCCCACATATGCTATCTGCCTGCACAGCTAAGCCAAAGCCAGCTGGGGCAAGGGAACAAAACACACGAGCACCATGGGGATGCTGATGCATTTCCGCAGGCACAATCCCCTTCCCCTTGCTCCTCCTCAGCCTGGCACCAGTGGGAGAATGCCCAAAAAGAAGTCCCCCTCTCACTCCAGAGCACCCATCTCCCCAAAGCAGAGACAGATGACCCTGAAACAGTAGGGGAAAGGCAGACAGAAAGGGGGATGCATTGCAAAGGTGAGAAATGACTGGGGAGATGCTTGGTGTGGACGGCCAGCCCTTCTCCTTAGTGGAGCAACCAGGGTTCAGGTGGATGATGGCATTTGTGGCCCCATGCTACCAAGTGCCCACATGCACCACCTTCATCAGGATGCATGTGTCCTCCCTGTCTGAGGCATGCAGGGAGTACTTGAGGGAGGAGCTGTGCAAGGCAGGTGCACAGGTGGCCTTACACTTCACCTGTGGACACTTCACATCTGGAGCAGCTGGGGGGGAAATCATACCTACCTCTCCCTCACAGGGTAGTACTTGAGGGAGGAACTGCACAAACCACTTTTCACAGATAAGCCTATGAACTGCACATCATCAACCTCCTAGGTACAGTAACTCATGGACTCAAGACAGACATTGGACTTCTGACACACTACAACCTGCCAGACATCTGACTCTCCAGGTACCTCTGTACTTTTACCTGTGCTGTTACATTCCCCTTTCACCTCCCCACCCCCACCATCCTGTCCTTCAGCCCCTGATGCGTCCATTTCCATTTTCACTGACTGGCTTCCTTGCTAGCATTGTATGTTAGCCTCTGGCTTCTTTACTATTCCTTCCATCCAGGAAAAACGCACACACACACCAACTGCAGGTGCTTCCTCATCCTGATGAAGGGTTTTTCAACCCAAAAGCTTGCTAAAATATATATTTCTCCACCTAATTGGTTGATCTACTAAAAGATACCAGATTGAACAAAAGAACCTTGTCTGCCAATGTCATGTTCTTAGACTAACACGGCTACAACCTACACCCCTAGGACTTGTCCTGGGTCAGTTGACTGGAAGGGCTCAGGGCCCTGGGCACATCTAAGCCCCAGGGCTGGGGCAGGCAGGGAGAGTTCTCTCACAACTGTTGGAGAAGAAGCTCCTGTAGGAAAGGAAAGAAAGGCTCTGTGACAGTTTGGCTGCCTGAGATGCTAGTGCTACTGTGCTGCTTACTTACCTGTTGTTATTTAAAGTGGCGGACCAGACTGAGGCTGTAGGGAAGAAGGAGACCTAATTGGGTCATGCTACCATGTCATGTAGAAACCTCAGTGCCTGTAAGAGATCACCTTAATACAGACACAAAATCACACGTCATGAGTTTGCTTCTCAGCAGCTTGAGGTTCAGTTTCCCAGAAACCCCTGTACCTATCTCCTTGAAACCTAGCAGGCTTCATGGCTTCAGAAGGGACTACCATGACTGCTGTTTTGACCCCACTGTGCTGTGCCTTAACACACACACACACATACACGTAACAAGTTTTGCTTGTTAGCAGCTTGAAGTGCAGTTTCCCAGAAACCTCAGAACCTATCTCCTTGAAACTTGTCAGGCTCCATGCCTACCAAGCTATCATGCCAGAAGGGGCTAGTGTGTCTGCTGTTTCACCCTGCTGCACCTTAACACACATACGTGACACAAGTTTATCTTGTAACCAGGTTGAAGTGAAGTTTCCCAGAAACCCCTGAGCCTATCTCTTTGAAACTTGGCAGGCTTCATGGCCTTGACAGGTGCTACAAAGCCTGCTGTTTTGACCTCCCCCGCCTCTTCCTTCACACTTAGAAGTGACGTGAGTTTTGCTTTCAAGACTTTGAGATGCAGTTTCCCAGAACCCTTGGACCTATCTCGTTCACAGTTGGCAGCCTTTGTGGCCTGAGCAGGAGCTACCATCCCTGCTGTTTTTCATTTGAATAAAGCAAGTAATGACAAAGTTATAGGCAATTTTATGATTCCCCATTATAGTCTATGGGCGAAATGTTGAAACGCATTGAAACAGTGAAACAGTTTCAATGAAACAAAATGGAACAGTGCTTTGAAACAAAATGAAACATCAAAATGAAATACCATCCTTTCAAAATGGTGAAACAGAAGTCAAAATGAAAGTGCTATTTTGCACAGCCCTATTACGGTGCTTCTGACAAACCTGAACAGACCTGATAGAATTCATCCTAAAGTGATGAAGGAACTGACGGATTACAGAGGCCCTGGAGGTCATATTTGCAAATTCTTGAATGACAGGTGTCAAGTCTCAGAAGACTTAAGGAAGGCAAACAGGGCGCATCTACATAAGACACTTCATGTGTAAAAGACTAATTCTACTGTGGATTAGGGTGGCTGGCAAAAACCATGCTAATGCACAGTAGACTTAGTCTAATGCACATTAATGTAACAAAAAAGCATTCATTATTGCTAATGCGCAGTAACACCAATTATGGCACATTAAGTTAGTACCTGTTATTACAGGTCCTAACTTAATATGCCATAATTATGGCACATTAATGAACATGTAGACATAACCACAGTGTCCATCTTTAGAAAGGAGGAAAAGAAGGACCATATGAATAACAACTCATCAACCTAACTAAAATGTGGGAAATTACTAGAGAAAATTAAAAAGCAATCAATTTGTAAATATGTGAAGGGAGAGGGGATGATCATTACCAGGAAACATAGAATTGTTAAGAATAAATCAAATCAAATCAACTTGTTTTCCATTTTTTATTGAGGTAACCAGACCAATGATTAAGGGGAGTGCAGTGGATATATTACATCTGAATTTTAATAAGTCTTCTGACTCATTTCCACATGCCATTCACATGAGTAAGCTGAAGGAATTTCAGCTAAATAGAATTATCATGATGTGGATACATGCCTGGTTAAATAATCACAAGCAAAAAATAACTAAAATTGATCAACGGTAAACTGGCAAGAGGTCTCAAATGCTGTTCCACTGGATTTTTCTATGGGTCTGGTACCAATAAATATTTTTCTTAATGATTTGGATGTAGGATTAGAAAGCATACTGATCATATTTGCAAACTACACAAAACTAGGAGGGTTGCAAAAACTTTGAAAGATATCATTAAAATTGAAATGGATATTGAGAATTTGGGGAACTGAGCTATAGAGAACAAAATTACATTCAACAAAACACTTGTAAGATGCTACACCTTAAGGGAAGAAAAACCCAAATACAGAAGTACGGAAAGTGGGATAATGGGCTTGGCAGTAATATTATTAAGAAGGATCCAAGCAATTCTTGATTCTGGATCAAAAACATGACATTAGTTAGCAATATAACACTGTCAAAAAAACAAGTAAATACAACTGATTTAAAGGCTTATTGTTTTCACTCCAAAGGTGTTAATGATCATCTCTCCTGTGTAATAGTCTTGATGTTCTACCAGTCAAACTAATCTTTTTTAGGTTAATTTTGCTGTCCGCTAGTTGTTTCTGGTTGCTCTCCTCCTATTTCAGGTTTAGTTATATGGGAAAGGGAGGGTGGGTCTGCTAAAAATCAGGCTCTGTCCCTGCTCTATACAGCCAGAACTCTAAAGGTTCCCCCCCTCCCACCTCCCACTTTATTCTGCCTTTCAAAAACAAAGCACTTATATTCTAGGGTGTGCTGTACTGAGAAAATTCAGTATTGTGTTGGCTCAATTGAAGAGTTTTACTTTGAAATTTAGAAACTTTATTTTCAACTTCTAATTCTGAACTAAGACAAAATGAAGCTCCTCTTTAGAAAAATGTCGACATCCCATTTTCAAAAAAGGGAGGAAGGACGACCCAGTAAACTATAAGCTAGTTAGTCTTACCTCAATCCTGGGTAAGCTTTTTGAGAGAATTATCCTGGCACATGTCTGCGAGGGGCCAGCAGGGGAGATTATGCTTAGGGGCAACCAACATGGGTTCATTAGAGGCAGGTCCTGTCAGACCAACCTGGTGGCCTGCTATGATCAGGCCACAAAATCCTTAGATGCAGGTGTAGCTGTGGACGTAGTCTTTCTGGACTTTAGGAAGGCCTTTGACACTGTCTCTCACCCCATTCTCGTTAAAAAGCTAGAGGACTGTGGCATCGACACCTACACAGTCAAATGGGTCACTACTTGGCTGGAGGGCCACACCCAGAGAGTGGTGGTGGACAGGTTTTATTCAACCTGGAGGGACATGGCCAGTGGAGTTCCGCAGGGCTCGGTCCTCGGGCCTGCACTGTTCAACATCTTCATCAGTGACTTGGACGAGAGGGTAAAAAGCACCCTGTTCAAATTTGCAGACAACACTAAGATGTGGGGGGATGTGGGCACACTAGAAGGGAGGAATAGGCTGCAATTGGACCTAGACAGGTTACAGGGGTGGGCGGATGAGAACAGGATGGGTTTCAACACTGACGAGTGCAGGGTACTGCACCTGGGGAGGAAAGAACCAGCAGCATACCTACAAGCTGGGGAACTCCCTTCTTGTCAGAGCAGAGGCAGAAAAGGATCTTGGAGTCATTATTGATGCCAAAATGAACATGAGCCGACAGTGTGGGGACGCAATCAGGAAGGCCAACTGTACCTTGTCATGCATCCACAGATGCATCTCAAGCAGGTCGAAGGAGGTGATCCTCCCCCTCTATGCAGCACTAGTCAGGCCGCAGTTGGAGTATTGCATCCATAGTGGCCGTTTACAAACTAGTCAGAGGGGACCAGCAGGCATTGGGGGAGTCCCTGTTCCCCCGACCACTACCAGGAGTGACTAGAAATAGCAGTCACAAGCTGGCAGAGGGTAGATTCAGGCTAGACATCAGAAGGCACTACTTCACTGTCAGGGCGGCTAGGATCTGGAACCAACTGCCAAGAGACGTGGTGCTGGCTCCTACCCTGGGGGTCTTTAAAAGGAGGTTAGATGAAAACCTTGCTGGGGTCGTTTGACCCCAGTACTCTTTTCTGCCATGGCAGGGGGTCAGACTTGATGATCTGCTCAGGTCCCTTCCGACCCTACCTACTATGAAACTATCACAAATTATTTCAATATTTTTAAATTTTTTTTCTTAATTGAGAGACTCGTAAAATTATAAATGATGCTACACTGAACATAGTTTTGGATTTGAAAAATCTGACCATATTCCAAAAAGTACACATTAAATTTAAAAAATGATTTACAAGTTCTACTAATAAATTCCTGAAAACTGAATACCAGAAAAGCTAAGATAACTCTTAGCATTGGGTATTGAAGGCAGCAGCTCTGTATTCTGTTGTTCTGATTCAATTTGATCTTTACAGAGAAAAGATCTACACTGTTAATCCAAATGCAGAAATTTGCCCTTATTAAGAGGCTTCACATCAAAGTATTCCATTGAGAAAAATTGCATGTAAATCCCTAAGAAGTCAGAATTCTTATTATAGCATAAAACAGATCCCTAAAGTAATTATTTTAATATTTTTTTAGTCTTCCTTTCATTTATATTTAAAATATTCTTTCTTTACTCCCCATCCCTCCTCCCTCACTGGGGAGCCCTACAGAGAGAAAGAAATAGTGAAATCACAAAGACTAACACAAGTTCAATAAGCCTGCTTCTTCTCCAAGAATTTTGAAAATATACTGAGTAGAAGAGACAAAAAAGAATCCCTAAGGAACCATGTTGAAACCTCAACAGACAGAAACTACCTAAGTGACCTTCGGTGCTATGACCCCTGCCCCCCCCCCCCCCCCCCCCCAAAAAAAATAAGAGTCCCAGAAAAACAGAAAATAATCATTTTTTTTGTTTCATTCACACTCTTTTCGTGGAAGCAGAGAAGGGATCACATTTTTTTCTTCACCATTAAGCCTCAATGAATCATATCAGCCCCAAATCCAATGGCCCAGCCTCTATCAAACTTTACAAAAGGAGCAACTGTTTCACTCACACACCAAATCTCCATAAAAAAAGTATTACATATATCTCCTTTCCTTAGGATCATTTGGAAGTAGACAGTCCCTTCCAAATGTTTGAGATAACTTTTGCACAAGGCCACACATACTAACTCCCATTCTCAGTAAAGGGGAAAAGAGCTTATAATTGCCATGCACCACTGAGAGACTTTACCCTTTATCCTTCCATTTTAGATTTATCTGCCAATTTAAGTAAATGCATAATAGGGGATAAATATTAGCATTTCTTTCAAGCCAACTAGCACTTAAAACTTGCAGCTGTCCAAATTATGCAACCTTCTGACTCATTTCTAATTAGCTACACATAATGACTGCTAATCCTTCTGTTAATTAACCCTGCCTTTAGTTGAAAATGTATTTTACTTTGATGAAACAGGAGTGGATTCTTAGATCCCTTTTTATTTTATTTTTTTAATTCCTCTTTGAAAATAGATGAGAGGTATCTTATAGCTGGCCCTTTCTTCTCCTTTGTCCCTTTGCCTAATGCTATTCATTTGCTAAGTCCTTGCTGGGAGAAAAAGGAGCTGATATCTGGTTGCTCACATTTTAATCTAACCTGGCCATCTCTACACAAGACACTGACTGTACAGTAGCTCATTACTACTGTGCAGTAGAGTCACGTGGCAGGAAATGTGATGCAACACTATTGTGCAGTAATAATGAGCTACTGCACAGTCAGTCACCTCAAAAATTACTTGGTGAAACTACTGCATAGTAACTCTGGTTACTGGGCAGTCATTTAGTACTTGTGTGTACAAGTGTATACAAGCATATACAAGTACTTGAATATACAAGCACTAAATGACCGCATAGTAACAACTGCTTAGTCAGTGTCTTGTGTGGATATGGACACTGTGAAATAAAATAATGCTACATAAATAGATGAGAATAAAATAAAGAGATAAAAGACCAATTATTATTTATGTAGTGTCCATTACCAATTATTAGGGCTGTGCAAAATTTCACTGGCTGTTTCATTTTGACACTGTTTTAACTCATTTCAAGCTCAAAACTGTGAAATCAAAATGAAATGAGGGGCTTTGAAACAGCCTCGAAATGAAACAAAGGAGGTTGAAACATTATGAGAGTTTAAAAACATTTTGAGTTTTGAAGCAGCCCGGCTGAGTTCCCCTCCTGAGTGCAACGATCTGGCTGGGGAAGGGAACTCAGCCCAGTTGAAGGATTCCCAAGAATGGCATGTGGATTGCTGGGGCCTGGGCACAGGCACAAGGAGCATAACACTAAGGGCTGGCACTACTCAGAGCCACAACAGCTGCAGCTGGATTCATGTCTTGGTGCTGGGACAGACCTGTTGCTGGGAGTCCCACAGGTCATGAGTGTGGGACACTGGCTGGGCTGTGGGTTAGGAATGAGGGACAAGGGCATGGGCAGGGGCAGGGCACAGGTATCCCAGTGCTGCTCAGTGCCCCACATCCTGGTGAGTGAAGTGAGTAGGGGCAGCTCTGATTTTCCTATAAAAAACCAAAAGCAAAGTCCAATGTGTATAGATATTTAGAATTCATTTTACTATGATGACAGTGGCACTGGTAAGCTTCCAAACTGCTTTAAAATTGCAAATATATCAATAAAAAATTGGCCAACTGATCTCTCTCGATATATAGTGGTGTTTCATTTTAATTGTGGAAGAATGTGGAATTAGGGTTTTTTAATGATAGAATTTGTGGGTTTTATCATAAAATTTCCAATTTTTAAACAAGGAATACCAGGATCCAGGCTGATGAGGCAAGTGGCGGGACCTGAGCAGAGGAGCCTGCCCAGGCCAGCACCAGGAACCCAGCTGCAGGGCAGATGAAGTGGCTGATCTCCTAACCATTTAGGGCCAGGAGGATGTGCTTCAACAGTTCAAAGTACGAGCACATCTTCTGGGTGAAAGCTTCTCAGATGGCAGAGCAGGGGCACCAGAAGACATGACATCAGAGTTACATAAAGGCCAACTGTGCAGCAACAGTCCACTGGCAGCTGGCACAGAGGTGCAGAAGGCTCTGCTGCAGTGCCCATACCACAGCCCAGGCAGTCTTGTGGTCCCCGTCTGGGTCTGGCAGGCACACAGCCATGGGACCACAAGTCCAAAGGGGCAGATACTGTTGCAGGTGGCAGCAGGTCACAGCCAGGCAGAAGCCCCCACTGACAGACTGCTGCAGTGGGTAGAAGGTGCTGGGGCCAGTCTAAGTCAGGGCTGCTTCAGCAGTCCAGCTGGAACAAGGATACCAAATGGCTGGGCCTCAGAAGCTCCTGAGAGCAAGTAGCCCTGAGCTGCTCACCTGGGCAGCTTTTTATACTGCTGGGGCCAGCACAGGTGTTGGCCCCAGCCCCTAGTTCCCCATGGCTGAAGATCCAAGAGGAGCTGGGCAGGGTCAGTTTGCCCCAAGTAGCATAATTTGCCCAACACCAAAGTACATGTTCAGGCACATGTGCTGAGGCAAAAATCTCTGGCACAAATTTTTGCTGTTCCTATTGGAACTGCTGCAAGTGCAAGTGCCTACATGTGTGGATGTGCCCTGGGGGTGCAACTACACATGCAATTAGCACATAGCATGTGGCAGGGGCCAGCCTGCCACTCCAGAGTTGTTCCACCCTGGCTTAACATGCTACACAGGGCATGGCTGGGGCACAAGAGGAACCTATACACATGATGAACCTCTGCTTCAATGTATGCTAATTAGCATGCATCACAGAAGACTCAATTAATTTTCTGCAAGTCTGCTGGAGCATGCTAATTAGTCTGCTCTAGCAGCCTCTACATACGCATTTCAGTGTACACTGCTCCGCTGTAGGATAGTACTTGACCCGGACAGTACTATCCTCCAGTGGAGTTAATTAATTTACTGCACCCTAATACAGGTCCATGTGTAGACACTGATGCTTTATTGCAGAGCTAATTAATCAGCTCGCCAGTAAAGCGCACATGTAAATGCACCCTGGAGGAGTTCATTGTTTAGTATCTCTCTGTTAAGCACTAACAACATGTTTAGCATTGTAGCTAACATAAAAATAAAGCAAGTCCATTACTCCTATGAGCTTACAAGATAAATTTTGACATAGGAAAGGGTTCAATCCACCTGACTAGGCAATTGTGTACCTTGTTTTTTTTCCTTAGAGTTCTGTCAGCCAAGTAGGCAGGCACGGGCCCTGCTTAACTTATAAGTTCCAGAATATCAAAGTCTAAGGTAATATAACTCAGACCACCAGATATCTAGCTCTACGTACTATGACAGTTCTGGTTATTCATTAGATTGTTGCTTCACATGAAGTTACATCATCACTTTTTCATATGCAAAAAGCTTGAAATATTTCAACCAAACCAGTTGTCAGGGACTCAGTTCAGGCTGGCCTGTCTGCTCAAAGTACTGCAGAACCATACCTGCAGCAAGCCCTATCTAATGAACTCTGCCTAAATTTAGAAGCAGGAAGCATCTTGACTGGATGCTGGGAGCACCACCTAGGCATTTAGCACCAGCTGGGGGCCCCAGTTTGCAGGCTAGTCAACAGTTGTGCTGTGGCAAGCTGCCTGGTTTCTGTCTCTAGTTTTTGGTTTATTTCTAGACTTCAGCTTTGAATTTCCCTGTGATTTTGTTTCCTGGCTCCTGGCCCTGATTTTGGTTCTGCTTTGGGACTTCACCCTGTGAATTGCCCCCCAGATTGATATGTGGCATCTGACCCTGAATTGTGTTTTAGACTCTATTTCTGGATCTCCCTCTGGATTTGGTATATGGCTCCTGCCCTTTGACCCAGGCCCAGGCCCTGCTTTCCATTAGTAGCCTAACCATTAGGCAAGAAAACCTATACCCCAGTCCCTTATACCACTCAACACAGATTCTGCATACAATATGACTAGATTTGTGATTCAAACTCAGTTCTTGAAATTAAGGCTTTATACAAAAGTCCACTAATCACTTGTTTCTGAAACTTATGATTACAAAAACAAAATGAATTTGCTATGTAACTTGGATTTACTAGCATATCTCAAATGCTGCAACTTTTAGATTATTGAATTCAGAGTTGCTAGGCAAAATAAGCTATCTTTGAACATGAAGTACAACTTAATTATTGACCAACTTCATGCATACACTATCTTCATTTTAACTTCCTTTACACAAGCACCACCCCAAACAGGACTTTAAAATACTGTTATCTGCAGGAGAGGAGAAGCGAAGCTATCACCTGGCTGAGTTTTTCCCAATGAAAAGAGAATTACTGCTGCACAACCCATCTGAAAGCCAGTCTACCTTTATTCTATTATTTTCTTCTTTTTTTTCCACAAAACAAAATGAAAAAAATTGAGATGGTGATTGTAAATAGCTACCCCAATTGCTGCTTAGCATTGCAAAAGTGAAGAGGCTTCAGCAGCTAGTTTTAGGGAAACAGAGGCTGTGTACACATGTTCAAATCATTGGGAGAATTCTCCTGGGTTTGTTTTTCTGGTAGAAATGCTTACTTATCCAGACGCATCTGAAGAGATATCCAAATGCTGAAACCCCGAAGAGCAGAGAGCACACAGTGCTGCCACTGCATAGCCAGGGAACCCCTGTGCAAATGTCTCAGCATGTTCCCTAGCCCCCCACCCAGTCTGCCTGGAGACAGATGGTAGCAGTGTACAGAGTTGGGAAGCATGGGTGGAGGAAGAGAGCACCTGGTCTTCCTTGGATTATTTTTCTCTTGGGTTGGCTTTTTTTGCTCTGGGACAAAAATCTTGAATATCTGTACACCCATGGTTTCTACTAGGAGAGCAGTGATGCTCCCAGGAGAATATGAATATATGTACAAGGCAAGGGACATATACCTGTGTGTATGGTCAGCCCTGGTGGGGGGGTTGATGAATCAGGGTGACTGCCCCAGGTCCTGTGCTTTGGGGGGCCCCGAAAGAGCCAGGCAGAGTGGCACAGCAATTCCACGCTGCAGTCAGCTTCACATCTGGTTGCTCACCACCTCCCCCCCACCACACACACACACCACTGAATCCACCACCAGCTTCCTTGAATCCAGGGGTGGGGCCCCGCACAGGCAGATTTGCCCTGGGCCCCTCACCCTGCTCGGGTCATCTCTGACTGTATGCATCTTTCCTATGTTGTTAGTAGCGCAATCCCAGAACCCTCTCCATAAACAGACTCGCATACAACAGGAAAGATGATAAAAGGGAATCCTTTGGCTCAATTGAATAGAGCAAAAGTG
The DNA here is from genome assembly GCF_000455745.1 of Alligator sinensis. Classification (NCBI taxonomy): domain Eukaryota; kingdom Metazoa; phylum Chordata; order Crocodylia; family Alligatoridae; genus Alligator; species Alligator sinensis. The sequence continues at coordinate 1,770,547 of NW_005842034.1, read as the reverse complement.
TATGCAGCAAAATAAATAAATAAAACACTCAATATTATAGACCAAATTATCTGTTATCTATTATTCGGGACACAAATATCAGTATTCTCTCTTTAGCCAGATGACTTGGTTGGTGGTCATTGACAGGTAACTGCAAATTACCCCCTCAGTTGAGGAGTTTGCTACACATTGTCCAGATGTGATGTATAAGTTACTTTTCTACAATAGAGATTACTGTGGCTGCTGTCACACAAGCTTTCAATCTGCTATTAGACGTATTTCCCTAGTGGATGTATTTTATTAGTATTTCTCCTTTCATCAAGTATTGGTAAGGATAAAATATTTATAGATAGCATAAATATTTAGACATGCCTTTATAGAAGCATTAAAGAAAGAAAAATGTTTGGTGGCCCTTTGGAGAACACAACAAAAAAATTAAAAGAGGAAAGGATGCTCTTTTCCTTTCCCATGTTTGAAGCAATTCCCTTTTATTATTGTGCTGTGCCCAGTTTGAGAATTCAGAGGACTGGCTGCCCAATTGCAAAGCTATCTTCATTGTTTTGTGTCTAACATGTGGTCAGCAACTATTTCTCATTGCTTATTTTTTTCAATTTGCTGCTACCACTTCCGTAAAGAACATTATAAACCAAGACACTTGGCAAATATAACTTGTGTGTTCATCCTCTGAGCAGTCTTCCTAGTAGTTAGCTCTTTATTTGGAATTATTTCCCATAAGAGATTGCATGCTCCAATGGTCTCTGACAAACAAGGCACATTTGCTGTAAATGTTGATATGCTGTTTTGTTTCAGGATGCAACCACTGTTAATTTTAGTAAATAACTCCAATGCATACTTAGTCTAAGCTTAGTTACATTTCTGATGGGTGTATCCATGCGAAAGGCAAAATAACTTTTTTATTGCAGTTTTATTCACTAGCAATGCTACTTATAAAAGTGAGTTAGGATGAAGTGGATAAACTTTTTTAAAACTTGGTATTATGAGCTAACATATTTTGTGTGCATGTTGAATCTTTAGGGGTCCTGACAGACTCTATCCATTTTATTCTGAGAGTCCTTCCTTCTTTTTTTCAAGTTCATAAATCAACAGCAGGCCTGGTAGCACCGACTGAGGTAGCAGTTCTGCTTCAAATAAAGAAAATGATTCAAACAGCAGCAGGCTGAAGAAACTGGAAAGAGCAAAAGAAGCACCTGTGTCTTTTTGTTATTATATTTATTATCATACACACACACAAGGCATTTTTGTGGGCAGTTCTTAAGTAATTAATCTGATTTTGTTGTAAAATACATGGCAAATAATTAGGCACAAGTGAGGTTATTACCAACATTTTGCTCAGCTTGCTGTAAATACCACAAGTATTTACTAGTATTAATAAAAGATGATAGAGTTAAACATTGTATTGTTTTGGCACACAATTTCATGGTACTTACAACCTCTGATAAAGAATGCTATTAAAAAGGATGCATCAGCTGAGGCTACACTATCCCCAGCTTTCTAAAGACGTGTTTGATTTTATAAAAAAACAGAGGGCCAAGGCTACTGGAAAGTATGTTAGTATAAGAACATTTAAGAGTGAGTAAAGAAAAAAATAATATGGATTATCTAAGATTATCAGAATCACATAACTAATCTTCTTGCCAATAAAATGTGTACATTCAATAGAACCATAAAAATGAACTTTTTCCCTAACATTCTCTGGTTCATCAGCATCTCCTACATTTTTTTCTTCCTCTCTCTACATTTCTGTGCCTTTCTTTTACAATAAGGATTCTAGTAGGTTCCTACCACCTGCTTCCACATTGCTAGCAATCAAGCTGTCCCCTCACTCGATCTTCTTTTTCTAAAGGGAAATAAAAAAAAATAACTAAACACTATCAAGACTACAGGACCTGTGTTCACAGTATTTAAACCACCCATGGACAGGCTTTATTTTGTAGTGCTAATGATTTGTTCATGGCAACCTGCTTTACATTTTTTACAGAGCTCCTAAACTGTGCAAGTTAGAGAGAGAGCCCTACCAGGCACAATCACTCAGTCCTCTAAAATAGCTCCTGCTCCTGTACGTTTCAAGAGCTGCATAAGTATATGACATGTAGAACTCCTAGTACCCTGCTGATGCTCTGTTTCTTTGCAGGTTATGGGCTCTGGATCACAGTTGACAACTCCTGCAAGCTATACTTTCTTGACCCCATTCAACCTAGTTATGACTTTATGCCAGATACTTCATCAGTCAGCTCCTTGGTCCAAAAGGAACATCCTTCTGCAGAACCCTTTTAAGCTTTCCAGTGGTACAATGCATATGATAATCTTGCTTTCTTGTATATTTTTTAAATTGTTTTAATAACACTGAAAATTACTGAATGATGCTGTAACTCATTCACATTGTTACATAATTCTTAGGCAGCTCTCCAGCATAAATTTGGGGGCCATTACACATATTTTACGTCTAATGTTTTGTATGGTACAAAGTGCCTTGAAATTATTTGGCTCATTTCACAGCATCAAAATACTTTCCTCTCACCCTAGCAGAATACTTTCCTCTCACCCGAACAGGATCCTGATAGATGAGATATCACAAAGTTGGAAGTTGGCTCTTGCTAACAAATCTACAAATCTGGTCTTTCAGTCCATTATACAGCAGAATATGTTGTTGCTGATACTTTCTATATCAATGTCATTGCCCACAGAATATTTGACTATACATAGCATGTCTTCTACACTAGTTTCTTTTCATACTGGTGGCACAGGCAAGGAATGAGCTTTCAAAACTCCCTAAAGTGATTTAGCTTTGAGACTCCCATTAAAGGCATGAAAAGCTGAACAAGCTAATGAGGAATGTTTTGAAAATATTCCTGCCATGTCTCCTGTAAAGCTATAGCTATTGAGTTGCCTGACAATAGTTTCATAGTAACTAGGGTCAGGAGGGACCTGAACAGATCATCTAGCCTGACCCCCTGCC
>NW_005842034.1:1724784-1767349 GCF_000455745.1 Alligator sinensis | reverse complement strand
CCCTCCTCTGAACCCTCTCCAGGCTGGCCACATCCCTTTTGAAGTGCGGTGCCCAGTACTGGATGCAGTACTCCAACTGCGGCCTGACCAAAGTCGCATAGAGTATCACCTCTCTGGACTGGCTTGGGATGCATCTTTGGATACATGACCAGGTATGGCTGGCCTTTCCGGCTGTGGTCTGGCATTGGTGGCTCATGTTCATCTTGGAGTCAATAATGACTCCAAGATCCTGTTCCACCTCTGTGCTTTCAAGAGGGGAACTCCCAAGCCTATATGTATGCTGTGGATTCCTTCTCCCAAGGTGCAGCACCCTGCATTTGTCTACGTTGAACCCCATCCTATTCTCATCTGCCCATTTTTGTAGTCTGTCTAAATCTAGTTGCAATCATGGCATCAGTAATGTCAGTCTAGGACCGCTGTGACAATAGTTTACACATTTAGCTTTCATGATTTGCTTTGTCTACAATATGTGATTACAACATGTTAATCCACACAGGTGACAGATAAAATGAAGTAATCTTGCTGAATACATTGTATACTTCATTTTTGCCTTTTCCATTTTATGCAGCTTTAATTGTTAAAATAATACATTCCTTTAACATTTTAGTGTCTGCAAGAGGCTTTTCAAACTGACAAATATCCAATACTGTGTGTAGGAAAGTGCAATCTCCTCTGGCGTAAGAAGGTGAAAACCAAACAAGTACTTACAAGATGGAAGTTAGAAAAATAAAGGAAACACTTGTCAGGTGCAAAAACAGCTGAATTATAGCTGTAGCTGGTGACTATTAAATTTAAAGTGCTAGCCCCATAAAAAACATGAAGAGAAAAATAAGTTATTTCAAGTGGTTAACCCTGCAATGGAAGAGCTTTGAGGCATCAGAAAATGAGCAAAACTCATATTAAGAGGAAACTGGGATGCTGGGAAAATGGAAGGGGTAGCATTTACTGTGGAAAGAGAAAGAATGGGAAGAGGCTAGAAATTCTATCTAGTCAGTTACCTGAAATTGGAACAATGTGAAAATCCACTGATTCAGGGAGATCTTAGATGCAGATTCATCCAGAGTTCTGTGGTGTAAAACAGGGCATGTAACTGATTGTCCCCTGTGCATTAGGAGCTGATATTTGGAAGCCTACTGTCATGGCAACATACCCAGCTTGTTTACCCTAAGGTGACTTGAATCCAAGGATGCTCTACATGAAGGAAGCAGTCTCTTCACTCAAGAATGCAGTGATATTTGGTGCTTACAAACTGATTGGCCTACTTTTTTTTATATCAGTCTACTGAAATATTTATTAGCCATCTGTTATCTATTTAAAATTATTTATAAGTGAAATTGGAATATAAGCCCATCCCAATTATAGGAAACAATCTGCTGGCATGCTTGATACTTGTAGCCAGAGGCACATGATATTTTTGAACATCCATAGTCCTTAGTTGTTGTATTCAGTTTCTGTAATTATCAAAGAAGGTTATTTGAAGACTTCTTATTTCATGTATATTTGTTTTTGTAATGAAACACATCTAAAAATATTTCAGTTTATGGCTGTAATTGTGACGTAACATTAAATAACAAAGCGCAATGCTATTTATTATAGGTGTCTGTATAGTGGTTTGTATATTTCATGGATTTCACATTTAAAAGAGCGTTTAAGCTTTTTATTTTGCTTCCCATTCTTCAACACGAAGTTCTTTATATTAGATAGGTATTGATTGGTAGAACAGACATATAATTTCACAGAATCAGATGTTGAAAGAAGAATCAAAAGGAAATGTCAAACATGTCTTCTAGGGTGGAATCCAGTCTTATTCATCAATGAAACTAGAAAGATATATCCTCCAGATTCATATTGTGCTAAATTTGTAACTAACTTTAACATACATTTTAAAAGAAAGTTAATGTTACATCATTAAGCACTCAAAGAAAGATTAACAAAAAATGTTTGTTCAAATTTCATCTTGTTTGTCCTCATTTAGGTGCCTTAAAGTGGCTTAATTTTTATAGGTATCATGATTAAAGTTGAATGAGAATATCCATATTTTGAGAACTTTCCTATTCTGAAAAGTTTCATCTCGATATGAAGTTTGCTTATTTTCCAATGCCTAAGAACCCTTCCATTACAGGGGGAAGAAATTGTTTTCTTCCATGTTGGCTGACTTGCTGGAGAGGGCTTTAAAACTAGGTACGTCAGGGGATGGGTATGCAGACAGGAATGCAAGCTGGAAGACAGCCAAGCAGGAAGGACATAGAGAGGGCAGTCAGGGAGGTCTTGGGCGGCTGGAATGAATTTGGGGTGGCAGGGAACTGGGGGTTACCAATAGGGAACTTATGTGTCTATGCACAAAAGCTAGAACTATGGGGAATAAACAGGAAGAACTAGCACTCCTGCTAGCAAATAGGGAACACGATCTCGTTAGAATAATGGAGACCTGGTGGGATGCCACGCATGACTGGGCTGTATGCATAGAGGGCTACAGGCTTCACAGAAGGGATCAGGTAGGGAAGAAGGGAGAAGGTGTAGCTCTCTATGTAAAGGAGAGGTATGCCTCCTTGGAGACACAAAATGGATCAAGGGAAGGGTGACTCAAGACCCTGTGGGTCAAGATACAGGGTGGGGGGGTGAGAAAAAGGAGACTTTGATGGTAGGCATCTAGTACAGACCACCACACCAGGAGAGCTGGATCTGTAATTTTCCAGAGAAATGATGAAAGCTACACGTTCAAGGGACATGATTGTCATGGGTGGCCTCAATTACCCTGACATGGGAGGAGCACTCAGCCAGATCTGACCAGTCACATAGGTTTTTGACCTGCATGGAAGAACTTTATTTAGTACAGGAGGTGAAGGGGCCATCCAGGGGCAAGGTTTTGTTGGATTTGGTTCTAGCCAAAGGGGATAACCTGGTGGTAGATCTAGGGATCTAAGGATTGAGGATAATCTGGGACATAGTGATCATGAGATGATAGCATTCACTACCTGTTGTAGGGCAAGGAAGTCCGCTAGTAAGGCAGAGGTGCTTGACTTCAGGAAGGCTGACTTGAATGAGCTTAGGAAAATAGTAAGAGAGACCCTATGGGAAGAAGGACTGGAGGGGAAGGGAGTTCAGGAAGGGTGGTCATTCCTCAAACTGAGAGAGAAACTGGCAGAAGGCATGATGTGGAAGGATAGCCAACATGGTTTCATTGTGGCCATATCATGTCTGGCCAACCTCATCTGCTTCTATGATCAAGTAACAAACCGCTTAGGTTTGCTTAGGTGTGGGAGTCATGGTTGATGTCATATACTTGGATCTTAAAAAGGCCTTCAATATGGTTTCTCATGATGCTCTTATAAAAAAATTGAGGGATTGTGGGCTGGCAGAGTCAATGGTCAGATGGGTTGGGAACTGGCTAAGGGGTTGACCCAGAGAGTGTTAGTGGATGGGTCTGGATTAGATGAAGAAAGAATAAATGCAGAGTGCTTTATCTGGGGAGAAGTAACTAGCGACATGAATATAGGTTAGGTGATGATATCCTGGCCAGCGTGATGGCTGAGAGGGACCTTGGAGTTATGGTTGATCACAGGATGAACATGAGCCACCAGTGTGATGCTGTAGTCAGCAGAGCTAATAGCATACTGGGTGCATTAGCCAATGCTTCGCGAGCCGGGCTAAGGAAGTGATACTTCCTTTCTACTCATCACTGGTGAGACCTCAGCTGGAGTACTGTGTCCTGCTCTGGGCACTCCACTTTAAAAAAGATGTGGAGAATCTTGAAAGGGTCTAGAGAAAGGCCACAAGAATGATCAAGAGCCTGGAGGACACACCTTATGAGGAAAGACTAAGGGATCTGGAACTGTTCAGTCTGGGGAAGAGAGAAGACTGAGGGGGGGGGGATTGGAGGCTGTCTATAATTATGTAAAGGGTGAATATATTAGAAACTGAGAGAAAAACTGATCATTAGGGCACCCCAGGGGAGGAGAAGGACCAATGGCCATAAGCTGTTAGAGGACGGTTTCAGGTTGGATGCAAGGAATAAATTCTTTGTGGTAAAGGTGACCAGAATCTGGAATAGACTTCCCAAAGAGGTGGTGCAGTCCCCAACCCTGGAAGTCTTTAAGAGGAGACAGGACAGACCCAATACCAAAGATGTAATACATGTCTCTGGACCTCCCTTTATACCATGTCCCGTGCCTCACAGATGGCATCACTATATGGCAGTGGCCCCACAATAGCCCCTATTACATTCCAGTCTGATATGTCAGACACTGTGCTGGATCCCTCCTAAGCAGGCAGCCTAACCTCCACTGTCATGAGATGCTGCAAACTCCCTAGAGCCCTTTCCCTCTCAGCAGTGGCCCCTTCTGGGACCTTTGGCTGCACAGGCCCTGGTCTCACTACTAGGGCAGTCAGAACTCTAGGCTCCTGGCTCTGGCCATCCCTCTCAGCAGGCTCTCTGGCCCTTTGACAGTTCTGATCCTGGCCTCAGCACTGACCAGTCACAGGTTTCCTGGCTAAGTTCCTGAGCAGCTAGCCCTCTTCTGCTCATACAGGTCTGCCTTCTTGGGCCCCTCCAAACACTGCTCACTCTCTCTAAAGCTAGTCTATGCAGTTCTTCAGGCCCACCCATGCAGAACCTATTCTACACAGCCTCCTACTCACACGCCCCCTCACTGGGGCCACTAGGTCTTACACCCCTTAGGCCTCAGGCCTGATGACATGCTTGCACACCTTGCTTGTCCCCTCTATGGGGTAACCCACCAGGTCATTGGGGGATGAGGCTATATGGCATCCCATACTCACCTTCCACTAGGGAGGCACTGGTGTGGCATTTCCTGGAGACCACTCTGCCCCAGGAAGCCCCACCACACCATCCAACTCCAGCAAGGTGTCATTTTTGGTCATTCTCAGGACCAGGAACCTTCTCCATCCCCATAGTTCCTGCCCTTAAGCTTCAGGTGTTCTTGGAGCAGCAGCTCCATATGGGCAATATTGTCTCTCTGGCACCCTGCAGCAACAGCCAGCTCAGGCTTAGGGCCTGGGTTTATACTGAGGCTGCCCAGACTCATCCTGCAATCCAGGAGCCCTCTTGCAGTCATGTGACTGCCTCATTAGGCTGCCCTGCACCTGCTGGCTGCTCCACAGCCTGTCTCCACTGTCTTTTAAGAGGCAGGTACCAAAGGTACCCTACATGCCTATCCCCCACATTTTAGTGAATTTTAACTATAAAAAAAGTGAATACATATTTTGAATCTCAAGGTCATTTTCAAAAGCAGAGTCTGAAACCACATTTTTTAAAGGGCTCATTTGGCTCATTTGAAATTATTTTTTACTTGGAAAGAAATTCACAGATTTACTTATAAATTATTTTAAAATATTCCATATTCAAATAGAACGTGCTATAATTTTGGGAAGATATAGTATATACAAACACACACAAATGCATATGTTACTATCAATTTTAAAATTGATTTTAAGCACAAAACTCAGTCCAAGTTTAAATTATGGGGCTGTGATTCTCAGTTCCAAACTATATCACTCTGAATAATTATAATTACCTTTCTGTGTGAAGTATTTACAGAATCAAGCTATCACAATGTATCTACAAGTGACTCATCCACATCTACAGTATCAAAGGTATTTCTAAGACACTGTTTTCTGTGATTTCTATACATGCACAATTTCCCATTTTAAATACCTACTTTTGTATATGGAAACAAAAGCAGCTACAAATTTTGCATGTGTATTTCTGAACACCTTTTGAAATGTATTCATCTGCAGAGGCAGCAGAGAGAGGTCATTACAAAAATCTAAGTCGGGAAAAAAGACAAGCAGAACAATGATGGCCTGTACTGAAGGAAAAAAAGGTGTTGGGTAGGCGAAGAAAATATGTTATATGAATATATATATATATGAAACAAACTAGGCCTCAAAACATTTTTTTCTGGGCTGATTTCAAACTAATCTACTCCTTTCTGCATTTATACTTTTAAATTACCCACTGGTTCTAATCATATTTCTTCCAGGATTCCTTCTGTGATGTATTTGGCAAACACCTCTAATTAATTAATTCATCAAACCAAACTTCCCTGACAGGTAAATATTTTAGAATCCCCCTATCTAAGCTCTAGATGTGCTGAATATGAAACTCATGTTGTCTAATACAAAGTACATTGATTATAAGGTGAAAGAACTTATACTGCTTAAAAATGTTGTTGGCATATTGGCCAGATGAACTACAGACAGCTACACTGCACACACTCTCATAATATTCTTTTTACAACCTCATTCATGACTTGAAGAGATCAGCCCTTTCATAGAGTGAAAAATCATTCATGCTTCCTCAGATCTGAACTTCATATTTTACAATCCATTCTAAAAACTGCCTAGGCAGATCACATAGGACTGAAGTCAGAGGTGAATCTTTTCTGTTTTGTTTAGTAATGCAAATGAACCAGATATTCATCAGGAGGCTTTTTGCACAGTGTTAAATGTCATCACTATGGGATAACATGTTGTTTGTTATGATAAAACATAACATAGGCATATTTTCTGGATTCTTATAATTAAGGAGCAGATGCCAATCAAACTACACAGAAACAAGAGAAAAGTGTAAAAATTATTATGTATCACTGTAAGTCAATCTGTATATTATGATGTGACCCCCTTGCTGGAAGAATTATACAAAAATCATAACAAAACATAGTTCTGGTCCTGAGGAACTTACAAAATATGCCAAAGGATCTCAAAGGCAAAAGAAACAAAATAATAATAGCATTTATAAAAAGGCTTCCAATCTCTCAGTCAAGAAATAAAATTGATTTAGACAGTAATGGAGTAATTGAACAACCTGATTGTACTGGTTAATGTAAAATAATAAAAATCCTTTCCATAAACATATATGAGTTGTTTTAAACATAAAAAGCATTGGCCTAGTTGCTCAAACCCTTCCCTATGTTAACAAGAAAAGGAGTGACTTGGTGCCAATTGAAACCTGAACATAATGGACACCCAAGATAATTTTTTTAGTCATCAACATACTTCCAAAAGGTGAGTTTTTATGTGTTGCTCAGACCTTTCATATAGTTTTGCCTCATTGAGCTTTATAATGCTGCTAACTTTGTAAGCACTTTGTCCTATAAAAGCAGAATCACGGCAACTAGAGTCAGCCAATAGAGACCAAGAGGACCCAAGAGACACTATTAGATTATTCTATTGTTTTTAATGTTTGGGTAGCTCAAGTTATTATGAGAGAGCTAAAAGAAGTGTGCCTTGCATATGCTAGTAAACTGTATGATATATTAATTTAAATAATCTCTGAAACACAAATTTTGATTTTGGGTTTTGAATCCCATCAAACTTTAAGTGTGGTGCTTAAACGCAAAGCTTTGAGTCAAACTTTTTTCTCTTTTAGCTCTAGACAATTAGTAAAGGCCATGTAAAAAAAGCAAAGCAAATATTCAGCATTACTAAGAAAATAATAATAAAGATGCATTAGCCAAGAGCAGAAATGGACCAAATTCTACTCAACAACAGCAGCCTAAACTATATGAGTTCCATGTGCCTTTCAACTATGGAGGTGGGAAATTTAATTGCTGACATAAATCTATTAACTACAGTGACTTTACACTACAGTTTAGAACTGGGTAATTTTTACTTTTTTTAATGACAAATAGTAAATTCATTAACAATGACATTTCAGAAGTCTGGTACTATTTGCAAGATTCCAGTTATCTTCAGTGAAATGTTTCCACTGGAAAAAAATGGGGAGACATATTGCCAAACATTTTATTTTAACACTTTAATAATTAAGTATTTTATTTTAGAAATGTCAAATCATTATGTTTTAATATTTACATTTTGTCAGTATCTCATTTTGAAATGTCTCTATTTAAAAAAGGACATAAAATTAAGTTTTAAAAATATTTTTTTAAAGGGTGAATGACCCCCAAAATGAAGCAGGGGATTCTGTTTGGAATAAAAAAAAAGTTTCTTGTTGCTGTAAAATATTTGGGTTTTGGGGGAGAGTGGTATTTTAGGTTCCTAAGAAAAACACCTTCAAAAGATTTCTGTTTTGATTCAAGACTTCCCCCACCACCAATTTATCCCCTAAACTCAGAGTTACACAATAGTACCATATTTACTTGAATCCAAGACAACTTTGAATTTACGATGGCCTTCCAGCAATTAGATTATATACATGAAAAATCTATAAATTTGTTATAATTTTCCATGCATAGAATGTAATTATTGGAGGGTCATCTTAAATTCACCCCCACCCCAAAGAGGGGCAGGTATCATAGTATCATAGTGTTTAGGGTTGGAAGGGACCAAAATAGATCATCAGGTCTGACCACCTGCCCTGGGGTCATAACACCCCAGCCAAATTTCTATTCAGCCTCCTCTTGAAGACCCCCAAGGTAGGAGAGAGCACCATCTCCCTTAGGAGTCCATTCCTGGCAGCCCTAACTGTGAAGTAAAGCCTCTTGATGTCTAGCATGAACCTTCTTTCTAACAATTTGTAGTCGTTATTCCTAGAAACCCCTGGTGGTGCCTAGGGGAACAGAGTCTCACCCAATTTCTGCTGGCTCCCCCGGTGAGTTTGTAAATGGCCACCAGATCCCCTCTCAGCCTTCTCTTGTGGAGGCTGGATAGATTCAGGCCCTTTAGCCTCTCTTCATAAGGCCTGACCCATTGCCCCTTGACCATGCGAGTGGCCCTCCACACTCACCAGATTGCCAAGCCTGTCCTGTAGGGGCCCCACATTACCTACTGCCTTGTTCTTACTCCCTATGTATTTGAAAAAGGACTTTTTGTTATACCTAATTCTGGTCACTAGCCCTAGCTCCATCTCTGCCTTGGCCTTCCTAACAGCCTCCTTGCAGTCACAAGCAATGGAGCTGTAATCCTCCTTGGTGATAGCCCCTTGCTTCCACTGTTTGTACACCTCCTTTTTTGCCCTCAAGCATTCCTGGATGCCTTTGCCGAGTTATGGTGGTTTTTTTCACACTCCTGCCCGCCTTGGTGTGGATTGGGACTGACTCCCTTTGAGCTCACAGGATTGTCTCCTAGAGGAACAACCACCCGTCTTGGACTCCCATCTCATTGAAGCTCCAAGACCCCAATGCCTCTCTTACTAATCTTAGTTAATTGAAATCAGCCCTCCTGAAGTCAAGGACTTTTGCCTTACTGCTTGCTTTCACCACCTTGCACTAGGTAGTAAATTCCAGCAGGCAATGATCACTGTCACCCAAGTGGCTGAGTACCTGCAGACACCTCACCAGGTCATCGCCTGTGGCAAGGACCAAGTCCAGCAAGCCATTTCCCCTGGTGGAACTATGCACCTCTTGGGTTAAGCGGAGGTTCTGTATCCCAGCTAGGAACCTACATGAGCAGTCAGACCTGGCTGACTGCTCCTCCCAGCAAATGTCTGGGTAGTTTAGGTCACCCATGACAACCACATCCCTTGACTTAACTGCCTCTGTGAGCTGACCTGAGAATTCCAGGTCCAGCTCACCCCCTGGTGAGGCGGTCTGTAATAGATGCCCACTATCAAGTCCCTTTCCCCATGACCCCCTTGTATTCTTACCCAGAGCACCTCAGTTTTCCCCTCCTCTGACCTCATCCTGACCATCGAGAATGTGTATTGCTCTTTGACGTAGAGGTAGAAGAGAAAAGCAGAAGCTTGAACCCTCTCTTTGCCGCCCTGCCACCTGCCCCCACAATTTACCCCTCCTGTTGCCTGCATCTCCCAGCCCCACCCCCATGATGCCTGCCTCCCCTGATTTCTTTCCCCCTGTGACGCCTGTGCCCCCTGGTATCTGCCCCCTTCCACCTCCCATTTTGCGAATGTGCATCCTGGAGCCTGCCCGCAACCTCCCTCTTCCTGTATGCCCAGGGCAGGCAGGAGGACAGATACAGCAGGGGGAAGAGGCAACACAGATCAGAGGTGGGAGCAGGGAGTAGGCAGTGAGGGACAGAAGAGTCAGCACCAGAGCAGGGGAGGGGGGACAACATCTGTGACACTGATTCTGACCCAGAGCCCAGGTTAGGGCTGGAGGCAGAGGCACAGCAGCCATCTGCCTCTGCCTTCTCCACTAGCCATGTACTCAAATCCAAGAGAAGGGGTTCCCCCCTCCATGTTGAATTGTGGGGGGAGGGGAATCATCTCAGATTTGAGTAAATTAAAAAAAAAAGCAACTTTATAAAAACCAAAACCTGCAGTCTTCAAACATGCAAAGAATGACTATCAGTATAATATAGACACATGCTAAAGTATAGTAAAGAACAGAAGCGTGCTAGTAACCAATTACCTTGTATATTGACCAAGAGAACAACATGAAAAAAAAGTAGGGGCTAGCCTAAAATGAAACTTTTTCAGCTTTTCCATCAGAATGACAATTTTTAAGCAAAATGCTTCTGTTGACCCAAATTGAAATATTTCATGTTTTCATTTTTATTCTCTCTTTTTACCCTTCTATTTTCTCCCCCAACAATTGCAATTGAAATATTCCAAAATTTTCACAAAAATGCAGAAAATAAATATATAGAGTTTTTTGAGCTTTTTGCCATTGTTGGAAAGCTATAAATATATATAATCTGGCATGCATGTAGGAGTAATTTGATCAATCTAAAAAATAACTTTCCCCTAAAAGCCCTATTTAATAGAGAGATTTTGACCCACTCTGTTAATAAGGGGTCTCTTCTACTGTAGTTTAAATGTGTATCCTGCAAACATTTCAAAATAAAAAGGAAACATACATTTTAATTTGCCATCTACTTACCTGCTAAGAAAAAAAATATGCAAGGATCATGATGGTATGCCTAACTAACGCCAGCTGCTATAGAGCAAAAAAAAGTTATCCAGAGATAATAGTTCAATAAATTACACCCTCACTTATCTTCAAAGTAAAAAACAAAATGATGAAGTAGGCATTTTGGAAGCCTAAGTGCAAGGGAAATATCCTTAACAGTGCAAAACTGTAAAAATAGTGCAATCATTAAACTCCAGGAAAGTGTGAAACAGAGTGAAAACTAAAACTGTTATTAAAATAAAATGAAAAAAGAAATCCAATTTAGGAAGAAAGAAACCTGATCTTTAAGAGATGATTAAATTAAAGACTTCTGCAATCTTGTTCCCTCCATGCCATATCCTTTGTGTGTCTATGAGTGAAAAATTTGAAAAGGCCTCATTTTTTTTGTGATGACAAATGGAACCAAATTTCAAAATCACTCCATCTTTCACATTTACAGCTAATTGCATTATGGAGGGGAGCAGAGTCAGCTTATTTGTGCTGCAGGTCTAATAGTTTATATATAATAATACAAATGCAGCTGAAGAAAGACAAAATAAAGAAGATTTATTTATAGAGGTGAGAATCCAAACTAATTCTACTGGGTCATATTACCTCCTCTTTTACATCAGGACAAACACAAACAAACCTTTCCTTTAGGTGGTATCTGGACTTTCACTGCTTTAACAGCAAAATATATTTGATCCACTGTTCAATGCAATTAGAGCAGGAAAGGACATTGTCTGATACCACATTTGTGCTGGCATAATTTTTTTTTTTGCACAAAGGCAAGCAAATAGATGTTCCTGACTTTCATCTTGCCACATTAGTGGTGTGACAACAGATATTAATAAAATTGTGCCACTTTGCTGCTTGTGACTTCTATTTGCTCTGTGGTGGGAGAATGTGGGCAGTTCAGAGCTACCTGCACTCTCCTACCAATGAGAAGGTGCTCAAGGGGGCTCACTAGGCTTTATCTTGTGTAGGATTGGGCTCCTTGAGAGCCCCTGGAATACCTACTTGGCTTTCCCTCCATAGGTGTGGAAAGCTTGCAGGCATTCTAGCATGGGTCAGTGGTGGGGAGGGGAGCAGAAGTTAGATGATCCCCATGCCTCCGTATGGCCACCCAGGCTGACCCATGTGTCCTCATGAAGCATTGTTCAGTACAGGTCCCAGCATGGAGGCTCAGGGCTCCTGGGATTCCCTGGTTCCCATGCCCTACCCCTGCAACAGGACCCATGCTGATCCACGCTTCACAAGGAGGTACAGGTCAAACAGGTTCATTTGTAGTGGCATGAGGCACTAGAAATTACTCAGCTGCCAAGCCACTCCACACTGCCCAATGCCAGGACACACAGTAACCTGTGCCTCTGTGGGCACATCTACATGTGGTCCTGACTGAGCAGTTAGTACTGCACAGTCCCGGCGGTGCATGGGTAGCAATGAGTTCTTACACAGTAGTTTGTTGCTACTGTGCAGCATCATGGTTAGTGCCTGCTGATGCTACGTCACTGTAGCATCTTATTTAGATGTGCCCTGTGTGAAGTACATGTCAGTACAGGTCCTGGCAAGGAGGCACAGGGTGGCATGGGAACCAGTGAATTCATGCCACAGCTGATCTGCTTTGGTTTGGCAATGTCTATTTCTACCCTTAATCTTAACTTGAGAACAACCGTATCTAATTCAATTCTGGAGCATCCCCTGAACAACAACAGATAACTGTGTTGTAGTTTTCTAATATGGGCAACTATGAGCCAGCCGGGGACTGATTAGAGATCTAATTCATTCTACATATGATTTACAACAAGACAGATTTTAAAGCAGGTTTATTTCCAGAGGTGACAAGCTAACACATAATTATTGTGTAACCTTAGCCCAGACAAGAATGTAATTTAGTTTTTAAAATGATAAATATCTGTATCTCTACATTTTTACTAATTGTGACGCTAAAAGGTTCTTTTATAGGCTCATTGCTACCATGTTCTTTTTATATTAAAATACCAAAAACTAATTGTAAGGGCACAGAGCAGGGTACTGAGGGGATGAACCAATTAGAAAATAGACACAAGGTTAATATAAAAGAGTCAGTCCCGTTTTTTAAAATAGGTTTTTATTTCAGAAGATGCATAAATCATAAGTACAATTGATAGGTATATTAACATTGTGCATCATCATGATGCTGCATGTCAGAAATCATATTCTAAATCAGTGCTATGCCAAAGGGCAAGAAAAGGAAAGACTAATATGGAATTAGACACAGGAATGAGATTAACTTAGCTCTGTAGAATGAAAGAGGGGATGAGGTCATTCCAATGTGGAGGGAGTGTTCCTCTCCAGCTAAGTGAAGGCTAAGGATAATTAAATGGGATGTTCAGCCCAAAGACATCTCTGACCTGACAGTTCCAAAATGAAACTGTAAGCTAGGAACAGAAGATAAGATGAACTGCAACAATGATTTCACTTACATATTAATACATCAAGCATGAGAGTCTATGTCAAAATATTTTTTTGATGTTTGCATAACTCCATTAAAAGGAGTGGGCTTGCTTACAAGGTATTCCAGATCCAAGAATGTCAGAATCTGGCCCAGGCTAGGGTCACTCTTTTTAAATTTCAGTTTCACTATCATCATCTTCATCTGAATCATTTGGTTGCAGTTGAGTATTTTATCAAGAAGTTTTAGTTTTATTCCTGGAGAAACATAAAAAACTTACTGAATTTTTCCAGTGAAGATATCTGAAATAAAGGAACCCTCTAGATGTTCAGATAAAGGCATGATAGTATCTGACACACAATTCACAAAATCATGCCTCCTGCCATACCACATGTGCATGGCAGGAGGCGTGATTGTGGGATCCAGCATCAGATCCTAGCACGCCTATTGCAGGTATGGGGGGAGTCCGATGGCAATCCTAGGATCCCCCTGCAGCAGCATGTAGCAAACCCACATCTGATGGGGTGGAGAATCCCACTGTGGGTCACTGCAGAGGTGGAGAGTTGGCAGCTGTGGGACTTTTTGCCCCAGCAGCATGTGGTGCACCCTTGTAACTGGCAACCCCATCAGCTGATAGGGCTCTCTGCTACATGGGTATAGACCCTGCTACACATGGAAATTAAGCTGGAGAGAAATCAGCTATAAAGTTATTACATATTTTCTAGCTCTAACTTTATAGCTGGATGGACCTTATTATTGAGTGATAGTTACTATGCATGTGTAACTGGTCTAAATTAACTGCATAATTAACCAGTTAATTGTGTAATACATGTAATGTGTAGAGGGGACCTACGTCCCACTTTTCAGAGTGGTTGAATTATAAATATGATTTCCCATGTCTAGGTCAGTCTTTGACCAGCATCTTCAGTATAAGAGATTGGAGACTGCCAGGGCAAAGGTGTCAGCCTTTGATCCTCCTCCTAGTTGCTGTGCGCTGTTACAAGGCAATGCATATTCACAGATTTCACTTCACAAAACCTGTCCCTTCCTTCCTCTTTCATGGAAGATGAAGACAAGAAATGGAAGCACTTTAGTCCACCATCACCACACCCCACTACTACCTCCCCAAAAATCCCAAACAAGAAAACAAAAATTCCAAACGAGAAAAATATAAAACATATACCCTAGAAAAAAATGTGTTTTTGTTTTGTTTTGTTTATCTTCCCCTGATGCTAATCTCTCTACAAGCAATTTAGCACTAGCCCTCAAACACCTTCCAGATAACAGCTGTACTAGCTTGAATCTATTCAGAAGCAGTAACCTTTCACAAAGCTATTGAAGGTGGCAAAAAGACTGGCTCAAAGTATGATCTTCCTGAGGGGATGAACTATTTGTGCAATCTTGGGAAGTGAAGGGATGGGAATGAGAATGGCAAGAGGATAAGTCAGCAGAATCCATTTTGCCTGGGGTGAGCAGCTCCTTCAGAGAGTATATGCTCAAAAATTTTTGCTAATAACACAATACTAAAGGGCATTATCCACAGAGAGGACAACTGGAATATCAGACAGGAAGAATTGGACAACTGTGAGGACTGAAGTAACAAAAAGGACATGAAATTCAATACTACAAAGTGTATTGAACCATCATACACTTGTAAATGTTGGTTTATATTTGGGCATGACCTATGCTAACAATTCCTCTCCTACTGTCATCCATTCTCCTCTTTTCCCCTGGCTGACACTTAGAAAATTGAATGCAAAATGATCACTGCTGGATTTGCTGGTCCAGACCTTTGAGGTCAAACTGTTTCATTTCAAGATCCTTGAAATGTTTGGAGTTGATAATGTGTAACAGGGCAGCCTAGCAAATGGCAGCAAGCTGTGAGAATGTACAGTTTGCTGGCAGAGGTGAACTGGAACCCAGATCAGTTTAATACCAGGAAGAAGCCACCCTGCTGCCCTAGGCCAGAGCCAAAGGGCCTCCTTGCTGCCTGGAGAAAGGCTGAAGGCTTCTGTTTGCTAGTTTGTTTGGTGCAAGGACTGAGTTTCTTATTTTAAGGATTGCCTGAGGGACTCCTAAGGGAGCAAAACCAAACTGCAAGACCACAGGTTCACGAACCTCCTTACACAATGTCACTATGTTGTTTCCAGCTTGGAATTTTCAAAAATAACCAGATTTTTCATGTAAATTGGGGGGTGGGGGGTGGGTGGGATTAAATAAAAGCAAAATTCAGAATGTCAATACTTCCTGCAGCACAAAGTTTCCATTTTCCAAACTGTGATACCTCCATTCACACTAGTATGACCTGTAACCTCTTCTTTTCTCTCTTCCCCTCAACTGCAGCATCTCCCTCAAACTATTCCTGAAAATCTTCAATTGTGTCTCAATTAGTTGACTTTGCAGTGTTTCCCATTGCCTTATAGACCCAGTTCAGCAGAACACCTAAGCACATACTTAGTTTAAAGCAGGTGAAAAACCCATTTGAATTCAAATGCTTTGTTAGATTCAGATCATGGCCAAAAATGTTTGTCCTAATATCTTATCTACATTTTTCCATCCTTGGCCTTAAGCTATTTCCTCCTTCTTCTCTCTCTCCTGAGACTGAATAACTACCTCCCTTTATTTTGTTGATACCTTGATGGTATTTACAAATGGTGAGCATTGCTCACTACCCACCCCACTTATTTGCGTATGTGTTTATCACTTTGACGCGAGGCAGAAGTGGGGAGGGGTCGCTCACTCTTCAGCTTAACCTTTAAAAATAAACTAACATGGAAAATCTGAAGAGCACAGTTTTGTTGTGAAAACACTATTACTGAGAGTAATAACTGGCCCTAATATATGTGTGTGTCTTGGGACAGCAGAGGGTTTTAGCAGACAGATGCTTTTTAACTAGCTTGGTAGCTACCAGTAATATCCAAAGGTAAAATCCTAGGGCAAATATTAATATTCACTAAGAACAGAGATCAGTCAAACCAGTGATTTTGCTTTGAAGAAAATAATAGGAGATTATGAAAATAAGATATAAAAATAGATATTTGGACTATGGCAAAACTTGCAATAATGTCCAAACTCAATTATTTTTACTAAATAGCAATTCAGTAGGCATATTTTCCAGGTTCTTTTTCACAGGTGGACTTGTCCAGGTGGACAGGCTCTTTTTCACAGGTGGCCTTATATTTAGCATGGACTCAATATAGACAAATGTGGTGCTTAATTCAAACAGATAGGTTTTACTGCTAGAAAAGCAGTCCCTACCCTCCATCTTATAGGCTACCTAGCAGTTGAGAAAGGAAAAGCACATGCTGAGCATGTGGACATTTTCTACCTTTTTTAAATCCAGCCCCAAATACCCCTATTTTAAAAATGAGGATGACTTTTCCACCTCTTTCTCTTTGTCTATATTATGAATTTGAGCAACTGATGATTTTGTTGCTAAATGATTCGAGTGAAGTTAGCTACTCAGAATGAGGCAATATGTTAAAAGAATACTCTCAGCCGAACAAGACCCTTTGAAAGAATGCTTTGCATCTCTCTAAATGCTTCACTCAAATTATATCAAACATTTTACAGTTAAAAGATATAGAATTAAGATGGGCCTATGCCCTTGTCTTCACCATTTTGTTTCCTGCCCTCTTTTTGATAGCTAACTCCTATGAATCATTACCAAGGAAGAAGAATGAGGCTCTCCCATAAGATTCTACCCTCTGCTCATTCTTGCTAATGCTCAGGAGCATCAGTGGTAGAGATCCTTGTACTCTTTTCTTACCCTTTTCTACACACAATCTGACCAAAATAATGAATCAAGACATATTCAAGAAAAAAATGTTTTATTACTCCTCTTTGTTATTACAATTACATTTCATGCTTTTGCACTAGCTCAAGAGATTTCGTTAGTTTTCCTCATTAGAAACAGACTCAATATATCTTCAAGTCTAAGGACCACATTTTGTTTCCAGTCAAACCAATGACATGGTCCTCTGTAACTTGAATGGGGATAGTTTAAACAATAACATTTTTCATTCATATCTGTTTAAGTAAATTGGTAGCATATTCTATTTCATAATTAACAACTTAGGCCATTAGTCTGGCTTCTTAGCTGTACTGGAAGGGGCTAACATCTAGGGCTTTATCACTTCAAATGGTCATTTTTTTCATGAAAGGAAGTGCTAATCGGTCCCTAGAGGAAAGGGTCTGGACTGCTCTCTGAAAATTCTTTGGGAGCTGATAGGCAACACCAATAGTCTCCTCCTGGCATTGTGTTCATCCCTCCTCAGTCAAAAGCACAAAAACTACCAAACGAAGCTTTGAAAATGTGGACAGTAACAGCTTAGGAGAACATTTTAAAATGTGCTATATAATGTGGTCCCCTTCTTTCAACTGAATTTCATAAAATTATTTTAAATGTATCCCCCGTTTTACTAGAAGCACTTATTTCAATGCAACTTTAATTATCCAGACAGATACTATTCACAATAGTTATTGCAGCACAGTAACCTTTGGTTTTCTATTTCATACTTGAAAGATTTTTTCAGAAGAAACTAAGATACATTTTTTAATTCACTCACTTTGTCATAATGAATTATATGTTGCTTTAAGGATGATCAAAACAAGCATGTGTAAATAAAGTTTAATTCACTGACCCATTTCAGATTAAATTTAAATTGACCCCATCTACTCATATCTCCTAACCTCCCATGTTCCCTCCCTCCCTCCTTTCTTCTTATCATTAATCTTGAACACTTCCCACCTTCTTTCTCTCTGTACTCAGTGATACTGCTTCATCTATTGTAAAGATATCCACACTGGGGTCTAATTACTTCCCTAACTAGCACCTACATTTCTCTCCCTTCTACTCTTTTGCCTCAAGTCTCTTGGGGTTGGTATCTGCCTCCAGTCTCTTGGTGCTGATCTTTTCATTTCCTCTCCAATTGACTGACTTACACTCTTAACCTTATTGTAAGTGCCCCATAAAAGTCAGCTGTGGCTTCTTTCTGAAAAGAAGGATCTTTTATTCATTCTTGTTGAATGTTCTGCTGCCTTTGGCATCACTTGATAGCTTTGTCTCTGATATACTTGATAACTGTAGCAGGAACATATCTCAAATGTCCTCACCTCTTTAGTGCTGGTTTTAGTGCATGAGAAATAGGAGGTTGGCAGAGCTATATTTATGGCAATTACAAGAGTGGCATGGACTCAATATAGACAAGCTCTTATGTATCTAAGTGTTAGTTTTTCCACATTCATATTTCAGTACTTAACTCTAAGAACCCAGTTTTTAAAATTGTCAGTGGAACGTCCCAACTTCCCTACTAAACACTACCAACAACTCTAAAATCTCACCCTAAAAGAAACTGACAAAAGCCTGAACAAATATCTGGACAATTTCCTCCAACTATGAAATTTGAAACTTGAATACAAACAGACCTTAATATTACTTTTGCAAAACTAAACTCTAAAAAAGGATTCTCTCGCAAAACTGAAACCATTCCCAGGTTCTGCTCACCTCCACAAGGAGTGCAACTAGGCATTCCAAAGGGCACCTTACAAACGTAATAAAAATCTTTTAAAAAAATCTTAAAACATCACATTCTTGGATGAGAAATGAAAAGAACTGTGAATCTCGAAATATATGCAACTCCACAAATTGACCACAAAATATTAGGACTTCAGTTAGTGTTTATCTTTTTTTTTTTTTTTTACAAAAATGTCATCTTGATCAAAGTGAACATTTCTGTTGACTTCTTCCCCAGATTTTTCTCTTTTAACAAGAAAAACGAGTTAAAATACGTGATGTACCCCTCCTCGCTTTCTATGGGGGAAAATGTTAAAATAGGGGTGTCACAACCCAAAGGGTGTGATTTTTGTTTTTGTGTGCTTTGGCACTGCTAAATTGTTCCCGCTAAATTGCAGCTTCTTTGTACGGTGGAGTTTTCTGCTGCAAAAGAGAACCCCGGTGCAAGGGAGAATTTCCCGCCAATTTGAAGCTTTCTTTGCAGGGTGCATTTCTTTGTTGCAGCACAGAAATGCTCGTTGCAAAGAGTTCCCGCCATTTGTATGCTAATTCGAGCCCCATTATTCGCCAGTTCTAAATTATTCACACGTGGCGGCTAGTGATTGGCTTGCTAGCCGTATAAAAAGCTTGAGTGGTTTCCGCCCATGTTGGAGGACTCCACGAACACCGGGAGGAGGAGACCTCACGCTGTGTGAAGATCTCTAAGCGCTGCGGAGCTGATTCCTTCGAACCCAGCGTGTATCTTAAGCAGGCAACAGAGGTCTGATCAGCCTCTAGCCTCTCCCCGTCGCCGATAGATTCCTAGACGTATCCCTTCCTGCGTGCAAAAGAACCGGACCCACAGAGCCTAGCAAACTTCGTGTGAGTTCAGCTGGAACAACTGACATAGTTGTTCAGACGACCGGACTACCTCAGAGCACAAGTTCCACGGAGCCTAGCAAACTTTGTGTGAGCCTATTCAGAGCTCTTTCGGACAAGTACTTTCTTCGGTTGGCACGAGGGGCTCACGGTTTAGAGCCTCCAACTGGATTGGGCTAGAGTTCGCGAGTTTAGAACTCTTGTCCGCCTCTCTTCTTTCCTGTCTGTAACCGCAACTCAAGCAAGTTTTCCAGCCTACACCACGACCATCTCTGGTGTAAGTAAACAATCTTTAAATCTACCGTTAAGCATCTGTGCCTAATTCCAGCTCGTCACCGGCCCTCTCCAATCCGGCGTGCCCAGGCTGCTGGCCACAGCCCGCGTGCAGCACGGAAAAGGGCCCGGATCGCTCCCGGCCCGCACAAGGGGAAGGAAAATGGGAAGGAAAATATACAAATAAAAGATACAAACAAATCCACAGAAAAACACCACATTCAGACTAACCCCTTCATTTCAGTTTACTTTTGAAAATATAACCAATGTAGTGGGGTTTTTTTATTGAATCTATTTTCATAGAGAATTGGTACAACTTATTTATGAAAGGAATGTGCAAGGTCAAAATATATTACAATACAGGTACTGTGGGGCAAAGGAAAAGTATATGAATAAATAAGAGCATATAGAGGACCACTCTTGTTATTTCAGGTGACTCTGGGCACCCAGGTTACTCCACTAAACTAGGATTCAATGGTAACAACAGCTCCAAAGATCAAGAGTTGTGATGCAAAACAGTGATTATTAAGTAGCTATGCAAGTACATAAACTTGTATAAAGCACAAGAGTATTGGAAACTACATATGCCATCCTAGCAGAAATCATTCCTCTCCTTCCCATCAAAAGAAGAGTGCATGCTTACCAAATCTATAAAATTTACAAATCAAGCAAAAAAGAAAGGAAGATAAAAAAATCTCCATCAACAGCAAAGTATCAAAACATATGGCAGTGAGTGAGCATGTATCATACTGTAAAAAACTCTCTAAAGTAATCAAAAATTAGTATAGTCACTACAGAATGCATATACATAATGCAAAGACAGCTATATGGAGAAACAAAATACAGATACATGCAGCTCATCAATGCAGGTACAAGAGCTGTTGTGTGGAACAGTGCCAGGTCCACAGGGAATTAAAGTGTTTCCTGTCACCAATTGCACAATAAAAAGAACAACTACTATTTCCCCTTCCCCTATTCAGGAGATTAACGTCACCATGATATACAAATGCAATTTACCACTGGCTGGAATCTTACTGAAAATTTAAGACAGTAGCATGACCAGCCAGAAGAGTATCAAGTGTCCAACTACAGTTAAGACATCATCTTTTATTTATTTATTGCATTTTAAGTCATTTTCATGTAAAATATCTGATCATGTTCCCGCTTTTGCTAAAAATAAATAGTGATTTCTTGCCCATTAAACACGGGGAGGTGTAAAGCAGATTATGGTCAGCTTCCTGCAGTGCGACAGAAGATTGGGATTCCAGAGACAAACATTTTTTTATCATCACTCTTCACATTTACAGTGATTTAAAGCTTTGCTCATAACTGAAGCAGATGCTACTCTAAGCAGCAGTAAAATCAATGTGATACAGTTAATCCTGATTATCATCCTGACACTCACCATGATTTGTGATTCCAGAGATCACAAACACTACAGCAAATAAACACAGCAAGAAAATTCTTACTCACAAGAGCTTTCTGTTATTGTAATCTTACTGTCTGTTATACCTCTCTGATGAACCCAGGTGACATTATGAAAGCATCTTTCACTCATGTCACAAGTGTACATTAAGCATACTTTAAAAGCAGTTTCAAGCTATTTTAAAAGATATTAGAAATGGACTGCCCGCTGTTGTAATCCATCAGGCATGGTAGCATATATTACATTTTGGAATATAACTATTAAAAAGAATCATCTGTCATTTTTGGTAATCATCTAAACCCTGTGTCTATGAGATACAAGTTGTAACATATTAGAAGTGTTAAGCTTGAAATACTGTGTTCAAGGCAGGGATGAACATGAATTATTCTTGCTTGCCTATCATCAAATATACCTTTTACAACATATTTTTCTAAAACATTGAATAGTATTAACAATCATCTTTTATATTTTAATTAACATTATTCATAAGATGAGGTTATCTGTTTCTCAGTGTATCAAGTTTACAGGAATATTTTTGGAAGTTCAAGTCAAGTAGATGTTTTATAGTGGCAATAATGGAATGTAAACACCTTTTTAAATACAGGTCTATTGAATGTGAAGCTCCCAAGTGGGGAGTGGGGGGAGAACAAAAGGGAGAAAGCTGAATAATTGCATTCTCTTGTATCCTGTGGTCTTCAATTTATTTGCCAAGATGATTGTCATCAGTGTTTGCAACCAATGAATAGATAATACATATAGTATCTGCTCACACCAGAATCCATAAATATAATGCGGGTTGTACTAGATAACCATTGAGATCCCTTCCAACCCTATGAGTCTGTAATGATAATAAACAAGCATCTCAGCCCACATGGGAAATGAGGACAGAACATGCAGAGTAGCAAAGAGCATTTTCAGAACAGCAAGTATAGCTAGGACAGGTGCATGCCACTTGTGAAAGCGCTAAGCATTACTAAAGAGCTGGTATTTCCTAAACAAGGAATAATGGTACCAGATGGAGTCAGAGGAAATAGGCAAGGGATGCGAAGTATTAAAAGCAACATTACTGACCTTTTTGTTATGAGGAAAGATTTTTCCTCTGCTGTATCACTGGAGCCTGAGGAGGTATTACATACACATAAGTACTAAGAGGGACCATCTATTACAAGTAGTGAAATATCCCAGACATGCTATTTCCAATGCCAGCAAAAGGTGGTTAGCACTGACCTTCAGTCTTTCTCTCTCTTTTTTTAAACTGTTCCTTAATCTCCTTTCCTCCCTCTATCCTTACTATCTTTTCTCTTTGGCTGAAACAGACATCTTAAAAAAGGAATGGCCAACCTCTGGCTTGTGTGCAATAAGTGGCACCTGTAGTCTTTGTGTGTTGCCTGTGGCAGACCAGGGAGGGTACAGGAAGCACAGTGGCAGATAGAGTAGAAATCAGGAAACACAGCAGCAGATAAGGCAAGGAGTACAGGGCAAGAAGCAGAAAGCATAGGAACAGATTAAGCAGAAGGGGACTGAAGTGGCTTTCGGGGCGGATGCAGGGCTAATTTGTGGCACACCTGCCACAAATGTTGTCCCCCACTGTTCTAAAAAACATTTAGGTCTATCTTCTCCTTTTCGTAGATGTCTGCAAAGGAAGCTCATACCTCATCTTCCCAAGCACAACTATGTGAATCTTTTGCATCAAAATTTGAAGCCAGGAATTGAAGTTTTTCAAACAATGAGGTACATTCTAGGGAACCTTTCAGCTCCAGAGGCAAGTAAATTGTTCAAGTCTGGAATATTGGAAGATTTGGTTAATGATGGGTCTAGGTCTAGCATCTTACTGAAAATTATACGATGAGGAGCATACCAACCAGCTGTCTCTTAAAAGCTGACCAACAGACCAGGAAGTATCCCTTGGAAGCAAGATCACAATATAGTAAGGTGGCTTGCACTGAGTTTTACTTGCATTTGAGAAAAACAGACCATTCTTATCTTATTTCTAGTGATCGATATTAAGCCTTCTAGGTTTAGTCTCACAGACCTATTGGTATTTAATCTCCAGTTTCCACAAACATGTTTTGTTTTGTTTTTTCCAAAAGCAATGCAGGTCCAAAAGATATAAATATGTTAGCCTCTAATTTGAGTGTGTGTAGACTCTGGTGTATATTCACATCTGGCATATCCCAAAACTAACATTACCTAAGATTGCTCATATTTTCTAGAGTCCTTCGATAAACCTTTATTTTTTCTGTATTTTTGTTTCCCTTATCTTTTACCTGCAAGACTTTAGTAAATATTTCATTAGATATGTACCCCTTCTCTCCTGCCAGTGCAAATTTGCTTTTATTCTCACAATTAACTGGAGAGTGATATTGGAAGTGTCTTATTTTTTATGTTTTTCCTTTATTCAATAGAACTCTAGTCTCCTGAGCCTTAATTACAGTATCTTTTAGGATGCTTTAGACATTTTCACTGCTCATGGAAT
This sequence comes from Alligator sinensis, assembly GCF_000455745.1. Taxonomy (NCBI): domain Eukaryota; kingdom Metazoa; phylum Chordata; order Crocodylia; family Alligatoridae; genus Alligator; species Alligator sinensis. The sequence continues at coordinate 1,743,598 of NW_005842034.1, read as the reverse complement.
ATAATATTTCTTCCCACTGCACCATGTTCATAATTATTTTTTTTCAATTCCCGATCTTTGCATTTTAAAAATCAAATGTGTTCATTCTGCTGTGTTCTCCAAACACATATCTTTATAGTAATTGAGAAAAACCCTGATTGGATTTGGAACCTAAGTATTAAGTCAATCTTCTTCCACTGAGACTATTAGAAATCTGCATAAAACATTAATCTGAGTTTTATTTAGATGGATGAGTTATTCATAGATCACACAAATTCACAAATTACTCACTTTCCTGATACATACCCAGTCTGATGATTTTCTCTCTCTCAAAAAAAAAAGTCAAATCATCTTTGCTGCCTGAGTTATTTCATTAACTGGCAACAAACTTCAAGAAGTTAGTGAAAATATTTTAAAGTAGAAAAATAAATTAATAAAAACAATGAAACGCCTTAATAAAATGTTAAAGCAATAATTTAGTATGTCTGAATTATAGACTAGAGATTTGTGCTGACAGGTACAGTAACACTGAACATCTCACCAAGGATTCAGCTCTCAGCTGTTTACCCATTACGCTTGTGTTACATAGCACAGTCAGGCTACTATAAATTAATCTGACGTATTAACATATCTCTCACAAATCAAGATGGCACATAGTGAAAATGAACTCATGACAAAGACTTTTAATTTGATGAATTCACTGAACCCACTGCTTCTCAAAGGGTGTGTTTACACAAGACACTTACTGTGCAGTAGCTCGTTACTACTGCACAGTAGTGTCATGGGGCACAAACTGTGACATGACGCTACTGCACAGTAGTAATGAGCTACTGCCCAGTCAGGGTCACCAGGAAGCCATGAGGGGACACTACTGCACAGTAACACAAATTACTGCTCAGTCATTTAGTACTTGGGTATGTAAGTACTAAATGACTACACAGTAATGACTGCAGAGTCAGCATCTCGTGTAGACATGGCCAAAGTCAAGGTTTGCCTTTGTGCAGAGAAGCAGAGAAACACAGAACAAGGGAAGATGGAGAGCTACCAATCCTGTAAGCTGGTTTTAGGAGGTAGCTTCATAAGAACAAATATAATCTGCCTCATTGTCTGGTGGAAAGCCATCCCTCAACTACCAATTCCCAACTACCATGGTCTGAGAACATTTTTTTCCTCCATTTGACTCCCAAATTTATTAATCCTTTGCTACCTCATAATAGATTCATAGATTCATAGATGTTGGGGTCGGAAGGGACCTCAATAGATCATCGAGTCCGACCCCCTGCATAGGCAGGAAAGAGGGCTGGGGTTAGATGACCCCAGCTAGATGCCTATCTAACCTCCTTTTGAAGACCCCCAGGGTAGGGGAGAGCACCATCTCCCTTGGGAGCCCGTTCCAGACCTTGGCCACTCTAACTGTGAAGAAGTTCTTCCTAATGTCCAGTCTAAATCTGCTCTCTGCTAGCCATTATTTCTTATAACCCATTATTTCTTGTAACCCCTGGGGGCGCCTTGGTGAATAAAACCTCACCAATTCCCTTCTGTGCCCCCTGATGAACTTATAGGCAGCCACAAGGTCGCCTCTCAACCTTCTCTTGAGGAGGCTAAAAAGGTCCAGGTTCTCTAGTCTCTCCTCGTAGGGCTTGGCCTGCAAGCCCTTAACCATATGAGCGGCCTTTCTCTGGACCCTCTCCAGGTTATCCACATCCCTCTTGAAGTGCGGTGCCCAGAATTGCACGCAGTACTCCAACTGCGGTCTGACCAGCGTCCGATAGAGGTGAAGTATGGCCTCCTTGGATCTATTCGTCATGCATCTGCTGATGCACGATAAAGTGCCATTAGCTTTTCTGATGGCTTCCTCACCCTGCTGACTAATGTTTATCTTGGAGTCCACTAGGACTCCAAGATCCCTTTCCGCTTCTGTTCCACCAAGCAGGTCATTTCCTAGGGAGTAGGTATGCTGGACATTTTTCCTCCCTAGACATTTTTCCTCCCTAAATGTTATTAACATCCATTACTATGGATGTTAATAACATTTCTTCCTGACTTTATCAATGATTCTGGAGGCAGATGATCTGACATTAATTTATAATCAGTCCCATCTAGTATATTTCATCTAAACACAATGATTCAATGAGTTTCTAGTTTCTTCTGTAGAAAAGGAAGTATATGTATATTCATATAATGGGTGTCCTTTTCCCTAACATTTATGATTCATTTATAGAAACTATCATATACACTTTGCTGAAATAAAAAGCATGTTATTTCTTATTTCACAGTATTTCTTTGCTTTCTGGATTCTCTCTTTGGAGTTTTGGGCTTTAATGGAAGCTATGATGGAAGTAAAATAGAAAGCTTTTCAATCAGATGCCTAAAGCAACATCAAACCTTTGAAGAGCTGTGAAGGATGGGCTGAGTAAACAACCAAAGAAAACTCTAATCCCTGTTAGAGTATTGACACACTACAAACAATAACTACTGCTTTCAAATTGGGCATACTGGGGGCATATAGACCAGTTTCTTATCACTTATACTGGTAAAAGTAATGTCTATATCTGGCCAAGATCTCTAACTCCCTACTTCTTTTATAAGAACATGGCACAATGCAGTGTTGGGCTGAGGTACCCAAGTTATCTTGGGTACAAGAAGCAATAAAGCTCCATTTGGATGTCTCTGCCAATCTTACATAGCTTGGGTTCTATTAACCTGGGTAGAGTGCTCTGCTAATGTAGCTTCCTATTTCCAAGCTAGCTTCTGAGCTAGCAGAGACCCCTCTGAATTGTGTAGTATTGGTATACACTTAAAAGATCCTGCTTGTAGCTTGTTTATCTTTTAAACACAGCAATTGGATAAAACAATTGTCAAAAATAGTTAAATTGCAAATGTATTTCTTCACAGATAACACAAGGCAACATTTAACTATAAAGTATAAGATTACAACCATGAAGGGGCATTGTGGCAGTGTTTTTGAATTGGAACTTTTTCAGATTTTGACTAAAAGTAAAAGTATTTGAATTTTCACTGAAAAGATATGCGAAGGGCAGGAAGACACATTTTTTGACAAGTTCTAGATAATAAGACATTTCCAAGGAGTCAGGAACTAGAGCTAGGTACAGACATTCAAAAAACCCAAAGTGGAAGTGATCTATGTTATGCAGATTTCTCTAAGTGGTGTAGTTTAGATTGGTAGTGAATAGAACACAAATTCACCCTTTGGTGGGAGTGGAGCAAATCTCAGACTGGGTTCTGCCATTTTTGAACCAGTCTCTGTGTGCCTAATTTCTGCTCTGTTATGGATATAGACTGTTTTTATGTGTCAAACTTCTGTTCTGTTATGGGGTATAGACCAGTTTCTTATCACTTATACTGGTAAAAGTAATGTCTGTATCTGGCCAAGATCTCCAACTCCCTACTTCTTTTATAAGGACAACAGATTTCAAAACAGTTTGAGTAATATTTTAAACATTTAAACACTTTCTATCCAGGATATCAGAGTGTTTAAAAACATTAATTACAGCATTATTAAAGCCTTAAAAGATCTGAGAGGTATGTAAGCATTGTAATTCTCTTTCTATACAGATTGGACATCTGAAGCAAATAATGAACAAATGTGCTTTCCCAAGGAACACTGTGAGTCAGCATAAGAGCCAAAAAAAGAACATCAGTTTCATTACTCTTAGTTCTGGCTTTCTTGTAGGCTTTGCTTCATCTCAATAACCAGCCTTATAAATGAATTAACATGATGCACAAGTCATTACCATCTGCCAGTTGGTAACTATCTATATACTATGTAAAAAGACTGGATGGACTAAATCCTATTGATATTACAGACAAAAAAAGCAAAAGTAGATTAACAATTAAGTCAAACCTGTAATGTTTGGTGGCACCTGCAGTACAGAGCCCAAATACTGAACATGGTATAGGTATAAAATTACCTTTTCTTCCCCACCAGCAGGACAGAAGATCATGTAAAGGAACAAATATGTGGCAAACTGTGGTGGTGGTTTCCATTTCAACTCCCAATTTCCATATATTTCTGCTTCTGTACACATTTCAATTATACTCTTTTTTTTCAAAAATATAAGTCTTCCAAAGCTTCTATAATGGGGGGGAAAAAAACAGAATATTTTATATCACCAAGCTCCAAGTATGGATGCTTTCAGGACAGTAAATTCACTTAAAAAAGAAATAAATGGAATCTAATATGGAATATATATTAGAAAAAATATATAATTTATTTAGAAAAAATAACAGTTTTATTCTTCCTGAATATATAATTAAGGGAATTGTTTGCTAAAGACCCCTTGCTTTAACATTTTTTTCATCTCACAAGAGTATATGAAATATATTAATTAGCCTTTTGTCTTTCATATGGCCACATTTTTTTATTGATTATAAATATGCATAATACACATGTTTGTGTTTCATCTCTTGTCTCCTGCTATTGTATGCAGAGTATGCACCTGTGTTTCTTAAAAGAAATAATTAGTAGCAATTTGGCGTACATTTGTCTTTAGTTTATGTTTATATTAACCACACTTTTTCTTGTTACAAGAATAGCTCTAGAAGTGTTTTGTTTGTGAAGGCATCACACTCAGTTAATTACTGAAACATGAGATAAAATTAAAGATGTATTGAAGAGTCTTGGAGGAGAAAAAAGCTAACCGCTGTTCTTGTTAGCAATATGTGGTGATTTAAGTACCATGCTGTGGGACCACTTTTTGATGTGTTTTGTCAACATGAAACCTAATTCATTCTTTTGTATACCAGTTTGAAATAGTTTCACATATTACATCTGAGTCCACCTGTCTATTTGCGGGGTTGCAACGGTGGGATTTTTTTAGCATCTTTTTTCTCCCTGTTACTGAGGGAAAAATAAGTGCCTAGCTCATTTTACATGGAAACTAATGAAACTGACCATATCCAAAATGCTGTCATTATCCCAAAAGAAAAAAAAAACCCAGAAAGCCTACACCTGGAAAAGTATGTTTTATCTCCAATCTTTTCAATAGGATACTTGCAAAAACAATAGGTAGAAATAAAATAACATGGACAGAAAGGTGTTTTGGAATTCATGCTCACTCTGGGGAAATAGAAACAAAGGTGCTGGGGGAGGAGAAGGATAATTGGTTTACAGACTACAGCTAAATCGCTTTAAATTGTTTACATCTGATTCACCCTCCTAAGCAGTTCCTGTGCAAAGGGAAGTGCTTTCAACTTCCACTTGGACCTCCAGAGCAGGGTGTTCTATTTGCATTGCCAGGTGTTCTGCTATAGTTGTTTTGACCTGTTATGCTGCCACTGTGGGCTGGGGCCAGAGCTGTTCCTGGCAGGGGGAGGGGGCTGGGCTGGGAAAAGCACAGGCTGGGAAGAGACAAGTACACCTTCTGCCCCAGCCTGCAGCAGCACCCTGCCCTGCTCTGTGCAGATGTGGGGGCATGCACCCCCCTACATACTCCCAGGCCACATGCAGTGGGAGGAGATGCCACCTCCTCCCTGCGCCCCCTGGACAAAAACAACAACCTGGGCAGGGTTGGCACAGGGGTCCTGGGAGCTCTGTCCCCTCCAGCCCAGCAGAACAGACAAGGTTGGCCCCACTCTGGCCCCTAGGTTCAGGCCCCCCAGGGCAGTGTGGGGCCAGGGCTGGTGTAGGGAGACAGTTGGGGCTGGTGCAGGACTTGGGGGTAGCGGATTCATTGGCACTGGGCAATGACCCTGGATGTGGGGGAAGGGAAAGCCACATGGATGCAGTGGGCCCTGGCCACGATCTGAATCCTGGGCCCGGCTCAGCTCGGCTCCCTCCTGATCCCTGCCCAGTCCCAATCCCTCCCCCGCAACCCTTTCCCCTCCTCCTGCCCCGTCCCCTTCCCCTGCACATTTTCCTGCCTGGGTGGGAGGTGCACACACACAGCCCCACACAAAAAAAATTCTCCTTTTACTTATGCATGATGCAAAGAGGAGAATCTAGGGCTAGGAATATTCAAAAAAGCCTGAGCCTGAACTGATTCAATCTTTTCAGGTCAGTCTAATCTGACAAGGCTGAACCTGTTTGTAACCATCCCCTCTGGACTGAAAAAAATGCAGGCACATATGTGCAATGGCTAAGGCTAGATGCCAGGGGGTGCTAGAGCAACCCTCCCTTCCCTTCCACAATGCTGAGTGGATAGAGGCATGACCAGGCACCAACAGGACGCTCTGAGTAGGGAGTCGGAGCCAGCAGGGAGTTACAAAGCATTTAGTTACACAGCAGGGAGTTACACAGGGAGTTGATAGCATTTATCATCCCATCCAGAAAACAAAAGCCTCTCTCATTAGTTCAAGCTTTTCTTAAACAACTTTTTCCAAGGAAGGAATGGAGGGACATTACCAGCTATCTGTTGATTAGCTCCAAAAAGCCCTAAGCAGACACTGTCCTGTCTGATTTTGTCCTGTCTGCCTTACAGACACCTCTCAACATTAGCTATCATACCACAAGCTGACTACGGTCCATGCTGTGGCAGAGGGGTGGAAGGGAGCTGCTGTGCCTGCCATCTCTGGTGGGACTCCAGCCAGGCACCAGAGGAGACGGGCCAACCCAACTCTCTAGAACTGAGAGTCCCACCCAGAACTGCAAAGCACCTGGAATGCTGGGGGACTCTGGTTTAAGTTAAACCTAGAAGGGGTCTGGGAAAGACTTTGCATAAACTGGTTTGACCCAAATTAGTTAAGTATGATACTTTACCTCATACTGGTTTCAGCTATTTTCAAACTTGTTTATGTGCACTGTCTGTTCTGTTACAGGTTTAAACTAGCTTCTGATCACTTATAACCCAGTTTATGTATAATGTCCATCTCTAGTCCTGGTATCTCAATTCCTGGTCTCATAGATTTCATAGACATTAGGGCTGGAAGGGACCTCGGAAGATCATCGAGTCCAGCCCCCTGCCCAAAGGGCAGGAAGTCAGCCGGGTTCATAGGATCCCAGCAAGATGAGCATCCAGTTTGCTCTTGAAGGTGTTCAATGTGGGCGCTTGAACCACCTCTGATGGCAGGCTGTTCCAGACCTTGGGGGCTCGGACAGTAAAGAAATTCTTCCTTATGTCCAGCCTGAAACGGTCTTGTAGTAGTTTATGACCATTCGACCTAGTCGTCATCCCTTGGGTCTCTTCCTCAACAAGTGGATGCAGAGAAGGCAAACCTGATTGAGGCCTAAAAGAGCTGCTGATCTTCAGAATCTCCAAAGCTTTATTTATACAGGGTTGTGAAATTCCAAAATGTTTCTTCATTTTCAATCCTTAGTCATAGCCAGCTGTGGAACTGCCATAAATATCATGACAAAACCTGATCTTGTGATATATCCACCTCAATGAACAACAGAAAAAGACTCATGGAAAGTTTAGGAAAGTCTACTACCTTCTGTACTAGCCCTAAACTCAGCCTTTCAAGGTTTGCTTCTCAAAAATGTCCAGATGATCTCCCAAGCAGGTAATAAAGCACAACTGAACTTGTCCAGCTCTTAAACTTAGATCCGAAATCAGCCATTTGTAGGCCACACAACCACCTATCATCAAGTAAGCAATTGCTACTCTCTCAATTGAAACCCATAATTATCAAAATGTATAATGTATAGATTAGAATTCCTAACAATGGAAATAAATTATTACCCCTTATAATATCATTATATATCATATAGATTATTCAGCTCACAATTTACTAAATGCATCTGCAATTTCACTTGACTTTTTTATACCATTAGCTTGAAAATTTTAGAAACACATAAGAGAAATGTTGAAAAATATGGAGCATTTTGGTTGTAAGAAAAGTACATTAAACAATAAGAACTAAGTTCAGAGCTTCTGTAATTTTGTTGCACAAAAACTAGAAAAGCACAGAATTGTATCATTTGTTGTAAAGTTTCTCGGTTTTGGGCTACCAAGTGAACAACTGTATAGACAAGCACACATGGCACGTGTGACTGTACTTGGTAGATCCATACTGATACAACAGTCCTCAAGAGTATGCTTCCAGGAGTATGCCTCATCCATTACTATTCTATGCTCATCAAACCCAAAAATAAAGTAATGCAGTTGCCATGAGCATATGCCATTGCCGCTTGTAAGCACTCAGCCATAGTGGTGGTGGGAAGTGCTGGTAGGATGGCTTATTTCTGATTTTAACCTGTATGGAGCAGGAGCAGATTGAACAGACATGCTTCTTGGCAGCATACTTAGCTTAGACAATAGCTCGAGGTCTGCTTGAACTGTGCAAAAGGAAAAAAGATACAGTCTATACTAAGCACCCTATTTTTCAAATAGACATACTTTTTACAAAGTCACATTACCTTGAATAAAAAATTATATTCCTACATTAGGACAACCAATACCTGCCTGCCAAGCTTGAAATTTTAATGTGGATGGTTAAAAAAAAAAACAAGATCTAAAGGGCGACAGTGAATTTCTTTAATGACCTTATGATCTTGATAGACAAGAGTAACAGAGAGCATTATTACATCCTTTTTGCAGAAGAAAAGCACAGAGATTAGGTAAAGTCATGTGGGAAGTCTGCGGTTAAATCAGGAATTGAATGCAGATCTCTTCCTCACCACTTTCCCCTCCCCCCTTTTAGACCAGGTACAGACTTTTACTGATATGAGTGATCAGAAACTGGGCTATAGTTGTAACAGAGCAGAAGTTCAGCACAGACTGGTTTAAAAATGTCAGAACCTGGTTTAAAATTTGCCCGCACGCCCCACCCAAGGGCAAATGTGTGTCAGTTCACTACTAATCTAAACTATGCTGCTATAGAAAACTGTGTAACTTTGATTGATTCCATCTTAGGCTTTTTGAATGTCTGTACCTAGCCTTAATGTTTTGATCGCTTGAACACGTGGTATTTTTTTAAAGTAGTCTTGGATATAGCCAATTTTAATAAATTAATTGCCAAGGACTTTTTAAGCAATTTTATCTAAAAAAAGGGTTAGAACTGCCTACTTTAGCATAGTGTTGTCATCACTATACTAGCTATAAACAGGGAAATAATATTCAAGGTATTTTACAAGTACTCCTTTAACATAAACTGAAAGAGCTTATCAAGCTGGTTCTATAATTGAAAACTACTTAAGGAGGAAAAAAAAGATGCTGATGAAGCAGGCTACCATTGATTTACAAATTCAAAATAAAAATCTGCTACCTTACTAGTTTCATATTGATTTGCTCTCCCTTCTGACTCTGTCCTCATTCCCCCCTCCTTTGGTCTGACACACAATATTACAAAACTGTAGACTCAAGCTAAAATGTTGAAAAGCAGGCCACACCGTTTCTATAGAAAATGCTGCAAATTAATGATTTGATAATTCTAATTTGTTTGCATGCCTTCATCTGATTGATGATGATGTTGGTTTTAAAGCCTTCTTAAAAATAAGTTGCCATTGTTAAGACAGATCTTTGTCTGGTGTAAGCTGCTGTACTCTTGCAGGATCTTATCCATTGTATATCTTTGAAGGATGGTTATCCTCAGATTTCTTTGTTAAATTAAATAATATAGTCTTAGGCCATGTCTGTACATTATACTTTTGCCAGTATAAGTGATCAGAAATTGGTCTATACCTGTGACAGAACCGAAGGTCGGCACACAATACTGGTCTATACGCACACCAGAAAAGAAGGTTGGTGCACACAGACTGGTTTAAAAATGGCAGAATCTGATCTAAGCCAAAGTGTGAATGAGTCTCTGTTCATGACTGATCTAAACTATGCCACTTACAGAAAATGGTGCAACTTAGATCAACTCTACCTCAAGCTTTTTGAATGTCTATACCTAGCCCAAAGAATATGCATTCTTTCACAGCTCAGAGCTTTGGATTTGCTTATTTAGGAATAGGCACTCACAATGTTCCTGCAGTGTCTGGAACTGCTGCGCTGAGATTGCTGTAGCACTCAGAGACTGCTTACTCCCCAAATTAAACCTCAGAGCAGTGATTCTCAGACAGTGTGCTGTGGCACCCTGGGGTGCTTTGAGATCCTTGCAAGGGTGTTGGGGGGTACCTCACAATGTTAGCACTGTTATCACAAGATAAACCCAGAGTTTTCAAATAGGAGTTCCTAATGCTAAAAATATTCTGATGTGTTGTAGTTTTTGCAACAATAGAACTGGTTGATTGTTTTTCTGTAGTCAAAAAATGAGTGAAAAGTAAGAGCTGACTTTTTCTGAGGGGTGCCTTGAGTTTCAGCAGCTTGAGAATGATTGCCCTAGTGAGTCCCCATATGGAAGCTATAGTCAGTAACAGATCCATAGACTTCCTGTGACACAGTCTAGGCCCTAGACTGTCTCACAGGAAGTCTATGGATCTGTTACTGACTATAGCTTCCATAAGGGGACTCATTTTCTGTGAGCCCTTAAACATACTTAAGTGGCTACTGAATTTTTGCCCATTCTGTCATTTGCCTCACGAAAAAAAATCCCAGAATTTTCTACACGTATGTATTACACTATTAACAATCAAAGTCACAAGAATACTAAAAAAATTCTCTCTTTTGGGGAAGAAAATAATTGTGCATGCAAGACAGTGCATGTATCATTATTATTTTATTAAGGTATATATTACCAGATGTATACAGAGATCCTTACATGTTCTTTTTAGGGCTTGTAAACATGGAAATATGATGGCCACAACAGCAGTAAAACAATAAGTAGATAAAACAGAAACAGACACAAATGACGATGATGGGTAGACATCATCAGACACCATATACACAAACTCTTACAACAGAAAATAATTTAAACAACCCCTATGACAGCTGATTAATTTTATGAATAAAGCTTCCATAATTTGTGAAAAATATGCTAAAAAAAAGCACAGTAATAAAGTTTATCCTGGGGGGACTGAGAAAGACTAAGCATTAAATGTGTGTAATGAGCATACTCACTGGGCGTGGCTACACAAAATACTAAACGCTCAGTCGACTAATTCTACTGCACATTAGCACATCATGCTGAAAGCTGTGCTATTGCATTAATGAGCAATAGAAATAGTCTACTGTGCATTAGTGTCACTTAAAAGGTGTGTGCCAGCACTACTGAGCAGTAGCGCCAGTTACAGTGCATTTCGTTAGTACCTGTCATTACAGGTACTAAACTTAATGTGCAGTAACCACAGTACATTAATGTGCATTTAGGCATGCCCACTAAGTCTCAAATCCTGCTTTTGATGGTATATAAAGAGACCATTGTCTTTGTTTAGAACGTCACTAATTTGACTACAACTCTGCAAAGGCACTGGGAGCTGCCAAATATTATCAAATGCTAGGTTGTGGCCTAAGTGCTGAGACTTTTGGGAGGCAGCCTGCAAACAGAAGCTGACACTCTTCTTCCTGAAGATTTCCCACTGTTCCATGGCAGTCGTCTCAGATCACAGTTTCTAGAAATCCAGGAATCCTTTCTTAAGTCACCCCAATTGTATAGTTTAATTTAATATTGCAGGGGATGTAGCTGAGACCATTTTTACTATATTAAAGGTGACACAAGGACTAGTTTCAAATTATTTGTATTAATATTACCAGGATCTATAAGGCTCAGATCCTACAATAAATTCCATGTGATTGAAGGCAGCATTTGGACTACACCAGTTCCCTGTAGAGTTGAGTCACAGTAGTTTATGAGGGACTCATTATCATAATATCCACAGAGATACCCTGCAGTAAGCTTAATTATAATATTTACACATTCTATGAGATAGTGTAAAGAAAAATAATATACAAACAGTATAAAGAAGAATCCTCCATCTACAGCATGACACTGCTTAGCTATGCAACTTCTATTAATGATTTGGGTAGAAAATCCAGAAAATATTCTTTATATGTTTGTGCATCCTAAGAGGATTTAAAGTAATTTGAGTATGTTATAAATGCTGACAGTAAAGAAATACACACCAAAACTGAATTCAGTGATCTGCTTAAGGCATAGTTTTAAAGGCTTTTATTGTGCATTTTTACACCTACTCTGCCCTATAAAGATTTGAAATATAGCCATCAAAATGGCACATGAATAAATGTAAGAATTCTAAGCTTATAAAAGAAATGGTAGAAGACTCTTGACATACTCAGACATGTTCAGGGGGAAAATGGAGTCTGTTCTTATTTTCATGTCCCAGGTGTACAGAAGTAGTCAAAATATTTGCATATCACATTGATCATTTTTTCTACTTTCCCATTTTAAAGAGTTCCTCCATTTGCCCCCATTGAAAAAGACAGGTAGCTTGGTTTCTTAGTGCTACTTTCCATTAGTGAGGATTCGATGCCTAGGTCTGTTCAGCATTATCTTATAAATCTTAGTTTGACTTTTGTGACAAGAGTGTAGATTGTCTCTAAGCAAAATGCCATGAATACCTTCATCCATTGCAGAATGGAGGTCAGAGCTGTCTCTTTTCATTGAAGCAGAGAAAGTTGTAGCTACTCAAAAATGAGGCAGATTTTCTTGAAAAGAACTGGGAGACATATTGCTATAATCCTTTATCTGAAAGATGTTAACAAGTTTAAGGATGACCTAAATAGTTAAGAAAAGATTGGAACATCCCCTTCTTTTTTGAGTAAATAAATTCAGACCAACTTAGGAAAGCTTAGATGTTTTCCTCCCTTGATAACTAGGCAAGACCAAAAACAGAAAAGATGAAATACAGCAATAAAGGTAAATGGCATGTTGTGCTATTAGTGGAAATGTTAAAATAACAGAAATCACAGATTTGCAAAGAATGGCAACAAAAAATGCTAAAATAAATTGAGCAAGTTATTCACACGAACAATTTAGCCAGCTCTAGTCCCAAGATGTGTCCAAATATACTTTTAATACCCAAACTATCACTCAAGGGGACTTTAAATAAAGTATTCATCAAAACTTATAAAGCTATGAATTGATCAGATCCAGTGTTTTTGGGTCAGTTCTAGCTCTTTGTAAGCTACTCTAGGAAAGCAGCTATTCCTTTAACTTGACTGGCAAAATTGTATGCATTTAGCAGTGAAGATCATGGATCTTTACTCCACAAGTGGCCCAGACTGGGTAGATACAGACTGGCTACATCTACGTGAGATGCTACCGTGCAGTTATTACTGCGCATTTATTTACTACTTGCATAAATATATGGAACTACTGTGTAGTAGTATCAGACTACTGCACAGTCAGCTTCTTATATAGATGCAATAACTGGGCAGGTATATACTGGGTAGATGTAATTGTTTGGGTTAATGCGTTCCAAAACTTACCTCCCTCTCTACATTCAAACTTGTCGTAGTGTGTGACTGTACAAGCACCTTTCAGTCACCAATACCTGCGTATAGATAGGTAATAGTTGCATGCATGTGTGTATATATATATACATACACATATACATACACACACACACACGCACATATACATGCATACAATACAAACAATTCTGTAAAAAAGTGCCAGTGCTCAAAAAGTACAAAATTTACATGTAAAGTTTTTGTAGTTATGCACAAAATAAGGGCCACATGGAAGCTTCTGTGAAAATGTGATAACATATAATATGAAGGCAGGCTACATATTTACCTTACAGACTAACTAAATAAGGCCATATGTAGACAAAATGGTCATGTGTGCACAACACTTTAAAGTGGGCTAAATGCTTTTGCACAGCTTTAATGGTGCCAGTGTTTGAACGCCTCGGCGGCATATTGCACATTAATTCCAGCCACTGTAGGAAATTTGGTGGGGTAATGCACTTTAAATGACTTGGGATGCAGCAAACTAAAACTCCTCCAAGGAGTTTTAGGTTGGTGCCCCTACAGCTGTGGAGTGAAACACTGGGATTCATGCAGCTCCACAGCTCTGCCGCCGCAGAAAAGCGGTGAGCCTGATTCCCCCCCGCCCGCCCCCCCGCCAAAGCCTGCCTGCCTGAGCAGTGCAGGGGCCTGGTGCTTTCCTCTGTGGCTGCGGTGCCCTCTGGGACTGCCCAAGCCAGGTGGCTGAGGGCAGGTGCCACCAGGAGGGGGTTGCCGCTGCCGCGGAGGGAAGCACCTGTCCCCCACCCTCACCGTGGTCCAGGGACTGCTCTGCCTGCCAGCAGCTCACCCTCCCCTCCCCACCAGAGAGGCAGGGAAGTCAGTGGGGGGGGTGGCTGACACAGGGGGTTTGTGTGCTTGACACAGGGGTTTAATCAGCCCTAAATTGAAGTGGTGTTTTTTAAAACCCACCGCTTCAATTTAGGGCCCCTGTTTCATCTACACATGCCCTTAGATATAGAGAGAGTACATTGCAAACTCAGGTTCACTTCATCAGATGTTTTGAAAGGACAGCATGGAGCAAGTATAAAGTAAAATGGGTGACTTGAATACAGAAGATGGGAAGAGAAGAGGGAGAGTAAAGGGGAGGGGGAAAGCGAGGGGGACAGTGCTAGAAGACCAAACAAGCAAAGAACCCATAGGAAACAAGGAAACTGGGATAAGAATTTGTAGTACCTGTTTAAACCATTTGTAGTAAGAATTTACCATTTAAGAATTTGTAGTACCTGTTTAAACCATTCTTAACACAATCCAGTCTGTAGATGATTTCTTGTTCTGCTATTCCTTGTTGAACTGTTTATCAAAATGTTGCTTCCTGAGAACAGCAATCTTGCAGTCAGCAACAGAGCGTGCAGAGGCCTTTGTGTCTTTCTACAGCTGAAGTTGGGCTGGTGTTCATTCACTCTAACATGTAGAGATCACCTTGTCTGTCAGATATATAGCAGAGGGGCATTGTAAGTAAGTGGTGGCATATGGGGATGTTGCTAAAGTTGCAGGTGAATGAATCTCAGATGCTGTACTTGTTATTTTGTCCAGTGATGATATGATCCATATTAATGTGGGTGCACAACAGGCATTTGGGTTCATTGCATGGCCTGATGCTGCAGTGAGGATGGGAGTTAATTCATCAATTGCTTGAAATTCATCAATTGCTTGAAAGATGTTGTTTGAGTTTGGGGGGCTGTCTATAAGCCAGGACTGGTTTTTCCCTCAGTGACTACCTTGCGACATTAGAGAGGGGTTGGAGGTTATTAATGATGCATCTAAAGTGTTCAAGCTGGAGGGCTTCAGATGACAGTCACAGGGATTCTGTCCTTGGTTCCAGGGTTGGTACTGTAGTGGTTTGGAGTAAAATCTGTGCCTGGCTTTGTTCATCTAAGTACATACCATTTTGAGATTGCATTTTAATTGTAGGAATCTTTGCTTGAGATCCATAAGGTGTACATCCTTGGCAGTGGGATCAGAACAGAAATGGTATCATAGAGCCTGGCTATAGATCTAGTCATGTACTAAGGATGAAATCTGTTAGTGTGAAGGTAGCTGTGGCAGTCAGTTGGTTTCTAATACAATGTGGTGGCAACATGGCCATTGTAAACCTTTGCTGTAGTTGCTAGGAAATTAATCTGTTTGGTGAAGCATTCCAGAGTTATTTTGATAGAGGGATGGAAGTAATTAAAGCCCTGATGAAATTTCACTAGAGGAAGGGTGCTCAACCTCTGGCCCGTGGCAGGGAAGCAGAGACCATTAATATGGCCACCCTCCTCTCTGCCAAATTTCCAACCCCCAAGCCCCATGTACCTGGTTGGAGCCAAGCTGCACCCCCTTCCCCCCGCAGGGCCAGACTATGCCCCTTGCCCTCACAAGGCTGGGCCATGCCTCCTTTTCCCATTTGAGGATGGGTTGGGCCAGGCCATGCTTACTTCCCTCAGCAAAGGTAAACCACACCCTCTTTTCCCCACAGGGCCTGGTTGAGACCAGGCCACACCACCTTTTTCCATGCAGAGCTAGGTTTGGTCCAGGCCATGCTCAACGCCCCCCGCCCCTCCCCCCCCGATGAGGCCAGGCCACACTTTGTTTTCCTCCAAGGGGTCCAGGTGGGGATGGGCAATACCCTTTTTCCCCTTGCAGAGCCAGGTCACACCCTTTTTTTCTCAGGGGCTAGATCATGAACCTGGCCCACAATGAGGCCAGGTCATGTCCCTTCCCCCCAGGCCATGCCCCCTTTTCTTTGGAGGCTGAGTCACGTCCCTTCCCCCTGCACTATGAGGGCCAGGTGAAACTTTCTTCCCACCCCCCTGCAGGGCTGCTCTCAAGCCAAGCTGCCCCACATCTCCCTTCTGCATGGCCAGATGGTGAACACCATGCTGGCCCTGGGGCTTGGATAGGAACCAACATAGTCAGACCAGGCATAGTCAGACCAGGCACTGCCCATCTAGTCTAGTGGGGAAAAAGTTTGTGCATCACTACTCTCGTGCATCTGATGAAGCTAACTTGAGTTCATGAAAGCTTGGACTCTCTATACATCTTTTTAGATAGTCTGTAAGGTACATATCTATCTCACCTGTCTGACTTCAGACTAACACACTAGCACTTCAGGCTACCTCTCTCAATATGTCTCTACATTTGAAGAGAAATGAATGTTTTACAGTCAGTAATCAAGTGCCTTTGTTTTATACCTAAAAACCATGTATTATGAAAAATATATATACCTGGGACACAGTCTATTACCCATGCAGTGCCAGGTGGCCAAGTTAGAATAGCCAGGTTTCTATTCCTGGAGTCTGTACTAAAAAGATTAATGTGTGGAGGTCTCAGAATTGGAGCTGTTAGCCTGAAACTTATTAAATTTATTTTGGATTAACCCAAGACAAAGACCTCTCTATCACTCTGATGCTAAAGCAAGACAACCCGAAAAGGTATGATTTCACCTTAACTGAAGGGAATTATGGGATTTTGTCTATTCTAAGTTCTGACAACTGGGCTGTTTTCTCTAAGTCTGGAAAAGAAATTCATAGGTTGTTTTTTTTCATTTGCCTTTGTCTTTTTCAGTTGAAGGACCATCTGTTCTCAATGCCTATATCCTTTCCACCATGGAATTATATGCTAAACATTTTTTCTTCATGAAGTTTTTTTTTGTTTGTTTGTTTGTTTTACAGTTTATGGGATATTTATAGAAAACTGGGACTGGGCCAAAAAAGGAATTAAAAAATGAATTAGTAATTCTACACATATATAATTACAAATTACCTTCCTTTTTTAACAATTCATTTTACATTCATTTCACACTGCTTACAAACCTTCACAGCAATACTATTTAAAAGAAGTCTGTATTTTCCTGAAAACTCCAAAACAAAATGTAATACACCAACACTTAATGCAGCATGGAAATACATTTTGCATTCTCTGGAGCTGTGTAAGAAAAAAAAAATCAAAGCTAATATACTTTGAAAATGAAAGTGCACACAAAAAATAATAGTTCTAATAAGGTTTGTTGTAACTAACTGTTATGTTTTTCTATGTCCACTAGCTGTTTAGTTAAAAAAGAAAAGAAAAGAAAAGAAAAGAAAAGAAAAGAAGGCCAACCAAGGGCATATCAGCTCTATATACACCTCATTAAACTCACAAATTTGAGTCTGTGTATCAACCTAACACCACTACATTGCACAAGAAGTAAATGAAAAACCCTCACAAATCAAAGTCTCTTAAGTATCTATGTCAGCATCTCTTTCAATTGATTCTATATTTTAATATCTCTTGGCAATCAACCGGCAGAGTCATTATCTGCTTTATTATTAAGTATGAGCAAAATTGTCTGGCTTAATTTTGAACCTGCTCAAATATCATGGTTTCAAAACATAAGCTTACTCAGTTTTAAACAATAATGAGAAACAAGTTCAACTAAAAGAGTAATGTTCCCTTGTTCCCACCACAGGAGTAATTTTTAACTAAGTAAAATGTTGTCAGACTTTATTGAGCAGAAATGTGCCAAACTACAGGAAAATAAAAAGAGGCCTTGCCTGCCATTTTCTTATTTGTTAACATGTGTTGACTATATTCGTGCTCTGGAATGAAACCCAAGACAGACAGTTCACTATGAAAATTTAATGAAAAAAGCAGTAAGAGAAGAAGCAAAGTAGGCTGCTCAACAATGTCACTAACCAATATATATTAGGGAACGGCACGTGAACACATACATTCTCACCACTAATGCATGTGGCAAATAGAGTAATGCATACAATGAATTAAAGAAGACTCCCCAGTATTTGAGCCAGATGGATGTTAAGGAGTTTTTACTAAAAGCTAAGAGAAAAATTTGAGCAAATTGAGTACAGAACAAGAAATAGGTTTTTTGTAACTGCTTAGATACCTGTGTTCTCAATCCAGTCACTAAAAATTGTCCTGTGTGCCTATGATTTAAAATAAAATAATTTTAAAAAGCAAACAAATATACCTACATTGAAACTGATAGGATTCGGAGCAACAGGACTGGGAATGCAGATGGAATATTAAATACAGTGGTTTATTTATATAAGTTTAACTACAGCAGGTTATTCTTTTATTCAGACACACCTTCTGTAGAAATATGGAGACCAGAAAACAACTCTGTTCAAATCCCATTCAGATGGCGGGGGCAGGGGGTGGGGAGCATAATGTCTCTGCACTGTAGCACTGGTACGTGAAGTCCTCCACTGTACCCCCCGCCAATGGTGCTAGGTGGAGCCAGTAAATGTTTCTGTGCTGAGACTGAGTGGGGGGAAAGTTTCACATTGCTCTGTTCTTAAAAAAGGATAATTGTTGTGCCTAATTCCAAACATTTATCAGATGGCGGGGGCAGGGGGTGGGGAGCATAATGTCTCTGCACTGTAGCACTGGTACGTGAAGTCCTCCACTGTACCCCCCGCCAATGGTGCTAGGTGGAGCCAGTAAATGTTTCTGTGCTGAGACTGAGTGGGGGGAAAGTTTCACATTGCTCTGTTCTTAAAAAAGGATAATTGTTGTGCCTAATTCCAAACATTTATCTGTGTGTGTGTGGGGGCGGGGGGGGGGGGGGGGGGGGTTTTTTT
>NW_005842034.1:1696131-1723692 GCF_000455745.1 Alligator sinensis | reverse complement strand
TGTGGGGGGTGGGGGGGGGGGGGGGGTGGGGCAGGGTTGTTTATTTTGGGTTGATAAGCATTTCTCAGTATAAACTGTCTTTCAAGGTGAAAAAAAAGGCCTTGGACAACCTCATTCCACTGAATTGTTTTCAGGCCACTGTTCTTTCCTGGATCTATCAGAGGGACCATAGCAGAACCAGGTACAAACCTATCCAGCCAGGCCAAAGAAACATTCATATGAGGAAACAGATCACCAAGTTTGTACTTAGCTAAGTGGGTTCTAAATCAACCATTTCATGCAGCATATTTAAACTAAGTGATCTATTGATTTACCAACTGACATTTTATTGAAATGGTCATAAGGTCAGGTTCTGTCAGTACATAACCCATTCACTATGATACATGCCATCCAAATACATGGTGGCTCAGTATTTCCATAAAATGGATATTCAAACCATTAATCTTGCAGCTACTTCATCCAAACCAAAAGGCATAATGAAAAGCCAGAAGAGCCCAAAGAGCAATTAGAATACTTTCTAGAATGCTGGTCATAATGGGATTTGCCAATAACCTTTTGGAAGGCATGAAGTGTCAATGTATTTGGTAGATTGAAGTACTTTAATACTTTGTCTACTTGTGGCATAGAATACACACTGAACTTGGAGATCATGTTTGCATTCTGGAAATCTATGCATAAAACGGGCTTGGAAACAAGGATAACAGAACTAAGACCATGAGGGCCTTTGTACATACAACAAAATTGGCCTTTAAAGCAGCTTAATCACCTTTTTGCACCACTTTAATGGCGTTGCTATTTACACGCACAGCAATGTATTCTGCTTTAAATGCCTTTGTTACATAGCGGGTAAAACCCCTCCAAGGTGTTTTAGTTTGCTATGTAACAAAGTGTAGTGGTGCACAGGCACTGGAAACCAACACGCTCGGGGAAGCTCAGCTTGGTGGGCTTCCAGCACCGCATGCACCATCCCTACCATCTTCTTCCACCTCCAGCACACCCAGATGCCCTCCTGCCACCTTGTCACTCTTCCCCAGGGACAAACCAACTGTTCCTGGGCAGTCCTAGGTAGCCAGAAGGCAGCGGGGATGGTGAAGGGGTGCTGGAGCTTACCTGCCTCTCCTGGGGCATGGGGGGGCGGGGGGGGGGGGGGGGGGGAGGGGGGTGAGCTGCCGATGGGCCAAGAGGTCCCTGAGCTGCGGGGGAACCCAGTGCTTCCCTCCACAGTGGTGGTTACCTCCAGGTAGCACCTACCCCCTGGCACCTAGCCCAGGTGGTTCAGGGGGGTGCTGAAGCTGCATGGGTGCACCAAGCCCCATGCAGTTCAGGGACTGTGACCCAGCAGCAGCCCATACAGGCAGGCTCAAATGAAAAAAAATGTGGTGAGGAGCCTGATCTTTTTTTTCCCTTTTTTTCCCAGGGCCTGTCTGCCTGCCTGAGCTGCACAGGGCCCCAGTGCTTCTCTCCACAGCTGTGGGGGGACCGGTGCTTCCCTTCATCACTGCAGTGCCCCCCAGGCAGCTCCCACCCACTAGCAACCCACCAGGGAGCTGCCCAGGGGGTGCTGCAGCCATGGAGGGAAGCACCAGGCCCCTGTACAGCTCAGGCAGGCTCTGGGAGAAAACGAAAAAAATCAGGCTCCTTGCTGCTTTTTTTTCTTTTTTTTTTCAGTTATGCCTGCCTGCACAGGCTACTGCTGGGTCGCACAGCCCCTGAACTCTGTGCATCCCTCCACAGCTGCAGTGACCCCCAGGACCACCCAGGCCAGGTGGCAGGTGTCACCTGGGGGGCACTGCCACCATGGAGGGAAGCACCGTGGTCCCCCATAGCTCAGGGACTGCTCAGCCCACCTCCAGCTCAGCCCCTCCTCCCCCTGCCATGGGAGACACAGATAAACTCTAAGGATCAGGCCCCCAACCCTTGTGTACACACAACAGGGGTTTATAGTTCAGTTTAGTTCTCCCTAAATTGAAACAGTAGAAATGGTGGGTTTTTAAAAAACCATCATTTCAATTTAGGGAGAACTAAATGGAACTAAACCCCTGTCATGTGTACAAGCACCCAACTTAAAGATTCCTAAATGTAACACACTAATTTCCTCCAAAACCTGATGAAGAATGTTATCACAGCTACAACATCACTCTAACACTTCCAAAACCTTCCACATTTTCAGTGGAGGGGATGAGGCAGGCTTCTTTAATTCATTGTCCTAGAATCATTTTAAAATAGTGGTACATCAAATGGTGGTACACGCAAGAAATGAGAAAATTGCAGTGAAGAAAGAATTCAAAGGGTTTGATTATTTGAGTCTTCTATGCTCAAGTGTTCACCACCCATTTGTTCCATTTGGGGGCCTTGCTGAAGTAAGTGTTTGGAGCCCTATCTCAGATATAAGCCCATAAAGGTGTATCAATCTTTCCTCTTCCAGGATTTCAGAAGATTCATATGCTATAATTGCGTATCTCTTTGCCTCCCTAGAAGGCAACCTGCCTATGAGCTCAATCCGTCTCACCATCTTGTAAAAGCTTAATTAGTTCTTATCAGGATCATTACTTGAGAAAGCTCCTATTTACATGCTTAGTTCTCAGCCTCTACGCTGACGATACCTGCATACCATAAAATAACATTTTTAGTCAATATGTTTCTGTTGTTCACATGAAAAGCAATTACCTGAGCATAGTGTAGGTCTGACTTCTCACCTGGAGTTCACTCTCTCTGGCTTCTGAATTAGGCTAGAATCATTCCTGGGGAATGGCCAAGGGACAACTTTCCTGCTTCAGTTGCTTCCTGGGAAATCCTGACCTATTGCCACCCTCAGCATAGTTGGTGTAGGTACTACAGGTAGGCAAAAGGTAAGGTTGCATATATATCCTCCTGGTAGAGTGTAGACCCCCTAACTAAGCATTATGTTAGCAGATTCACTTTCTTAGCCCTCAATACTTGATGATCCCTATCTCTAGGGGCACCTCAGTAGCCATAAAGCTCTCCATTAGTTAAATGTTTTCCATTAGTTCCCTTAGGCACTATCATAATTAATAACTAAATGCACCCTCCACATGGGAGTATTTTTATAAACTGTATTACCATGACCAACTCTTCCACCTGATTTTTGTCTGCTCATCAGGTTACAGTCCCAGTCAATAAGATTACTTCAGTTTTCAAGAACAACCTCTAATTGGGCATCCCAGGGCTACTCCTCTTTACAAAACCAATAGCAATGCATCTCTTTATTCATAGCTAAGAAATGAGAGTAACTTCATATAACCAGAAGATCAAGCCCCCAGTAGGCAGCCTGGGCTGGACCAGTCTAGTACGGAGCCAGCACAAAGCTTAATGCTCCAGGGGCTCCGATTACTCATTGAAAAGTGGTTAGAAATGCCCACTTTTCCAGACCCCTCATGATAAGTATCATTCCCAACAGCAGAAATGCAGGTCCTGGGCCTATGGTCTTATCTATTAGATTTACAGTTTCACTGATGGCTGTACCCCTATCAGGAGTTGATATACCCGTTGCTGTGTTTCTCTTTCTCCTAGAGCAGTGGTGTTCAACCTTTTGGACCCACAGACTAGATGAGTGGCATGGAGGCTGTCTGTGTGCACCCTGCCACTGAATTTCTGGACCTGTGGGAAGCTCTGTAGGCCAGATAACACAATGCTGCAGGCTAGAAGTTAAACACCCCTGTGCTAAGGCACTGACTTGCATGTCGTCTGCTATTGATGGGCAGTCTGAAGTTGTTCCTGTGTCAAAGATCCATGCTGCACTGGAGCTATGTTTTCATTTATCTACACCTTCAGGCTTCCTGTTCTTCATCCCATGCTAAGCTTGAGATCATACCCATGTGCTTCACTACTTGTCACAAACTAGGTCTCTTTAAAAACACCATTTAGGCAAGAAGTGAAGTCTTGGTCATCTTGAAGGTTTCCTGGATGATGCAGATCTGGTAGACTAACTCAAGAGTATAACGAACAGCCCTCTGGCTGATCTCTTAGGAGCCTGCTGCCTTACAAAGAGGTATAAAATATTCCAAACGAAATGGAAACAAATTATACATATCTTTTCACAATCTGCAAAAAGATTGGTCCCTGTTGGCTCATGGAAGCAAACAAAAAAGGAAAACAACTCTTTAGGGCATCAAGGGAGCCTTCAGCTCCTATATTCTGGACAATTAAATAAAATGCAGGCAACCATCTTCTTCAGTGAGGTTTAGACTGCTGTTTCATTTCTACAGTAAGTAATTCTAGTTCTTGGATTCTAGTATCCCAGCTGTATTTATTTCAGAAAGCCCTTCACTGGACAGAAGTCCTCCTTTTAAAGTCTTGTAGAGCTTGCCAAACCTGAGAGCAAGTTCAGTGTGTTGGGGCTGATTGTGACCGCAGATATTCTTTAACTTCCTTTTGTTGTGGGGATTTGATTTCATTTTCAATTCTGCCAGCATTGGTCAACATTCAAAGTAGTTAAAAACTTCAGATGAAGCTCAAAAGGAGAAAGACTATGTGAACTGAAATCTGAAGGCTTCATAAAGATCCAATTAAGATATATATATTTATATATATTCATATTCAGGCACATGTGTGGCTTCTTTTCTCTGCTTTTTCTGCCCCTTCCTCTTTTCCTCTGATGGATTTGATGAACCATGTACAGCTAACTTGTACTTAGCGCAGTCTTTGTGAGGGTGAATGACATTTCATTTTTTTAGCCCTAGTGTTTTGGTTAAAGCGTTTCCTTTATAAACATTAAAATGATTAACATCAATATTCTGCTTATTATTACCCTTCCATGGGCAACAGCTAGCTTGGTTTTATCATTTAAGCTATAATTACACACTATTAATTTTATATCTTCGTAGGGGTTTGGGTTGTTTATTTGGTTTACGTAGAGGGTGAGGGAAATGGGAATTAATAATTGGTATATACAGCTGGTCTCAAAACTTTACAGGCAGTGAACCAAAATGAAAGACTGCTACAGCATAATATTATCAGGCTATGGGTCAAATTCTCATCTTACATGGATGTAAATCTGAAGTAGAATCACTGATTATTACGGGAGCTGATCCAGATATACACACAGCTCCATGGAAGCTGCTCCTTGAGATTAGAATCAGAACGTTTACGTTCTGTGTCCTCATAATATTCACTTGTATAAAAGTCAGGTATTAACCATCACTGAAACAAATTAATTAATGGTTTTAGTGGAACAGCAAATAAATCATGTAATTTAGCCATCCATAAGGTTTACCGACATATTGAACAATATAAAAGCAGAAAAAGTGAATCATAGTATAAATCAATACTTTTCAGCTGTTCATTGAGGCAAAGAGATGTATTAATTCACACATGCTTTTGGCAAGTTAAATACTTAAACAAAGGGAAGACAAAAGAACTTTGTATCATTTTCTGCTATCATTAGCAGAAAAGAGCTGTACTCTAATCCTAGAAGCAGGCCAATACATTTCTTTAAAAAAACAGCAGGTGATTAAAAAAAAATAGCTAACAACTTAACACCTTAAATCTGCAAGACACTTCAGCATGTAGCAACTTTAAGAATGTAGATTGTCCATAATCAATGATATCCCAAACTATCTGAGATGCTTTTTTGGTCTTGTACTACCACTAGGAACTGAAGAGTTTATAAAGAAATGAGTGTTCCTATATTATTACTCCATAATCTGTCCCAGACTCCAAGCAATTTGGCTCCCTCATAAACAATCCAACCAACTACACAGATAGAATCATTAGATATTGAAGGGGTGAATCTCCTATAACATATTAATGTTTACTGGCTCAGCATTTTTTTAATGCAGAGAAATCCCCATAAGAAAAAGGGGAATAATGGCATCCTAAAGGATAATGACATCCTATACCATGGAAAAAAAAACACTCTCCTGCACAGAACCCTATGCTCCATCTCCAGTACCCAACGTTTTCGACTCCCTAAATTACAAAAAAAGAACAGCATAAAGGGGTTTTATAAATCAAACATTTGAAATCTAGTCAGAAGTAAGGTTGCCAGGAATTTGAATGCCATACAAAACCTTCCTGATAAGATAAAAATGTATAACCATCAAAATCACCTTTTCTGAGGCAATGCTATGGAATGTAATGAAGGCAGCAGGAGCAAGAACCTACATCAGCTCTAACAGTTGAAGCAGGGTATTGAGGACACCTGGAAAGAAAAATTACCTTCTGGCAACAAATAGATATATATAGTTACAGAGTTCGATACATAATAAAAGCTAATGGTGAGCACACAAAAAGTTTCAATGAAATGAAGAGACAATGTTTCTGAGAGAGAGAAAGTTTGGCATATAATAAAAGCTAATATAAGCACACTAAGAACTGAATGAAATGACTGAAAAGAAATCTCAATATCTTTTTTTCTCATTTCTAGAAATTCACTTCTTTTTGATAACCAAATAAGATGCTCAATTATTTTTCCATCTTACCTGTTAAGCTATTATTAAAATGTTATAACATTATTTTACTTTCACTTGGAAGTCATGGAGACTAGCATGCAAGACAATAATGGTCAGATACAGTTTTTCATTTTCTTCTTACTGTCTTTGCATTGTGGTTTAGAAAGCAACGGTATCAACATGAGAGGCACAGTTAGGAATTAAAATAAATATTGATAGATAGGTTGTGTGACAAAGTAAAAAATTGCTTAAACAGAGCCCATATCTTAGCTAACATTAAAAAGGAATAATGGTTACATATGATGGCTTCTGGCCTTTTCCAAAGTGCTGAACACTCAACAGATCCCAGTCATTTCACTGGGACCTTTTTGCTTCAGAGCTTTATTGAAAAATCTGGCTACCTATTTGAGTGACTTACTATGGCTTCAGAAGTCTGAATTTGCATAATAGTTGAAAATCTTGCTCTTGAGGACTATTATCTAAATTAGTCTTGGAGAATTCTACCCACACTCCCTCCTAGGGTAAATAACATTTTTGATGGATGAATAAAACATCATTGGATATTCCATCATCATTACCATTACAGTAAAGGATTAGTGAATAGATTTTAACCCTAGGCTGGTAAATGTTCATAATAGCTTTGCAAGACTGATTCTTCTCTACCTTGAGTAGCTGATATTTCCTCCATCCTTCTCCTTTCCAATTTCCCCCCAAAGGATCACTTATGAGCACTCTGTACGTGTTGTCTTTGCAACATTCAAGGATGTAAAATGTGTCTGCCTTTGTTTGTATGCTGTGCTCTGGATTTGCAGTTCAAGAAAACAAAGCAAGAAACCTGCACACCAGTGATTCTGGCTTGTGTATCCTTCAGATTTAGCTTTTCAATAGATTTAAAAGAAGGCTCCAATTATTCTGGGGATGTATTTTTGCATGTTACACCCTTTAATTCTATGCAAAGCTATGGAGAGAGGCAATGTGGCTGGCAAAAGT
Organism: Alligator sinensis; assembly: GCF_000455745.1. NCBI lineage: Eukaryota > Metazoa > Chordata > Crocodylia > Alligatoridae > Alligator > Alligator sinensis. The sequence continues at coordinate 1,716,292 of NW_005842034.1, read as the reverse complement.
GATAAGCAGCCTTGAACATAGGAGATGAACCTTTATTTTCCTGTTAAAAACCCAAATTACAATAAATGTATATTTCACATCTAGTCCTCTGGTGCCTGATAAGATTGCAATGCTCATGTTTTTCCTTATCCAAAGGAGTGACAATTGCACGCTAGCTGTGACCAAATGCTACTATTCACTTGCATTCTCTGCTGAGAGTGCAGTATAATTTATCTGTGATTCAAAATGAAGGGTTTTAGTGGACCATGATAAAAAGAGAATTTCTTCCAGGATTTCATCTCAGGCTAAGCGGTAGACATGAAGTACATACAGGGACAATACAGCCTTTACAGAGGTTTCTCAAGATTGTGGCTCCATGTGCTGGGAGAGGGCATGATAGTGTTAGTTGGATAGTGTTAGTTTTTCTCCACCAGGTATTTCCTTGGGGAAAAGTTCCAAGTGCAAAGTCTAGGTAAAAGTAACGGGGTCTCCATATGGATGTCTTTTGTAACTATCAAGCCTTAAATAATCCACAGATTTTAGGAGAACAAGCCCCTTAATGTTGTTTTGCAGACCAGAACAGTACAGAAGAGATGCATGGTTGCAACAGTAATAATTTTTTTCTTTGATAGCAAAAAAGGGAGTAGTAGCACTGATGTGAGCAGGGAGCTGCTTTTATTTATCAACATTGGGTCCAACATAAGACACTGGGCCTGTCAGTGGTCAAATTAGAGAACTCTAATTTATTTATCAACTTTAGCCAAGTTTCATGCTGTGAGGGTAGTGGGGAGGCTTGCCATTGACTTGGCTAAGGCTGGTATTTCACACTGCATCTCTGGAAAGAAAACTAGTTTCTCCTCATTTTAAATACTATCAGAGGTGTAACTGCTCAGTCCTACACAGTGGGTGCAGCTACATGAGACACTACATTACAGCAGTGACAAGCTACATCAACATAGCTCATTGCTACAGTGATGTAATGTCAGCAGGCATGAACCATGATGCTGATGCTACTGCACAGTAGCAACAAGCTACTGTGTAGTAACTCTTTGCTAGTATGCAGTAGCAATGGAAGCAACCTGTGCGGCATTGGGACTGCGCAGTAACATCAGTTACTGTACAGTCATTAAGACTCACTTAAGCAAGTACTAAATGACTGTGCAGTAACAACTGTGCAGTCCAGCACATATGTAGATCTGTCCTTTGGTCAGTACTGCATTCCTCCCCTGTCCTCCACCTTTCCTGCTATGGGTCCAGCTCCATCAGCAAGGAGGGCGCAGCAGCTGGACAGGAGCAGCAGGAGCAGCACTAGAGGTTTGCTGCTTCTGAGGAAGATGTCACCTCCTCCTTTTCTGTTGAAATGTTGAGTAGCAAAAAACCCCAGTGGTTTTTGGTGGAAAGAAATGGAGCTGAGGTTTCCATCCCCCTAGCAAATGTAAACCTCCTTCTTCTATTCCTTCACCACATACCACTTCTCTGTCCTCCCTGCTGCTGGAGTCACTGCAAGGAAGGTGCAGGGTACAGAGGGAAGCTTTTTTCTTTTTTTTTCGGAGACGGAGGAGTGGGCAGTTTGGGTTTTTTTATTTATTTATTTATTTATTTTTTTACTTTCTCACTGTTCCTGTGAAAATAGTACCCATTTTACCTTCTGGTGTGGGACCTCAATATGAAGGATCCAGGATCTGAGCTGCTTGGTTTTGGCTTGCAGCCATGTTTCTCAGCAAAACCTTCTGTTGGAGGAGATTGTTTTATCTACTCTCCGTTATGCATATGCTTCACCCCCTCCCTGTTTCAGCTTTTCTTGCCTTCACAGCCCTTCTCAAAACTGTAATTATTTGTTCTCTTCTTTCTCTCATTCAGGTCAGACCTAGCAGCTCAGCCTGTTCTGAAGGGAGGATGCAAGTAAGAAAACAAACCTCATTGGAGAAGGGTTTCACTTATTTCATCCTTTTTCTTTGGTCTTCCCCTCTTGGTGGTGGCAGAGTGGTGATGTGCTGTGCTGTGATATATGCAGGAGCAAGAAGCACCAAGAAGCAGGTATATTGCAAAAGTGGCACGTGCTTCATTACAAATGATCCTAAGTGACATAAAGGAGCCATCATTATTTCTTTGTGCGGTGGGGGATTAGAATATACATTCTTAAATTGCTTTTTAGCATATTTAGTCATTCTTGGGTGGTAGGGAAACCCTTGCTGAACAGTGAATTAAAATAAAACTTTCAGTTTCCAGCTATCTCTTAAAGTTACTCCCCACAGAGCACTGAACTCTGTATTAGTGCTTTACACACACACAGCACTTTCCAAACATTCATGAAGCTGAAGGACAACTCTGTGGAATAGTTATATATTATTAGATAGACTGTTATAAAAGGCTTTTACTTTTGAGTCCTTGTCTACAACAAGCTTGGGTAAGGACTTTTTTCCCCTGCCAGTGGCTGCGTCTACATGAGACGCTTACTGCACAGTAGCTTGTTGCTAACTGCTCAATCAGCATCACCAGGAAGCCATGTGGGGACAATACTGTGCAGTAATGCTGGTTACTGTGCAGTCATTTAGTACTTGGGTATGCAAGTAGTAAATTACTGCACAGTAACAACTGCGCAGTCAGCGTCTCGTGTAGATGCGGGCAGTGTCTACCAAAAGAGTGAACTAGGCTCCTTGGGGTCTAATTGAATTTATTTTGATTCTGATTTACCCGAGATTGAAGGAGACATATACCTTTCTTAAAAGCTTTGTGTCACTATCCCATTCCAACAATCTTTGGATGTTTACTTAGATAAATGCTTCTATTTTCTAAAAGTCATAGTGGCTCTATATATCAAATGAATTCCTGTCTGGCTAGCAGCTGAAACTGTTTCTCACCTTCATGAAGAGGAAAACATACTTCAGCACTCTAACAGGACAGGGGGGCTTAGAGTCTGGACTGACTTTCATCTTACACAATGCCATGACTTTAATTGTTTTGCATAAGTTATAAATGAGTGTGGATTTTGTCCCATAATATTCAGATCCTTAAATCCAGGATTAATCAGATACCATTAAGTACAAATATTGTTACAGAAAAACTAACTAACCAAATCATGGCTTAATTACATTATTTGATCCAAACTTTCATCTCAATACAAATCAAATCACTAGCATTAAAAAATAAAAAAACCCAAATGAATGTATATTGATTAAACATTAAATATATTGTCCATAATATATAATGTATGTCTTTCTTTATTAGCCCTTCTTATTCCAATCTAATTCTTATTCTTACCCCTTCAAGCCACACCAGGCATTTGCTTTTTTAAATAGCACTCTCACTTTCCAAATCTTTACTCTTTTTTTTTTTTCTTCTGCCCTTCGCTTGATAACTGAAAGCATCAGCAATAGATGTGTGGAGAGGACATATTTTCTATAATGAAACCATATACTGTATTTGGTATGTGACAAAACTATGGAACAAAACAGAAGATGAGGAGGTCACTTTCTCTTTCTTACATATAATCAATATTCACTCAAAAAATGTTAAACATATCCCATGTATAATTAAGTTATGTACAGTTCTTTCAATCAGGATAAATAATCAAAACTCTACTTCTACCTGTCTATGCATAGGCATATGATATGTGTATTGTATCTAGTACATATTACATAGGCAGACAGGGTTCTTTGGGAAAATCTGATATCTTTCATTAGGCCAACTCAAATAGTTGGAAAATATTTTTCCAACTATTTGAATTGGTCTAATAAAAGATATCAGATTTAGCTAAAGAATACATAATAAAACAATAATAAAATAAAAGAATACATAATAAAAGATATCAGATTTACCCAAAGAACCTTGTCTGCCTATGTCCTTAGACCAACACGGCTGCAGCCTACACCCCTGTACATATTACATAGTATTTGCATGTATGTGACCAGACAGAACAAATGATAACAAGCTCTCAATTAAAATCCATAACATCATTGTCTTATCTTTCTTTAGATTTCTCCTGAAAACCACTTGATCCATAATGCATACAGTCAACTGTGGTCTATAATAGGTAGAAATAGAGTTGTGATTATTTCTCCTGATTAAAAGAATTGCACATAACTTAATTATTTAGTTACCTATCTTCCCCACCCTAAACCATTTGTTTCATCCACCTGTTTAGTCTTGTCTTGAAAGTCCTGTGGGATAGGGACTGCTGTTTTCTATATGTTTGTAAAGAGATCATAATAATGGGATTTATATATGGTTGGCCTCCAAATACTACTGATGATAAATATTTTAAAATAATGATAACAATGACAACATAGTTATCAATTTCCTTCAATTGAATACGACTTTCACTGATCTTGGAGCTATTGTTACCGTTTTCTATCGTATGACTGTCATCTGTTCCTCATTACCCAGCTCCCTCACTAATGTACAAAAAGCTATAATAAGGTACAATCAAGAGGTGTTTATTCAAACTTCACTTCAATAATTTCATACGTTCAACATGGATCTCCTCCCTTAATCAAGCCAATATATAGCCTGCCTGCATTCCCGGAATTTCTTACATTCATGCCTTAGCAAATATCAGACACCACAAAGGAATATTTACCAAAGACCTGGGAGTCCAATCTGTGCCTTTTCTGGAGGGGAAAAAAAAAAGAGAATAAGTAATAAATGATGCTATTCAGGACTGCCATAAATGTTGCCCCATTTGGACAAGTATTGTTCCATTCCCCTTCCTTAAACATGCACCTGTCCAATGAACAATGAAGAAATCTGCCATAGATAGATTCACTCCAGCTAGCTGTCATCTCATTTCACATGAAGGCCCCAGGCATCCACTCTGTGGTCACCCAGAAGTAACTAAATGACTTAAAATGCAAAAGAGATTTGTGACCAGTGTTGTGACATTGAACACAATGACTGGCAGGGCATGAATGAGGTTATGGAAGGAAAGATTACACACAATCAGGTGCTCTAAAATGTACCTGGAACCTCATGAGGACATTTCTGGAGGGCTGATCTAGACCAGCCAACATGGTGAGGCCTGAATCACTTTCACATGCAAACTAGAAGATCGAAAACAAACATGATCAATGGGGCTACTCCAATGAAAAATGTATGTGATCGCAGTGAAGTGCATACAATGGAGCACCTGCTTGTTCGCCAACTCCTTGGTGAGACCTGTACAAAGGAGGACCTTGCTGCAGCAATGGAAAGAGTCATCGCTTGTGCATGATTCTGGAAAAAACATCTAGTTTATGACAAGGACATGAGAAGAAGAAGAATCTAATTTCAAATATCCCATTCTTGAAGAACCTCAAATAAAAGCTAACAAAAGGTCAACTACATGCTCAGCTAATACCTCAGATCAGCATGATCTGGATTCAGACCAGGACACAGAATTGAAACTACATTAATGACATTGGGTGATCTCTTTCTATCAATGGTCAGGAAGTTAGATCTCCAATCTTGTCCTTGGACCTACCTTCAGCATTCAGTACTGTCAACTATGAGATACTACTCTTCTTCCAAAAGCAAGTGGCAGAGGTCCAAGGAAACTTGTTAACTGGACTGAGTCCTTCTGAGAGAGATGCACCCCAAGAGTAGTATGGGAAGACTGCACCTCTAGCAGTAGGCTTCTCCCTGTAAGGATCCCATCTTCTCTTGCAGTATGCAAAACTAAGATCCAGACATTTGGGCCCCCTCTACATATTACAGGTATCGCACAATTAACTGGTTAATTGTACAGTTACCTTGGGACCAGCTATACATAAAAAACTACTTATTACACAATAAAAAGCTGCAACTAGTTATAAAGTTAGACTTTAAAAATGTGTACTAACTTTATAAGTGGTTGCAAAAATAGCAAGGTCTATCCTGTAGCTGGGAGCCCCATCAGCCACGAGGGTGCACCATGAGCAGCCAGGGCTGTGAGTCCTGCAACTGCTGGGGACTCTTAGCCCCAGTAACTGTGGACTTTGGGTCCCAGCTGCCATGATCTCTCAGTCACAGGTGATGCATGAGGTGTCCCCAAAGCTTGGATCCCCTTAGCTGAAGGGTTTCCCAGCCACAAGAGCTTGCTTGTTGCTAGTGCAGGGGGAACCCAGGATTGGGATCCCCCTGCACCAGCAATAAGGTGTGGTGGAATCTAATGCATGATCCCACAATCATACTTCCTGGCATGCATGTGTGGCATGGCAGAGGTGCAATTATATGAATCACACATTCGATCCCATTGTGACTTTACCTTCATATGTAGAGGGAGCCTAGGAAAACTGGCAAGATAATAATGACCAGAGGCTATTGTTATGCAAGCCCCACACAGATCTGCTCTTTCTTCATTACATACAACATCACCATTACGGTGATTTAGTATTTGGCTGAGATTTCTTTGTGGTTGAAGCCAACCCTTAAAAAGACAGAAGCTTATGCTAATGGGTGAAATTCACTCTGATGCAAAAGCCAACAAAAGCCCTGTGTCACAGACGTAGCATATCATCTGCATAAAGGTGAATTTTGCTCTTACAGGAAAATAGCTATGAAAAGAAATTTCTACTTCAGCTTTTATTCTCCTTTGAGATGACACATCATGTTGTCTGCCTCTATTTGTTCAGCTCTACAGTTTATTTTTGACACTTTCAATTGTAGCCAATGGCACATATTTATCTTCCATCTGCTGTTGTCTCACTTATAGTCTCATAGGATCTCAATAATTTTTTAGCAGGTGATGCTTACTATTTCAGCCATAACATTCTCAGCAAGAAACATTTATTAAGATGCTATTTTCAGGGAGTATAGAAAACCACTCTGTCTATTGATAATGGCATACAACATAAAAGGTCAGAGACCCTCTTGGGCAAGGATTAAAATAGTCACCTATTTTAAAATTGAAAGTTAAGCAGAATTGCTGGATTAATGGGGACATGCTATTTTAAAATAATTACAAAATACCATGTCTTTGAGAATGAGGCTTCTCTTTAAAGTGGTTTAAACATTTACAGACTTCATTCTATTACAGAATGTGCATTGATTTATTTTGAATTTAAAAATTGTATTCTTGTACAGAATATTCAAGGAAACCTGCAAACAGTACTAATTTGGAATATCTTTTAATTACTGACCATCATCATTTAAATCAAGTCAATATGAACAAAAACATAATCGGTAATTTAGTAGGATAAAGAAATTCCCTCTCCCTCTTTAACATCAGTAAAGACATTAATATATATCTTTAATTACATTTATTAATAAATTCATGTATGCCATTAAAATGCTTTTTCCCCGGTAGTGTCAACACAAACAGCAGGACCATTTTCAATATCAAGATAATTAATAAGTAATATCACTTGAGACTGATTTATTTCCATTCATACTAATACTACTTCTTAATGAAATATTATTATATAATACTTTATTATTTATTGTACCGTATTATTTTAGCAAAACCTGTAAGTAAACTACTAGTACTACAGTATAAACTCATAAATCTGGATATCAAAAAATCTGGAATTTTTGAAAATCCAGCACTTTTAAAAGACTATACTCCATCAGGGAGTTTGGCGGCCAGTCCCAGAGCAGTGAAGCAGGAAGCTTGCATGTGGCAGCTGTTGCCACCACCCACCATACCCTGTGTTGCCTCTCCACATGTGGCCGCTGCTCTGGGGCTGGCTGCCACTATCTCCGCCGCCTCCCCCAACTCCGGGACCGGCCGCCACTCCAGTTTCAAAAATCTGGAATTTTCACATTTCTGGCAGGTACTCAGTCCTGAGCATGCTGGATTTATGAGGTTATACTGTACCACATAAAACAACTGGTTAATGTGTATGATTGCTCTCAGGTGTCATTTTGAGCAGTTCAGGTTTAATAAGTTTTCAGTCTTATATCAAAGAGAAGGACCATAAAAAGTTATTTGATAGAAGGCTAGGGTTTTTATGTGCATATTCAATTGCACAAACTCAGGTAGATCAAGGGATCCTACAGATCCTGAAGACAATATCTAAAGAACACATGTATTCAGATTCTAAGGAGTCCCCTGGATGATAACAGTGGGTGCATTTAACAGTGGGTTGCATCGCTGTTGCAACGTGTTCCCTCACTACACTGCATTGTTACGGCAATGTAGTGGCTAAAAATAGCCATGTGCTGCTGGCATTGTGCAGTACAGGCTGTTACTGTGCCATTATTTAATACTTCCAAAAGGAAGTACTAAATGATGGTGCAGTAACAAACGCGCCATAGGGTCACTTTAGAAGCTCCCAGTAAGTTGTATTCTGATAACCTTTTAAAAGATCCATAATTTGTTTCACCAGCCATTTCTTGTCGGTTTTTGTCTACGGTGTCAACAGCTTGTTAAGAAAAGGTGGATTAGATGGTCAGTCAAAATACAGAATATTAAAAAGGTCAAATTTACAGTATATTAACTTCCCAACTTTGTATTTTCATTGTAATGAATTAATAAGGATGGAAGATGGTAAACAAGCAACTGCCTTTTCAACATTTTGTAACTAACTTTGAAAAGCTCTTCTCTTGCTGCAGCAGTACAGAGTTCATCCTTTTGACTTCAGCAACCCTTCTGTTTCATATGACACTCAGTTTAGCATTTTTAATCATATATCCTAAGGGAATGCATTACAAGGGACTAAGAATCAATCTAAACTGTAAATGTTACTGTTTCAAAGAAGGAAACTCATTTTTATGCAGACTACCTCATTAAATGGTTTTCAAACACTTGCTGGTGTATGCCATTGCCCTTTTTTCTCCTTGATGCCCTTGTGTTAAAGCAGCACAGAGTTTCAGAGCATGCATCAGTACTTTGAAGGAATGACTTACTGTAATTAGCTGAGGCTGGGTTATAAGGTTAGATCTTTTTCAACTGTCCTTTAAGAGACAATTGCATCTTGGTGCACATGAATTCTCAAACTTATAATATCGTTTAATTACTACTGCTTGGGCAGTTTGTTCCTCAAATATTAGTTTTACTTGGAATGATTTTTTCCCCACTAAATACTTTTCAGCTACAAATATGCTCTTTGGCCTTTCATTTTTACAAATACAATCCAGTTCATAAGATACAAGAATGAACTAAATTTGAGTCAGGAAAGAGATTCTTTGAGTAAGGGAAAAAGACTCCAGCCCAGTTGACTAAAGATGGTGATGAAGTGGGAAAAAAATGTTACCGATACTTAGAAAAGTACTGCCACGTTAGAATTGCTGATGTTGTAAGTGAAACTCTGTGGTTGACTCCATTACATCTTAATGTAATGGAAGGAAAATAAATTTAATTCCTTTTGCATCCAAGACGCATGAATCATCCAATAAAGCCTAGTCTTTCTCATCTTCCTCCTTTTTTTGGGAGCATGGGTAGGGAGAGGAATTAACTATGTATTTAAGAATCATAAATATTGTGCCTGATTTTCAAGAAACTTTAAAATAACTAGGGGAACACAGATAATTTAAACTACAGCATAGGTTGTCTTTCTATGGTGTATGCCATATCTCAATAGACAGATTTTTATATGGACACTTGCTTTCTTTCACAGTCTCAAGATCAATTATTGTTCCTATTCATAAATATAAAACACCTATGGTAATTAGAGCATTTAATTTACATTTGGAATAATATACCCATATGGCTGAAGGGAACCTCAAACAGCCATCTAGTTCAAGTCCCAGCACAAATGCTGGATGTGATGTCCCAAAACTACCCCAGACAAATGATTATCCAGTCTCTTCTTGAAAACTTCCAGTGAAGAAGATTCCACAATTTCCCTAGGCAGTTTATTCCTTTGTCCTACTTTTCTTTTAGTTAGGGAGCCTTTTTCCCCTGAAGTTTCATTTAAATCTGCTTTGATGTAGTTCAGAGCTGTTGCTACTGTCCTGCCCTCTGTGGTAAAAAAGAATATTTTTTCTTCTTCATAGCAGCCTTTCAAATATTTGGACAACTGCTATCGCGCCCCTCTTCTTCAAACTAAAAATACCTAGTTCCCTCAACCTTTTCTGATTTCTTGCACCCAACCTCTTTATCATCTTTGGCACTCACCTCTACATCATCAGCAGGTTTTCTAACTCATTAAAATGTAGTGTACACTACTAGACATAATACTCCAAGTGAGTGCTAGGGATGGGGGAGTAGGTGCTAAAAATAGTCCCCCCCAAGCTCCTCCACAGGCCCCTACCAAACCATCCTGGACCCCCAGCAACTCCCCACAGATCCCACCTGTTGCCCAGTTGATCTCACAGATGCCATCTGTGCGCCACCCCCCACCCGCCCAGAATCCCTGGGGTATTGCAACTGCCTCCCATCCCCCTGCAGATGCTGCCTGCCCCCACCCCACATAGCCTGTTTGCCCCCCATCCTTCCCAGCCTGCTTGCCTCTTGCCTCCCCATCCCTCCAACCCTCCCTTGCTAGTACACCCATCCCAACTTACCGTAGATTAGGTGGCCATTTTTAACATGATCTAACCTCCCAATAGCCCCTCCCCCCGAATATCTGTACTTAGTCTATGAGTTTTAGTATGTAGTAAGTTGCACTAAACTGATGCATTTGGCACTGTGGAATAACAATAGGAGAATACTAGAACAAAGGAATATATAATGACCATCTGGCTTATATTTTTGTTTTTCCATTATACAACCACCATTTTGAGCCAAATCTTTTAAAAATAGGAAACTGAAATAGTAACCTAATTCTATATTAAGAAAACACAATAAATAGCCATATTTTCAAAAGTTCTGAAGAACCAGCAAGTCTCACTGAAGTAAATGAAAGTCAGCACATTGCTTTAAAAAATTATGGCGCATGTTTACAGATTTAAATATGGTATTCAGAAACTGTTTTTGAGACTCTTTACATGAGGTGTGATTGTTAACTTTTTATGGGTTATAGCCCATCACCAAGTTCCATGCACCACTCTAACCTAAATCAATTAACTTTCAGTGTATATCAACCCAGGTCTATCTTAGATTGAGTTCAGCCATTTTTAAACCAGTCTGTATGTGCAGAACTTCTGTACAGTAATGAGTTTAGATTGATTTCCAATCAATGAGACTAGGTCTAAGTGTAAGGTCTGCACCAGGGGCAAACTAGGTTAGGGTGGGTGGCCATTTTTAACCAAATCTAATGTCTCCCCAACCCCCACAAATGTCTGAACTTAGCCATAGTCATATAACCTACAAATACAGAAATTATTAACTAAATCACAGCAAGAAAAGTGTGGAACTATCTATTGTTATCTAATATTAAAAGAACATCCAAATGCTCTTAATAAGGGTCAGGTCCCTATTGTATTAGGCATTATATAAGCAAAAAAGGCTGTAGTTGTGAAATATTATGAATTGATATTCATGGTAAGGGGTTGCTTAGGAGAAAACTACAGATTTTTTTAAGTAGATGGCAGGATAGATTTTACTTGTGCTTTTAGCAATGTATATTTTTTATCTCTCTAAAATCAAATGCAGACAAAAGCAAATTTTCCCCTTAATCCCCAGAGCTGATTTCCAACTGTATTTTATCTTAATCAAATTCATAATCTTGAATGCTTAATGATCCCCTTAAAATGATACATTTCTAAAGTTGATTGAGTTTGTGATGACATGCCATTTTGGAGAGTTTCATTTACACTGGACTAGCTGCCTTGAATAGAAGGGGATGAAAAACAGTATCTTGATAATATTGACTGTGCTGGCAGCTGTTGTGCTGCTGGCTTGCAGAGTCAGTTTAGATAAAACACATGAGTAAAGCTTATTTTAATAAATTGCTTAAGGATTTCTGGAGCTTTAATTGTACCAGCTAATTGAGCAAGTGAGTTAAACTTCTGCATTTGGATCTGTGTAAACAGAAATTTACAGATGCAGCAAAATGAAATATAACAGATCATAAACATAAATACAAAGGCAAAGAAGTCAAAATGGGTATACTAACTGAGCAAATATTTGAACTAGTTAATAGGTGGAAATTTGAAAGAAGAAATTAACTGAAATTTGCATCTCATCACATTGGCAACACAGATGGATATGTTTCTTTACTCCAGAATCATTTTTAAGTTTAACGATTAAAAAAAAAAAATCTATGCCAAAAATCACTTCCTGTATTACAGAAATGAGAGATGTGTCAGAGTGGAGCCATTCATGCTGAAGGTCAAATTCAGATTGTGCCACAACTTCTGTCTCAAATCAGTGAGTTTTCACATACAACTTGATTGTTCATTCCTTCTGCACCCAAAACTCAGTGAGAATTTTGGGTGAACAAAGAGTGGAAGATAAATGGTAATAATGAGGCAATTTAAGGGAAGAATAGCAGTAAGAGCATTGGAAACATGCTTTTAAAAAAATGCTCCAAATGGAAAAAAATCACTTATTTTAACTGTGTTATACACACAATATTGAGTGTGTGTGTATATACATTATATACAGTACACACACACACTCAATGTGTGTGTGTGTGTATAGATATATGTATAGATGTATGTGTATGTAAAATATACACTCACATATATAGTCTATAGTCTGTATTTATATATATGTATATGTGTTTGTGTGTGTATATATAAACATACACACACACACACATATATATATACATATGTATATATGCACATATATACACACATTTACAAACACACACCTATACACACATACAAACATTTGTATACACACACACATATATACACACATATATGTATGTGTGTGTGTATGTATATGTATGTACACACACACACACACACACACACATAAATGCAGACTATAGGCTTTTTAGTGCCTAGATTTGTATTTTTTGGTTTCTGAACATTAAAAGATATCAAAAGAGATAGTGATAACATCATCAGTAATATCACGTTATTAATGTACATAAAAAGCCCCCCTCCCACCCGCTTCCACCCCACTTTTGGGTGGGGCAGGGAGTTTGGAAAACAGAGCTAATGATTTTTTTTTTTCCATTCATACATTTTTTTGATGAAGAATGAAGATTTGGTAACACCAACACTTTTTGCAAAGTAATATCAAACCTCACTTGTCTTATGGCTAGTAGGCAGAGGTAGAGATTACTTTGTCCCTCTTCTTGGTTTTCCTTTGAGTTTTACTTCCACCTCATATATGGCTATTTCAATTTGTATTTTTCCCATTACTTATACTGTCTTTTTCTTCATGTTCAACACCAGCACCCTTGTTGAAAAACTGAAGTTTAGTTTTGGTGACACACTTGAAGTATCTTCAGCTTCAACCACAACTTCCCTGTCTTGAAGCCCCAGGGCATGTCTACATGTGATATTAATGTGACACAATAAACTCTGGTGCATATAGTTTCATAGTTGATAGGGTCAGAAGGGACCTGAGCAGATCATCAAGTCTGCCCCCCTGCCATGGGCAGGAAAGAATGCTGGGATCAAATGACTCCGGCTAGGTGTTTATCTAGCCTCCTTTTGAAGACCTTCAAGGTAGGAGTGAGCACCACTTCCCTTGGAAGTTGGATCCAGATCCTAGCCACCCTGACTGTGAAGTAGTGCCTCCTGATGTCTAGCCTGAACCTACCCTCAGTCAACTTGTGGCCATTATTCCTAGTTACTCTGGGTAGTGCTCGGGGGAACAGGGCCTCTCCCATTCCCCGCTGGTTCCCCCTGGTAAGTTTATAGATGGCCACTGGATCCCCTCTCAGCCTTCTCTCATGGAGGCTGAACAGGTTCAGGTCCCATAGCCTCTTCTCGTAGGGCCTGCCTTGCTGTGCACTGACCATGCGAGTGGCCCTCCTCTGGACTCTCTCAATGCTGTCCACATCCCTCCTGAAGTGAGGTGCCCAGAACTGGATGCACTACTCCAACTGTTCTCTGACCAATGTTGCATAGAGGGGGAGGATCACCTCCTTGGACCTGCTCGTGATGGATGCATGACAAGGTGCGGTTAGCCTTACTGACCGCTTCCTCACATTGGCAGCCCATGTTCATCTTGGAATCAATAATGACTCCAAAATCCCTTTCTGCCTCTGTGCTGATGAGAAGGTAGTTCCCCAGCCTATAGGTATGCTGGTGGTTCTTTCTCCCTAGGTGCAGTACCCTGCACTTGTCACTATTGAATCCCATCCTATTCTTCTCCACCCACCCCTGTAATCTGTCCAGATCTAGTTGTAGCCTGTCCCTTCCTTCTAGCATGCCCACCTTTCCCCACATCTTAGTGTCATCCATGAATTTGAACAAGGTGCTTTTCACCCCCTCATCCAAGTCACTGGTAAAGATGTTGAACAGTGAGGGCCCAAGGACCAAGCCCTGGGGGACCCCACTGCCCATTTCCCTCCAGGTTGAAAATTACCCGTCTACCACCACTCTCTGGGTGTGGCCCTCCAGCTGATTTGCGACCCATCTGACTGTGCAGGCATCAATGCCACAGTCACCTAGTTTTTTAATGAGAATGGGGTGAGAGACAGTGTCAAAGGCCTTCCTAAAGTCCAGAAAGACTACATCTACCACGACACCTGCTTCCAAGGATTTTGTGACCTGATCATAGAAGGCAACCAGGTTGGTTTGAAAGGACCTGCCCCTAATGAACCCATGTTGGTTGCCCCTGAGCATAATCTCCCCTGCTGGTTCCTCACAGATGTGCTCCTGGATAATTTTCTGAAAGAGGTTCCCCAGGACCAAGATAAGACTAATGGGCCTATAGTTTCCTGGGTCCTCCTTCCTCCCATTTTTGAAAATGGGGACCACATAGGGCTTTTTTCAGTCCTCTGGCATCTGGCCAGAGAACCATGAGAGCGTGTAAAGCCATGCCAGGGGCCCCACACTGACCCCTGGCAATTCCCACAGCACCCTGGGATGGAGATCATCTGGACCTGCTGATTTAAACATGTCCAGCCCCACCACAAGTTCCCTAAGTAGGTCCTCCCTGACCCTAGGCCTGGCAGTGCCTCTCCTGAGTCCATCCGGAATCCCAGTGGGGGAGACGTCCTGGGCCCTGCTCAGAAAAATGGAGGCAAAGAATTTGTTAAAGAGGTCAGCTTTTTCATCTGGTGCCACCACCAGATTGCCAAGCATGTCCTGCTGGGTCCCCACATTACCTTGTGCCTTCTTTTTACTCCCTATATGTTTTTAAAAGTACTTCTTGTTATCTTTGATCTTGGTTGCTAGTCCTAGTTCTGTCTCTGCCTTAGCCTTCCTAACAGCCCCCCTATAGTCTCAAGCAAAGGAAGCATAATCCTCCTTGGTGATAGCCCCTTGTATCTTACCCAGAGTCTGTACAGCCCCTAATGTTTACCACCCAATCATGGGTTGAATCTCACCAGGTTCAGTGAACCCTACTATGTCCGGGTTTGTGTTAGCTAGCAGGAGGGCAAGTTCCTCCTGCTTGTTCCCCATGCTATGAGCATTAGTGTAGAGGCATTTAAGGCCTCCTATGGCTGCTTGCATCACTCCCTTTATCCTAGAACTATCCAGATCCCAGTAACTTACCAGGGTACTTCTTGTGCTCATCACCTGTCTTGGCTGGGAAGTTTCCTCATGTCCCCCTGTGGCCCCATCCCCTGGCAAAGCTAGTTTAAAGCACACTGTATGAGATCAGCCAACCTGGAAAAGAAGACATGCTTACCTTTAGGGTAGAGATGAAGCTCATCACACCTGAGCATGCCCCCTGTGCAAAAATGCGGGTCATTGTCAAGGAATCCAAGGCCTGCCTGGTAGCACCAACTCCAAAGCCACCGGTTGACCACTCTGATGCAGGCCTCATGGCACCATCCACATCTACTTATCAGGAGGATAGAGGAGAATACCACCTGAACCCCCGTTTCCTTAAGCTTGGCCCCCAGAGGCTTGCAGTCCTTCATGATGTGGTCTGGACTGCTCCCGGCCACATCATTCGTTCCCACATGGATTAGGACCATGGGGAACTGGTCTGAGGGTCAAATGAGGTCCGGGATCATCTCTGTAACATCCTGAATCTGAGCCCCAGGCAGGCTGCAGACCTCATGTTCCATGGGGGCAAGTCAGCAGATGGGACCCTGTGTTCCCCTCAGGATGGAATCTCTGATGATGAGGACTTGGCGTTTCTACCTCTTGATGTTCCATCCTTGCTCAGACCGTGCCATGTGTAGAGTGTCACCACCCCCCCCAGAGGCCTCCACTTTGACCTTCTCCTCTAAGGCTGCCAAGGCCTCATATCTGTTCCCCAATTGTACCTGGGGAGCCACCACCATGCTATCCCAAGCAACCCTGGTTCTGGTGGGCACTTTCTGCCATTCCTCTGCTGTGCATCTCTCCTGGGAGGTCTGTCCACTGGAAAACTGATCCTGCAGAGAATGGAAATATGTGCCAATTTCATCCTCTGCAGCCCTGATCCCCCGTAGCCTGCTCACCTCACCTGCTTCTCCAGGGCCCAAAGTTGGGCACAAGAGGGACAGACAAGGGAGCCTCCAGACCCGTCTCCCACCCCCAGCCAGAGTTTATATAGCCATATATATTGTTTATATAGCTTATACATATTGAACCAGAGTTTTTGCTCCCAGGTGCCGCATTATACATGTGCCTGGGACTGCACCACATTGAGCAGGGTTGGAGCAACCCTGGCTGGCAGGCAGCCTGGGGACGAGGGGGGGGGAGTCGGGTCAGTCTGCCAGCTCAGTGCTGCTCTGACCAGGCTCAATGCACTGTAGAGAGGCTGGCTGGGGCATGAGAGTGCTCCAATGCAGGACAAGCTGGCAGGTAATCCCTGCACTGGGATGGCAAGCAATCCCTGCACCCTCATCCCTCAGTCAGCCCCATCAGCATCTAAACGTATTACTGTGCAATAATGAATGCCACCATAGCATAGTACTTGTGTTTACAAGTGTTAATTTATGGCAGATTTAATTAGTTTCCTGCAGCCTAGTGGGGCTACATGTGTAGACACTGAGACTTTATTGCAGAACTAATTAGGCAGCTTCACAGTAAATGGCTTGTGTAGATGTGCCCCACTTTCCTTGTTCCCTTACGTGGCTAAAGAACCTTTTACTATTTGTTCTAATATCTTCTGTAAGGTATAACTCCCAATTCCCACCTCTTCCTGATCTTTAGGATAGAGTTTCCTTTGCAGATCGGTCTCTTCCTTTATTTTTTATAGGCTCAGTTCTAACTTCCATTCACCTTTTTGAGGAGACTACTCATCCAGTTTAGTTTGAAGTCCTTCCCTACAAGTTTCTTTTGCTCAGTAGTGATGAAAATTCTTCGTCATTTTTGCACCTTTGTCTTAAAGAAATTCCAAGCCTCCTTCACATTCAGCTCCTTGAGTTCTTTGGTCCAGCTGACCTCTCTAAGTAGATCCTTTAATTTCTCAAAATGTATCCATTTGAAATGGAGGATTGCAATAATGTAGCAGCAATAAAAATGGACCCACCTGAACGAATAGGAAGGGCTGCCCTGCAAAGGGACAGAGTGTGAAGAGGCAGAGTTTATCCCAGTAGGGACACCATTTGCCCTGAGGGTGAGTAAAGCTGCTTTGGAGGCAGTCCTCTTTGAAGTGGGAGGAGTGATGTAACCCCAGCAGGGTTTGAATAAGAAACATTAGCAAAAGCCCGGGAAGAGTCCTGCCCTGGGATTGGCTGAGAGGCTTGCTTAAAAGAGGGGAGCCATTTCCCAGCGGGGAACAAAGGAGAGAGAGCAGGTGGGAGGCAGGTGGGAGATAAGGGACAGGACCTTCCCACGCTGTCTTCCCTGAAAGCCCCTGACAGAGCCCTACAGAAGTAGCAGTGAGAGGCTGCACAAAGAGTGCTGCACTGTGTCCGTTCTCTCTCCTTTCCACCTTGGAGCCGGGCCAGGGTAGGCACAAGAGAGGAGCTGCCTGTGAGGAGACTCCAAGCCTGGGAAGACCCTCCTGCAAGCCCGTGTGGCTGGGGGAGCACAGCAGGGGAGGGGGACGCAGGGCCAGGGGGAGACTGCTTGAGACTGCCCTGGTGTTTCCTCCTGAGTGAGAAGGCCCCAGGGAGGGGGAGGCTCAAGGTGCTGGAGGGAGCCCTGGGCTAGAGGGGCCACCAGAAATCCCAGGGGTGGGCCCAGGCAGGGGCAATCCATAGGGGGTGCACATGGGTGCACGTGCACCCCCTGAGTGTGGCAGTGCCCCCCCCTACAAAAAGATGCTGCTGACACTCTCAGCAGTACCTGCAGGGAGTTGCTGCTCACCACCCCACCATTGACACTGCCAGTGGCATCTGAGGGTGGTCTGTGACCCCCGCTGGCCACCGCCGCTGTTAGTGGTGGTCACCACCCCCTCCCCTGCTGCCAATAGTGATAACAGCATCTGTGGGAGCTCCATCCTCACCACTTCCATACTCCCACTGCTGCTGTGTACCCCCACCTGTTGAGTCGTTCATGGGCCCAGGGAGGGGTGGCATTTGCTGGGTGCTGTGAGGCTGTCCTGGGTGGGGGAACTGTTACAGCCTGCAGCCCAGACATGGCTCCCTGAGGAGCCAAGGAAGGGGTCTGGGCAGGAATAAACAGTCTTGCAGGGATTGCAGGGGAGGTGCCACCACCTGCTGCACTGAGACCCCAGGAGCTCATGAGAGGGATGCCAGCAGCAGGGACGGCCCACACCTCCTGTGCCAGGGACACAGATGCAATCTTGCTCTGAGACACCCAGCCAGGGGCAATTTACACAGGGTACTCAGTGTACAAGTTATAGACTGTGTAAATGAGTTTTTGATGGTTTATTAGTTGGAGTATCAATGTATTTATTTATTGTTCCCTTATTTTTTGTGGGTAATTTATATACCTTCCCCTAGTGTAATGCTTATCCAAGAAGCATTATTAACCCTTAAGCCACAATCACCAGGTCATGCAGTGTAACATTTGTTTTATTGCATTGGTTATACGTTACCTTGTAAATAATTAAATTCTGTAAATCATTTTATAATGGTCTGCAAGATTATTTGATTGTAAGGGGAGGCTCTTCACTCAGGGATCCTGCAGCAGTTACCCAAGGAGATGAGCAGGGCCAAAGGGTACCGGGTACCCCAGGATCCCACTATTCAGGTGAGGATGCAGGTAACATCATGCCCAAGGTTACATAGACCTAGTGTTCCTTAGCTTTCAAGTTAATTAATTCATGACCAATTTACCCAAGGTCAGTTTCTATGACTAGCTCTACTATAATGTCTTCAAACCAAGTGTAAAGTAGCATCACTTCTTGTTGATTTTGTAACTAATTGTTGTATCCAGGACTGCACAATCATTAAGTTTTTATTCATCAAGCTATATTTGGGGCTTCAAATTCTCCTTAATGACACAGTTCCCAGTGCTAGTTACCTCTCTAGCAAAATTGCAAAGATCCTTGTCTATATCCAAACTTAACCTGAGAAGGTCAATGGCAGACTAAAAGCATTACCAGAATAGAACTTCTTTAACCATCCTTCCCCCAAGTGATTGTGAAGTAAACATATTTTGTTTTGTCTGTGCTATCACATTTATTTCTATATGGACCCCATAAATATAATACCTTTATCTATTTTTTTCCTTAAAAAAAAAAAGTGCATTTCCTTCAGTATCTACTATCCAGACATGTTTATCATGTTTTTGTTACCCATATACTATCCACTTTCATATACTTCAGCATATCTAATTCTTCATTGTTTTGTTTTGCCTGGGCTCCTGTACTCATACACAAATATCCTGGCTGTTTCTCTCACCTGATCCATATTTCCTACTAGATTAGGTACAGTCCTTTCACCAACTACATCACCTATCTCAATACCCTTCAATATCAGTACTTTTTTCTTTATACCTTCTGCTACCTTGTTTACAGGATTTTTCTTTTTCTCTATATTAGAATCATCTACCTCCCAAACTTCTCTCTCAAAACCCTGGTTTCAATCAGACAAAACAGGGCCTTGAGCTGGAGCTTCTCTCACAGTTTTGATCCTTAGGCTATTAGCTATTAGAGGATCTCTCTCTCTCTCTCTCTATCCCTCCCCACCCACAGAAAGCAGGCCTGTGCAAAGTGGCTAGTATTCGCTTTGGATTTGGATTCAGCCAATTCGGGGGACCGTGATTCGATTTGATGATTCAAATCACTGTCCCAAATTGATTCAGCCAAATCACCCAGGCCCATCCCCCTCCTGCTTTCCTAGACCAGCAATGGCTGCCTTGCCTGCCCCAGCTCCTGGCACTTGGAAAAACAAAACCCAGCTCACCAGGTGTTGCCAGGTGGGGGGTGATCCCCACTGCCCCATGCTGCATGGGCGTCTCTGCATGAGCCCCCCAG
>NW_005842034.1:1692336-1696025 GCF_000455745.1 Alligator sinensis | reverse complement strand
TGGAGGAGCAAGGGGGGCGGGGTTGGGGGATCATGGCAGAGTCCCCTATGCAGCATGGGGCAGTGGGGGGAAGCAGGGATCACACCCCACCCAGCAGCACCCAGTGAATGGGACTTTTTTTTTAAAGCACCAGGAGCTGGGGCATGCAGGGGATGGGGCCTGGCAAAGGTCCCCCCATGGTCCCTTCCCCCAGCACCCTATGGCTGCCCCTCTGTGGCTAAGTCGAGCTGCAGTTCCCCGCTGCAGCCACCAGGGACTATCCGAATCATCAAACCTCTCTGAATCTTTTCCAAAGATTTGGAGAGCTTTGAATCAATTTGGACCTTTTAATTGGTCCCCTGATTCAATTCAGTTTCAGAGATTCAGTCACCAAATCAAGCCAAATCTCCTCCAAATCAGATTACCACCCAAAGCGTCACATAGCCCTACTGGAAAGGTATTGGTGGACATGTCTACGTGTTTCATTAATATGCAGCAATAAACTGCAGAGCTTATTTCTCTTCAGTTTATTGCTCCTGGGAAGCTCCCAGGTACATGGCTTATATGTGAAACCAGACTGTAGCACATTGATCCAGGTTGCAGCAGCCGTGGCCAGGAAGAGACCCAGGTGGTCAGCCTACCAGCCCAGGGCTGCTCCAACTGGGTTCATGACAACCTGCTCCCACCAATTGGTGCTGGGATGATGAGCAGTGGGTCCAGACCTTCTGCAAATGGTGGGCCACCCTCTGGGACATCACTGCTCAGCTGACCCCCCAACACTGTACATAAGGACATCAGCATGCAGCTACCCCTCACTCCAGAGAAGTGGGTCACCATCACAGTCATGAAGCTAACTACTAGGGCTGTACAAAATTTTGCCAGCTGTTTTGTCATTTCAATCTCAAAACAGTGAAACTGAAATGAAATGAAGGACTTTGAAACATCCTTGAAACAAAATGAGGGTAGTTAAACATTTTGAAACATTTCAAGTTTTGAAGCTGATGCTGGCCTTGCCTGCAGGGAAACAGAGTTATGAGGGGAAGTGGGAGGAGGGAGGAAGGACTGCTCTCCTAGTAACTGTGTAGCTGGCCAGAGACTGTGAACCTTCCCTGAGGTCCCTTTCAATCCCAGTGCTCTGGGGGAGGGATGGAGAAACAGCATAAAAAGCAGCAGCGTTTAAACAGGGCTACTTTCAGCCTTGCAGTCAGTTACTGGGCTATCTTCCAGAAGCTCAGCAGTGTTAGACAACAAAGGCTACAACCATTGATTTCCTACTTGCTAGCCTAGCAAGTGGGATTCAGCAATACCTTTTGCTTTCTTTGTATACCCTTTTATTTTATTATTATATTCATTGATTGATTTCTTTAAATGTACTCCTCCCCCCAAATCCTCTTTTTGTTTAGTCTATTTTGATTCTTTTCAAATCTGTGCTGTCTCTCTGTGTGCATTCCATTCAATGTGCAGGGAAGCACAGCATAATTATATTGCATATTATGCTATAAAATTTATATAGGAAAACACATACATACATTTATATTTTTTTATTTTATTTATTACATAAATACATACAAACAAACATATGCATATTACATAAATATACATACACATAATTATCTTAATATCTACATATTACATAAATCAGGTAAGTGAGAACATTACATTAGAAGAAGAGACAGCTTTTTCAGCACAGCAAGGCAAAGACAACACACTATGAAACACACCATGAAACATACTGGAAAGGCAGATGGCAAGCCTTGAGGGATGGGTGGAAGAGGGTAGAGGGAAAGCTGTAGGTCCCCCCCGCCCCACCCCAACCTGAGGTGCGGCCTCTTAGCTACAGCACACAGGCATGAGGCTTCCACTAGTGCTACAGGAATCAAGGAGGGGGGAGAAGTGCCAGTGCCACTGCCTGTGCCTGAATCTGTATCCCCTCCAAGAGTACCAGCCATAGCCCTCCCTCCCCCCACTACCACCTTGATAACAAGCAGCAGCACCAGCATGACAGTCTCCACCCCTGTATCACTTCCCATGCTGAGCCTTCCAGTGCCAGAGGAAGAGCTGGATCTGAATCTGTGCCCTAGCAAGGGAAATTCTGGAGAAGGAGGGGGAATCATCTGAGTTTGTGCTTCACACCCCTCATGTTTCCCATAGAGCCAGGTCTCCTTCCCCAGAAGGCACTTCAGAGGAGGCTGAGGTAGAGGTTGCAGAGGCAAGTGGCTCAGCTGAGTCTGCTCCTCCTGTTGATGTCCCTCTGCCTGCTGAGGAGGGGGAAACTGCAGCATCCACACATGTACCCGCACCTCACAAGTAAGCGGGTAGTGTGGTTTGGGATCATTTTGAGATGGCAGATGATCCCACATATGTTATCAGCCTGCACTACCAAAAAAAACCAGCCAGAGAAAGGGAACAAAACACATGATCACCACAGGGATGCTGATGCATCACTGCAGGCACGTCCCGCCCCTTGTCCATGCTCTCTCAGCCTGGCACCAATGGGATTGTGCCCAAAAGGAACTCCCCCCTCTTTCTCCAAAGTCCCCGTCCTCCCAAAGCAGAGGCAGGACACCCTGGAACAGTAGGGGAAAAGCAGATGGAAAGGGGGGTGCACTGCAAGGGCAAGCAAGATCATTCACAGGAAGCATTGGGGAGATGGTTGTGTGGATGGCCAGCCCTTCTCCTTAGTTAAGTGGCCAGGTTTCAGGCAGCTCAGGGCACTCGCGGCCCCATCCTACCAAGTGCCCACAAGCACCACCTTCAGTAGGAAAGTGGTGCATTTCCTGTATGAGGCATACAGGGAGTACTTGAGGGAAGTGCTGCACAAGGCAGGTCTGCAGGCGGCCTTACACTTCACCTTGGATACCTGGAGCAGCCGGGGTTGAGATCATGCATACCTCTCTCTCACAGGGGTTTAGGTTGTAGCCGTGTTGGACTAAGGACATAGGCAGACAAGGTTCCTTGGGTGAATTTGATATCTTTTATTAGACCAACCCAAATGGTTGGAGAATAGTTATTAAGCAAGCTTTCAGGTTCAAAAACCCTTCGTCAGGCTAAGGAAGCTTTAGCAGTTGGTGTGTGCTCTTCCTGGATGGAATGAAAAGTAAACAAGCCAGGGGCTGGGCTGGGCTGGGCTGGGCTGGGGAGTCAGTTGCCAGGCAGATTGTAATGTATCAAAAATCCAATGTCTATGTTTAGTCCATGATCTCTAGTATCCAGCAGGTTGATGAAATGGAGCTCATAGGCTCGTCTCTGGGAATTGTTGTGTAGGTTTCCCTTGAGGATCAGGACTGAGAGATTGGAGAGAGAGTGGCCCTCCTGTGAGAAATGTGCCCCCACCGGTAATTGGGTATTTCTGTCTTTGATGGATTTCCGGTGTGCATTCATTCTGGTGCGCAGTTGTTGTCTGGTCTCTCCTACATATCTTCCATCAGGGCATTTGGTGCATTGGATGAGGTATACTACATTCCTGGAGGTGCAGCTGTAAGATCCTGGGATGCTGATGGCTCTGTTGCGGGGTGTAGTAATAGTGGGGGTGGTGGAGATGTAGGGGCAGGTTTTGCATTTCTTGTCATGGCACGGTCTGGATCCTTTTGGTGTGTTCTGGGCTTGAGGAAGTTTGCTTCTGGTGATGAGGTTGGCGAGGTTCGGTGCTTGTCTGAAGGCTAGGATGGGTGGCTCTGGGAAGATCTTTTTAAGAATAGGGTCTCTGTCTA
>NW_005842034.1:1681972-1691806 GCF_000455745.1 Alligator sinensis | reverse complement strand
TAGGCTGGTAATGTCCATGGTGGCTAGGAGTGTGTTGCTGGGAAGGTGGTCTATGTTTTTAAGTTTCCGTAGCAAGTCTGTAGTGTCTTGGACAAAACTTGCTCTGTGGGTGACAAGCAGTTTTAGGATGGATTCAACGAAACCTGATATTTCCTCAGTTAGGGTCCCATGGTTGGATATGATAGGTCTGCCAGGGTTCCCTTGTTTGTGGATTTTAGGGAGCAGGAAAAAAGTCCCCGGGTTAGGTAGCGGGGGGGATCAAGGTCTGTAGTTTTTCTTGTAATCTTGGAACCGTCTCTCTCACAGGGCACTGGTGCAACCAGTCAGGCCATTGGTGGGATCCCCTTCAAGCTGAGGTCCACATGACAACAGAGATCATGGGGGCCATGAACCACTTGGTGCAGGGGTGGCTCATTGGGTATGGCAAGCTCACCCATGGGTTCATGCTCACTGACGATGGGGCCAATATGGTCATGGCAGTCCGTGATGCCAATTTTGTTGTCATCTGCTGTGTGGCACACAATTCCACCTCATAGTCAGGGATGCTTTGGAGGGGGACAGGGCTGCCAGTGACAGTGCCAGCACCACCATCAAGCTCTTTTCAAAATGCAAGGTGGCAGGCTACTGCCACCAGAGCATCAAGGGGGGAAAGATGCTACAGGACAAATAACCAGAGTTGAACATCCTGAAGCACACAATCATGCAGGATGTGGAGACTCAGTGGAACTCCACATTCCTCAAGTGCTCAAGTGGCTGGTGGAGCAACACCAGGAGATGGCCTTGCTCAGGGAGATTGAGATCAGCGGCCCCCTTAACAGAGCTGAATGGGATACCATCTCTCAGATCTTGGTGGTCCTCAAACCCTTCCTCAAGGCCACTGAAACCCTCAGCTCTGGTGATGCCCTTCTTAACCAAATGAGCCCCATAGTAAGGGAACTTGAGAGCCAAATGGAGAGCTTCCAGGGGATCGGTGTTCCTAGCTGGGGCAAACTGCTGTCATCAGACCTTCAGGCACCAGTGAGACAGATGAAGGAGGGCATCAGAAAATGGCTTGATCCTTTGTGGTCCAGTACGGTCCACATGCTGGCCAGCACATGTGGCCCAAAGGTGAAGGGCAGCATGTGCAGCAGTCAATGCCTGAATTAGTGGACGGAGGTGCTGGTGAAGAAACTCAGGGAGGCAGAACAGCGGAGGCAGGGGGACATGGAAGAGGGGGATCCACTGTCCCATGCCAGCACACCATCCACCAGCCAGTCTCCTCCTCCACCACAGGTGGTGCTGATGTGGGCCAAGGGCATGGCTTCCATGGTGGGGTCCAGAGGCAGCAAACCACACTATCGGGCAGGTAGTGCTCAGGCCTTGGTGGTTGCCTATCTTGCAGAGGATGTGGAGCCACTGCTGTGTGACCCCTTGGCCTACTGGGCAAGCCACAGCCAGATGTGGCCAGATCTGACCACGCTTGCCCAGGAACACCTGTCCTGTCCACCAACCAGTGTTCCAAGTGAGATGGTGTTCAGCATTGTTGGTGATGTACTGACACCCCATTGCACCTGCTTAGATCCTGGTTTGGTGGAGCAGCTGATGTTCCTCAAGGTGAACCTTCTGCTGCTAGGGTTCCCCAAGCTCCAGGTGCAGACAGAGTGAATGCCACCCTCCTCACTCCACCCACACCTATTTCCTCTTTTCATTTTTTAAAAACCATTTAATGCCCTGCTGTCAGAGCTGGAGGGGCACTCACTGCATCACCAGCCAGGAGGCGAAGAGCATGTCCCTGCTTAGCATCCATGCCAGGGCAAACCTGGAGGTATGAGCTGGGGCTATGGGAAGAGGAGACCCCAGGCACTGGGCATGACCACTACAACTGTACTCTGCCAGGGTCAGTAGGCCCATTGGGACTGCCAGCAGAATGGCAATCCCAGGAAATGGCAGGACCACGGATCTCCCTGGAGAATGGCAGGTAGGGGTGCCACAACTTCCAGCCACCACATGCACATGCACAGTCCTGGCTGGGGAAAGCCCAGACCTGTCACATCTTTGACAGACCTGAGGCTTGCTGGTTGCAGTGGAGTTGTGAGACTCCAGGTGAGCTCAGCTTATCTGCCTGGGATGCCAGCTTTCAGGCTGAAAAATCCTTTGTCAGGCTGAGGAAGCACCTGCAGTTTGTATGTGTGTGTGTGCTGTTCCTGGATGGAAGGAATAGTAAAGAAGCCAGAGGCTGGCCTGGCATGCAGTGCAGGCAAGGAAGCCAGTCAGTGAAAATGGAAATGGAGGCATCAGGGGGTGAGGGACAGGCTGGGGTGGGTGGGGAAGGGGGACTGTAGGAGCACAGGTAGAAGTGGAGAGGTATCTAGGGAGTCAGATGACCGGCAGAGGCTTTCTTGCCTGCATTGTATACCAGCCTCTGGCTTCTTTACTATTCCTTCCATCCAGGAACAGCACACACACCAAATTCTAGTGTTTCCTTGGCCTGACAAAGAGTTTTTCAACCCAAAACCTTGCTAAGATATATTTCTGTAACTATTTAGCTGGTCTACTAAAAGATCAGACTGACCCAAAGAACCTTGTCTGCCAGTCCCATGTCCTTAGACCAACACCCCTAGCACCTGTCCCCAGTCAGCTGACAGGAAGGAGACAGGGCCCTGGGCACATCTAAGCCCCAGGGCTGAGACTGGCAGGAAGAGTTCTTTGGCAGCTGCTGGAAAAGAAGCTCCTGCAGGAGAGGAAAGAAAGGCTCTGTCACAATTTGGCTGCCTGAGATGCTGCCGGTGCTACTGTGCTGCTGCTCTCACTAAGTTATTATTACCTATTGTTATTTAAAGTGGTGGACTGAACTGAGGCTGTAGGGGAGGAGGAGACCTAATTGGGGCACACTACCATGTCATACAGAGTCCTCAGCACCAGTACCTCAATCCTGGGGAAACTCTTTGAGAAGATCATCAAGGAGCACATCTGTGATGGGCCGGCATCGGGGATGATGCTCAAGGGCAACCAGCACAGTTTCATTAGGGGCAGGTCATGTCAAAACAACCTGATTGCCTTTTATGATCAGGTCACAAAAGCATTGGATGCAGGTGTCACCGTGGATGTAGTCTTTCTGGACTTCAGCAACGCCTTTGACACTGTTGACCACCCCATCCTCGTTAAAAAACTAGGCGACTGTGGCATTGATGCCTACACCGTCAGATGGGTTGCAAATTGGCTGAAGGGTCGTTGGAGAGTAGGTTTAGATTAAACATCCATAAGAACTACTTCATAGTTAGGGTGGCTAGGATCTGGAACCAACTTCCAAGGGAAGTGGTGCTGGCTCCTACCCTGGGGGTCTTTAAGAAGCGGTTTGATGCCTACCTGGCTGGGGTCACTTGAGCCCAGTTTTCTTCCTGCCCAGGCAGGGGTTGGACTTGAAGATCTACAAGGTCCCTACCAACCCTACTTCTACGATTCTATGAGTCTATGAGGGCATGCCTTAACACACACACAAAGTCACACATCACAAGATCTGCTTGTCAGCAGCTTGAGGTGCAGTTTCCCAGAAACCCCTGCACCTATCTCCTTGACACCTGGTAGGCTTCATGGCCTCAGCAGGTGCTATCACACTGGCAGTTTTCACCCTGCTCTGCCTTAACACACACACTTGACATGTTTTGCTTTCAAGAATTTGAGGTGAAGTTTCCCAGAAACCCCTGCATTTATCTCCTTGAAACTTGGCAGGTTTCATTCCTGCAGAATGATCTACCACACCTGCTGTTTTCATCTAAATATGCCAAAAAATGACAAAGTTATAGGCAGTTTCATGCTTCCCCATTATAGCCTATGGGTGAAACATCGAAACAGTGTCAGAACAGCGAAACAGTTTCAATGAAACAAAATTGAACAGTGCTTCAAAATGAAATGAAAATTGAAATGGAATGCTGTCCTGTCAAAGTGCAAAACAGAAGTCAAAATGAAATGGTGCTATTTTTCACAGCCTTACTGGCTACCCCCAGCAGTTACTGCTATGTCATTAACCAGTTCAGTGTGGGCAAGACCAAAGCTAAGGCGTCCATCCAGGAAGATATCCTGGCAAACCACTTCATCTGATTTGTCAACCCATAGGAGGTGGTCACCAGCTTCTCCCTCATGGGCTTCCCCAACAGCATGGGGACCATGGATGACACCCACATTCCCATCCTCTGCCTGGCCCAGGCCACCCAAGCATTCATCAACTGCAAAGGCTACTTCTCTGTCATCCTGAAGGGTG
Organism: Alligator sinensis; assembly: GCF_000455745.1. Taxonomy (NCBI): domain Eukaryota; kingdom Metazoa; phylum Chordata; order Crocodylia; family Alligatoridae; genus Alligator; species Alligator sinensis. Next base: position 1,687,569 of record NW_005842034.1, on the reverse strand, counting down.
TTGTCAACACCCATTAGTGCTGGTCCCCACATCATTACAGGATATTGAAGTCAAAGTGTACCTGAAGCTGGACCTCAGAACCCTTGACATATTTTTAGGTGTAGCCAAGAGCAGGGAGTAGGGCATGCAGGAGTTGGGTGAAAGCACTGATGGAAACAAAATTGGGACCCAGGACCTTAATCTGTACCTCCACCTTGTGGGAGCCTCCTCCCAAATCTTCCCCAAATGTAGCCAAGGCTTGTGAGTCCAGGGTCCCCAAAAGGGGAGACTGGGCCCCAGGGGTGGGGCCTTGGGATCTGGGGGCCCCAAGATGGAGTCCACAGCCCCCAATGTGGTGATGCCTCCCACCCTGCAGCATCCTCCACATTGGCCCAGCAACTACCTTCCACCCCTGCCCCTGCTCCCACCCCGCAGCTCTCTTAGACAGACAGCAGGTTTTAGATCACTCACCTGTCCAGTTCCTACAGGGTGGATGACTGTAACACATCTCAGGGGAGCCTGTTCCAAACCCTTGACACTTGACTTGTAAAGAAGTTTTTTCCTTATATCTTGCCTGAAGCAATCCTCAATCAGCTTGTGCCCATTATTTTTTGTCTTCCCTTGGGGGTCCTTGGTGAATAAATGCTCCCCAGGCTCTGATGTATGCCCTTGATATACTTATAGGCTGCCACCAAGTCCCCTTTGAATCATCTCTTCTCCAGGCTGAACAGTTCCAAGTCTTTCAGCCTCTCCTTATATGAACTGGTCTCTAGGCCTCTAATCATGTGCATGGCCCTCCTCTGGACTCTCTCAAGCTTCTCCATATCCTTTCTGAAGTGCAGCACCCAGAACTGGATGCAGAACTCCAGCTGTGGTCTCACTAAGGCCGAGTAGAGATGGAGGATTCCATCCTTAGACTTGCTCAAGATGCCTCCATAGATGCATGCCAGTGTTTGATTAGGTCTGCCAGCTACAGCATTGCATTGGTGGCTCATGTTCATTTTGTTGTCTGTCACGAAAACCAGGTCTCATTCAGATGCTAGCAAGCGTAGCTCTGCCGAGCCTATGTGTTGTGAATTATTTCTCCCCAGATGCAGCACATTACATTTCTCTGTATTGAATGGCATCTGGTTGAGGTCTTCCCACCTTGTGAGCCTGTCCAGTTCAGCCTGTGTTGACAGCCTGTCTTCAAGCGTGACCACACTCTCACATAGTTTGGTGTTGTCAGTTAGGTTTGCCAGTTCACTTTTAATACCTGAATCCAAATCGTTGATGAACATGTTGAAAAGCACTGGTCCAAGTACTGAACCGTAAGGGATGCTACTGTTCACCCCCGCCATGATGACTCATTTCCATCAATCAATACTCTCTGGGTCCTACCATGGAGCCAGTTACATTGTCACAGGCCCATAAAGTAGTCGAGGCTGCATTTTCCCAATTTTTTCATGAAGACTTCATGGGAGGCCAGGTCAAAGGCCTTTTTGAAGTCCAGATTTATGACATCGACCTCATTTCCCCCATCCAGGTGATGAGTAACCTCTCATAGACATTAGGGCTGGAAAGGACCTCATAAGATTATGGGTCCCACCCCCACTCCAAGGGGCAGGAAGTAAGGTAGGGTCAAAGGATCCCAGCAAGATAAATGTCGAAATGTTTCTTGAAAGTGTCCAGAGTAGGTGCTTGCACCACCTCTGGGGGAGTCTGTTCCAGGCCTTGGGGGCTCAGAGAGCAAAGAAGTTTTCCTTATGTCCAGCCTAAAACAGTTTTGCAGGAGTTTGTGACCATTGGACCTTGTCATCCCCTGGGGTGCTCTGGTGAACAGTTATTCCTCCAGATCCTGATGCACACCCCTGATGTACTTATAGGCTGCCACTAAGTCACCCCTGAGCCTGCACTTCTCCAGGCTGAAGAGCCCCATAGCTCGCAGGCTCTCTTTCATAAGACCTGTTCTCTTGCCCCCCTGATCATGCATGTGGCTCTCCTCTGAACTCTTTCAAGCTTCTCCACATTCTTCCTAAATTGTGGGGCCCATAATTGGATGCAGTACTCCAGCTGTGGCCTCACCAAGACCGAGTACAGTGGGAAGATGACATCCTGGGTCTTGCTCAAGATGCATTATTTGATGCAAGCCAGAGTTTTGTTTGCTTTGCCAACTGCGGTATGGCATTGATGACTCATATTTATCTTGTGGTCAATTATGACCCGTAAGTCCCTTTCAGTCATGGTGCTAGTGAGTGCAACATTGCTGAGCCTGTAAGTGTGATGCGGGTTTTTATTCCCAAGGTGGAGCACCTTGCATTTCTCTGTATTGAATGCCATCAGGTTTTCATCCACCCAACCTTGCAAGCCTATTGAAGTCGACCTGGATCATCAGCCTATCTTCAAGTGTGGACACTCTTCCCCAAAGTTTGGTGTCATCAGCAAACTTGGCCAGTCCACTTTTGACACCAGTGTCCAGATCCTTTATGAAGACATTAAAGAGTACAGGTCCAAAAACAGAACTAGTCACCGAGCGCCATGTTGATTTAGTTCCATCAACTACCACTCCCTGGGTCTGACCTCAGAGTCAGTTCCTGAGCCATCAGACTATGGAGTAGTAGAGGCTGCAGTTGCCCAATTTTTTTTTTTCCATGAGGACATCATGGGACACCAGGTCAAAGGCTTTTTTAAAGTTCAAATATATGACATCAACCTCTTCCCTTTTTTCTAGGTGATACATCACCTGGTCATAGAAGGGAATGAGATTGATCAAACAAGCCCTACCTGCAACAAACCCATGCTGGCTATCCCTCAGAATGCTGCCTTCTATTGGCCTGTCAAGAATGATTTATTTGCTAATTTTTTCCAAAATCTTCCAAGGGATTCAGGTCAAACTGACTGGCCTGTAGTTTCCCAGGTCTTCCTTCCTCCCTTTTTTGAAGATGGGCACCACATTGGCCCTCTTCCAATCTTCCAGTACTTCACCCAAGCGCCATAAGCTCTCGAATATCCTCACCAGTGACTGCATTATGAAGTCTGCCAGTTCCTTTAGCACTCTTGGGTGCAACCTATCTGGACCAGCTGATTTATGGGGGTCCAGCCTCTCAAGATGCTCCCTCACAAGATCCACGCCAACAGTGGGCATATATTTTTCTACACCCTAGTCATCCCACATCATGTTCAGCAGAGTGGTCCCTCTGGGCTGATGAAAAACTGATGCAAAGGAATCATTAAGCAGATCTGCTTTTTCATGGACATCTGTAGTCAGCTGCCCCAGCTGGTTTAGCAGGGGTCCAATGTTGCCCTTGTTTTTCTTTCAACTCCCCACATATCTGAAGAAGGGCTTTTTATTGTCCTTGATTTGTGTAGCCAGATGGAGTTCAGTTGCAGCCTTGGCTTTTCTAGTTAACTCACTGCAGGTGTGGACCAGTGCAGTATACTCCTCCTTAGCAGTGTTTCCTGTCTTCCATCCATTATAAGCCTCTCTTTTTAGTTGTAGGAGGTCCATGAGTCCCCTGTTGAGCCAAGGGGGTTATTGAGCCCTTTTACCACCTTTTCTATAGGTGGGGATGGACCCCCCTTGTGCTTCTAGAATCACTTCCTTAAGGAGCAACCACTCATCATGAACTCCCTTCCTTGTGAAAGCATGGTCTCTCAAAACCTCAAGAACAAGCCTCCTGATCTTATGAAAGTCAGCTTTCCTAAAGTCAAGGACTACTGCATTGCTGGCTGACATGCCTGATCATAGAAGGAAATAAGGTTGGTCTGGAATGACATGCCTATAATGAAGCCATGTTGGCTATCCTTCAGAATACTGTCTTCTGCTAGCCTGTCTGTAATGGATTCTTTGATCATTTTCTCCAGGATTTTACCAGGGATTGAGGTCAAGCTGATTGGCCTGTAATTTCCCGGTCCTCCTTTCTCCATTTGTTAAACATAGGCACCACATTGGCCTTCTTCCAATTTCTATGGCCCTATCATTGGTGAGGACATGGGACAGATTCTCATAGATTTCATAAACATTAGGGCTGGAAGGGACCTCAGAAGACCATCGAGTCCAGCCCCCTGCCCCAGGGACAGGAAGTAAGCAGGGGTCATAGAATCCCAGCAAGATAAACATCCAAATTTCTCTTGAAGGTATTCAAAGTAGTTGCTTGAACCACCTCTGGCAGCAGTCTATTCCAGACCTTGGGGGCTTGGACTGCAAAGAAGTTCTTCCTTATGTCCAGCCTGAAACAATCCTGAAGGAGTTTGTAACTGTTTGGTGTTGTCATCCCCTGGGGTATTCTGGTGAACAGACATTCCCCCAGATCCTGGTGAGCACCCCTGATTAACTTATAGGTGGCCATCAGATCGCCCCTGAGCCTGCGCTTTTCCAGGATGAAGAATGCCATAGCTCTCAGCCTTTCATCATAAGGTCTGTTTTCCTGATCTCTGATCATGCATGTGGCTCTCCTCTGGACTCTCAAGTTTCTCCACATCCTTTTTGAATCGCAGAGCCCAAAACTGGATGCAGTACTCCAGCTGTGGCCTCACCAAGGCCGAGTACAATGGGAGAATGACATCCAGGGATTTGCTTGAGAAGCATCTATGGATGCAAGCCAGTGTTTTGCTTGCTTTACTAGCCGCAGCATCACACTGAAGGCTCATGTTCATCTTGTGGTCAATCATGGCCCCCAAGTCCTTTTTGTTCATAGTGCTAGCCAGCATAGCACTGCCAAGCCTATAAGCATGCTGTGGGTTTTTCTTCCCAAGGTGGAGAACCTTGCACTTTTCAGTGTTAAACACCATCAGATTCTCATCTGCCCATTTCCTGAACGTGTCAAGGTCAGCCTGGATTGCTCTCCTATCCTCAGGTTTGGATGCTTTACCCCAGAGTTTGGTGTCATCAGTGAACTTGGCCAGTCTGCTCCTGATACCAATGTCCACATCATTTATAAAGATGTTGAATAGTGTTGGCCCAAGAACAGAGCCTTGAGGGACCCCACTGATCACAGGGCACCACGACGATTGACTTCCATCTACCACCACCCCCTGGGTCTGACCATGGAGCCAGTTCCCCAGCCAGCAGATTGTGGTGAAGCCGAGGCTGCAGTTGGACAGTTTTGCCAAGAGGTGATCATGGGATACCAGACTGAAGGCTTTTTAAAAGTCAAGATATACGACATCAATCTCTTCTCCCTTGTCCAGGTGATAGGTCACTTTTTCATAAAAGGAAATAAGATTGGTCAAGCAAAACCTACCTGCAACAAAGCCATGCTGGCTATCCCTCAGGATGCTGCCATCACCCAGTCTGTTAAGAATGGCCTCTTTGATAATCTTTTCTAAGATATTCCCCCAAAATAGTGGTCAGGCTGATGGGCCTATAGTTTCCCAGATCCACTTTCCTCCCCTTCTTGAAGATAGGCACCACATTGGCCTTCTTCAAACTTTGGGCACTTCACCAGAGCACCAGGAGTTCTTGAAGATCCGTGCCAGGGGCTGGGCTATGATGCTTGCCAGCTCCTTGAGTACCCTGGGATGTAAGCTGTCAGGGCCAACTAGCTTGAAGGTATCCAGCCTCTCAAGGTGTTCCTTCACAAGGTCAGCATTGATGGAGGGTAAGGAATCACTCTCTCCCAGGCCTTCCTGTCCTGTAA
>NW_005842034.1:1663268-1681833 GCF_000455745.1 Alligator sinensis | reverse complement strand
CAGGGTTCCGATGTTGCCCTTGCTTTTCCTCCAGCTCCCCACATATCTGAAAAAGGACTTTTTATTGTCCTTGATATTTGTAGCTAGTTGGGGTTCAGTCACAGCCTTGGCTTTCCTGGTTTGCTCCCTGCAGGTCCAGACCAGTGCAGAGTATTCCTCCTTGGAGGTGGATCCAGTCCTCCATCCTTTGTAGGTCTTTCTTTTTAGACATAGGAAGTCCGCTAGTTCCCTGCAGAGCCAAGGGGGCTGCTGTGCCCTTTTGCTGCCTTTCCTCCAAGATGGAATTGATTTAGCTTCTGCATCCAGGATCGCTCCCTTGAGGAGCAACCAATCAGTCTGAACTCCCCTCCCCTTTGGGTCGTGGTCCCTTAGGGCCTCACCTACAAGCCTCCTGAGTTTGTCAAAGTCAGTTTTCCTGAAGTTCAGGACTTCTGTATTGCTGACTGACTTGCCAGCTTTATGGTGGCTGGTGAAGCTCATCAGCTTATGATCACTGTCATCCAGCTTATCTTTGATCATCAGGTCACTGATTAGGTCATCCCCTGTAGCCAGTACCAGGTCCAGCAGTGCTTTACCTCTCATCGGCCCATCGATTTCTTGCATCAGGTAGAGCTCATCCATGAATATGAGAAAGCTTTGCAACTGCTCTGATTTGGCCGAGCACTCTTCCATGAGATGTCAGGGTAGTTCAAGTCTCCCATGACAACCACGCACCGGGAGCATGCAGCTTCAGTCAATTCCCTGGCAAACTCCTGGTCAAGCTCTTGATCCTGTGTAGGAGGTCTGTAATAGACTCCCACCATTGTGTCCCCTGTACTGTGTTCCCCATGGATTTTAACCCAGAGGGTCTCTGTGGAGGAGCAAGCACTGGCACAGAGACCCGGAGAACACCGCTTCCGGAACCGTTGTCTTATTAAGTTAGAAGCTCCGAGATTGGAAAAGGGGATGGAAACTTCAATGGGGAGAAAGACAGAGACTGGAGGAGAAGAGGAGGGGGAAGTAGGACCCCCGAGGAACTAATAGCTTGCCTGAGAGTGTCTGGCAACATGGGGAAGAGAATGGAGCTCCGAGGGAGAGGGGCAGATCCTAGATGAGAAAAAAGCCCCGTGGGAAGCGTCCTCCACTGGCAAATCTAGAAAAGAAAGAAAGAAAAGAGGAAAGTGGATTTTACTTACTTTCCCAGGCTTGGTGACAGTGACAGATAGCCCTGCAAGAGGATTCAAGGCATCAGTCATACACAGGATAAAAAGTAGACTCATAGGTTAGGAAGATAACAAGGGTGTGCATAGCATGGTTGGAACATAGAAGAACACCCTGGGAAAAGAAAGACAAGTGGACAAAAAAATTAAAAGAGATTTTGTTTATGGATACTAGGTCAGTTCATCCAAGTTAAGAGCTAGAGTATAAGGGCATACAAGAAGATACAAAGTTAATATAATAGATAAGGTTAAAAGGAAAGAAAGACACAAAGGAACAGCTTTTGCCTGAATGTAAAGGAAAGTTGAACATAATGATAAAAGATAAAAATAAAAACAAGTACTAATCAGAACTGGACTGTGTTTATATACATCTTTGAGTGTGGGCAAATATCTGGAGAGGTGAGTGAGATAGCTTACCCATAATACCCGTGAACCCCAAGACAGACACAATAAGAATGAGTGAACAAAAAGAGAGAGAGAGAGAGAGAGAGAGAAAATAACCCTCCTGACTAGTGATATCAAAAATCAGAATACTATAATAATTATAACATCCAAGATGTGGCAGGTGGGAAAGTTGGGGGTACCGACGGTTCACAAAATAACTATATAGGGACACAGGCATTTTAGGTATGACTACCACAGTCTCCAATCATCCACCCTGGGTGCAAATGTTGGCTTGCAGGGACGTGTAGCTTTCCTTGACGTAGAGAGCTACATCCCTGCCCCACTTGTCCACTCAATCTCTCCTGCACAGGGTATAGCCATCTATACCTGTGGCCCAGTCATGGGTGGAGTCCTATCAGGTCTCCGTTATCCCGATGACATTGTAATTATTTGTGTTAAGCAAGAGGACAAGTTCATTCTGTTTATTCCCCAAGCTCCTGGCATTTGTGTACAGGCAGGCAAGTGTCCATTTAGGACAAGTGTCCATTTAGTGTCCATTTGCCTTGCCCACAGCTTGTTCCAGGGCTGGGGCAGGGGTGGGCTCCCTTAAGTGCCTTGACCTGCTGGCTTTGCAAGGATTGCTCAGTGGGCCAGCAGTGGTGGTAGTCCCCCCATCCCCCAGCAGGCTTAGCTTAAAGCCTGGTGGAGCAGGTCAGCCAGTCTGGCTTAGAATAGCCTCCTCCCCAGCGGACAGAGGTGGAAGCCATCCCTTCCCAGCAGCTTGCTGCCTCTCTCACCAAAGAGTGGACTGTGGTCATGGAAGCTGAAGCTTTCCTGATGACACCAGCATCTCAGTCTTTGGTTTACTACTTCAATCCTCCTCTCCCTCCTCAGTTTGTAGCCCAAGACTGGGAGGATCGAAGAAAACACCACCTACACCCCCAAACCCTTTAGCCCCACTCCCAAATCCCTGTCCCCTTGTCCTGGAAGGTGACCGTGGTCTACCCTCTGCCTCGAGGGGGTGAAGGGCCTGGTAGTAGAAGTTGATCTCCCACTCACCATCCCTGATGGTGCACAGTCTCTGGACTGTGGCCTGGAGCTCCTCCAGCTGGTGCACCAGAGACCCCAAAAGGGAGCAGACCTCACAAGGGGAAGTGGCCATACTCCTGGACCCCAGAGCCTGAAAAAGTGTGAGGCAGCCCCCTTCATAGAAGGTCATGGTCTGCCTCTGAATCCTGGACTTTTTGCTGATATCATGCATGTGCCTATACTGCATCTTCATCCCCTTAGTCTTGGTGCGGCACTTTTCCCAGTCTCTTTTGTGGCCCCCACAGCTGCACATGTTGGGCAATGCACTTGAAGAAATGTCTGTTCCAGTGCCCTTTCTGAAACTGATTCTGGGTTCTCCCCCTTCCACAAATGGCAACGGCAGCTCTTATCTCTCTGTAGTCCCAGTTGTGTGAGTGGAGTTGGTTAGTGGAAGAGCATGGGACAGGGTCATCCATGGTCCATAGTGGTGATTGTGGCTTCTTGCCATCTGTGAGTGGGTGAGTATCTGGCTATGAGAAGCTGGAAGCCAGGCAGGAAGTCTGGGAGTTGGATGGAGTTGGCAGGATGGAGTCTGGGAGTTGGTGGTAAAGTCACCCTCACAATCTCAAACTTTTCATGGGCTTCCAGCAGCCATGTTTCTGGCAACTCCCTACCCCTTGGTCTGGAAATTTCCAGTGTCCTCTATCTACAGCACAGAGACAGCAAGCCAGGCTCCCCCTGTTCCTGAAGTGTCCAGGGGCATCAGTTTACTTGGCCCATCTTGGATGCTCAGTACTTCCCCCACCCTAGTAATCTGAGACTCTGTAGCTTGCAGCACCCCAGGTGCCCATGGCTGAGGTACCTTCCAGTAGTGAACAAGCCACAGAGGTCACAGGGTTGCCTCTGTGCAGGCCCAATCCTGATGTTCTGTCCCCTGATACCCTGGTCCACAAGAGGCAGACTGTGGACAATGGCTCCTGCCTGGAACAGGGGTAAATGCCGGGGTCTGGGTGGCAGGGTGCCTGGCTCTGGCTTCTGAGATGTGGTGTGAGGAAGCCAGGGTCAGGCTCTATGGGACTGTGCCTGAGCATGGGAGTCCCTGGCTGTGTATGTGGAATCAGGGTTGGGTTCAATAGGGCTGTTCCCATGTGAGGGGCCATAGGGGTCTCTGCCTGGGTAGAGGGCAGTTATGGGTTTAGATCAATTTCTGATCACTTAGACCAGTTTATGTGTAATGTCTGTGCCCGGCCTTTGTTAAAAGTACAATTATAATAAACCCTGTGAAATTAACAGTATTAACCTTCCACTCATATGATCTGGAAATTGTATATAAGAAAGTACCTTTAATAAGGCTTTAGATTTACATTGAAGCTTTTATTCACCCAAATCCCAAAGTGCTTCACAAACCATGTATGCATGGTGCTACTAAAAGGCTATTATACGTTAGATGGAAGGCAACAATCAAAGCAAGTCACAGCTTGAAGCAAAGAATGTGTGTATAGAAGAGGGGAATATCTGATCAGGAACACTGGTGCTTATTCATAATAAATCCACTGAAGATCTTTAGTAGCTAAAAAGAGCAGAAAGCATATTTTTTTAAGGATTAGTATGATGAAATACTTAGTTTTTAGGCATTGTAGCAATATGTAGCCCCAAATCACCAGCAATAACCATCATTCTAATGACATTTCATAATGTATTATCGTTAAGACAATTACAGTTTTGTTTTAAGTAGTAAACACATATTTTGGGCAAACAAATGAAAAAAACCCAAAACATTCTGCAACTGATATATATTTGGTATGGGTTGTTTTTACTGCCTGGAAGGCCTTTCAACTCATGTTGATATTAAAAAAAAAAGACAGATAAGAGTCAAGGAAACCCTCTACAACATACATTTCCATTCTCCTCTCTTTTGCTTCTCCCCATTCCAACCCCAGCTTCTGGCACAACCTATTACACACATGAGGACACACATCTCTTCAATTGCTTTATATCCACCCAATCAATCATTTTCTTGCCTCACAGCAACATGTTCACGCCAAACTTTTTCATCAGTGAAGAACAGCTAACTGTCTAAACAAAAAATATGCATCACTTCTATACAATGTAGGTGCACAACCAAGCGAAGGCAATGGGCATCTCATCATTATTATCAATCAGCATTGACAGAAGAGCATAACAGCATATTTCTATGACCATGGGAAAAAAAATCTTATTTTATAGGCGTCATTTCTGAACTTGCCCAGATAGACCTAAAAAGTGAAAAGAAGGAAAATTAATGCAAAATACTAAACCCATTTGGGGAAGGTAGTATGGTTAGAAAAAGCAGGACAAGACACAGTAAACTGAATTTCCACTATAGTTTTATTACCAATACCAACATAGCAAAGCCTTATGCACAACAGGTCTCAATCCAAAATATTTCTAAATTATTTTTAAATAGCAGTTTAGGGAGAAAACTAGGCAAAAGTAAAAGGTAAGAGTAAACTTTTCAAAACCAACAAACTAGGATCCAAAGCCATGTTTTTATAATGTCTTTATGTTAAGATTTTCAAAAGTAATTAGAAACTAAGAGAGACATGAGGCTCCAGAAAAGCTTTCCAACATTAACAACAGTAATTTGAAGATGTGGTTCATTAAAATTATGAAAAGGGATTTGTTGACAATAGTCAGTGATGCAATTAGACTGGATCCAGTGACCCAGAGTCCCATTCCAGTTCTATGTTAGAAAATTTGATTACCCACCGCTTCATATTATTGGTGGGTTTTACTGCCATTCAGCGTATTCCAGAAAGCAGGTGCCTCACACAAATAGTAATTCTGCTAACTTTAACATTTAACTCAAAAGCTTTTTAAGCTCCAAACCATACAACTATCCCATATGATTCGAGTAGAAATGTAACTGGATTGGTAAGCCCTGGCCTGGGCATGACAGTATTCTGTTAGGTACTCCCTTCGTGTCCACTTTCACTTGGACCTTTTCCTTAGGACAAGCAAGCAAGTTTTTTTTTTTTTTTTAATTTCACCAAGTGGGCCTTGTTTGGTTACTGCCTCCTGTTACCTCTAGCTTTTGTAATACCAAGACTATTTGATTCTGTTCACAAGACATTTCGAGTGGCTTCTTTATTTAATGCTCAGAAGTTTTAAACTTGCTGTCTCTCTTTCTAAGGTTGTGTGTCAAGGTGTTGGCAAAGTCTAAAGAACCATGTCATGTGAACTTTGCAAGATCAGTCCTACATTTTTCTTGAAAATATTTTTAGGCCTTTACATAATTCAGGTGCATCCAAAATTTTACACCAAGTATTAAATATTTTGAGGTGAGGAAGAAACAGAGAGATTAGTTCAACACCACATAGTTCCCAAAGAATCCCCCCAACTATACTATACTCCTGCCTCATCAATTGCTGCCTGCATGATCATCTTTAAACCAAACATACAAAGTTGTTCCCAAGGCAGGAAGGAAACGGAGAGGTGAAGGTAGTGTTGTTTGTTAGGCTGAATCTAATTAAAGCTTCATAGAAAAAAGTTTGCTATTGACTTAAAAATGCTACAAATAATTGATTTTTATATAAGTTATTATACATGTACACTTAGTATGACTTGTCTTTCTGTAGCCATTTGAGAAATCCCATTTTTAAGAAATACTACACAAATATTCACACAAAAGTGAAATGTATAGTCATTTCCTGACTGCAGTCTGATTCTAGGAATGATACTCACCTAATCAGGAAACAGAAACAACGTTATATGAATCATGAGACTAACGGTAACTAAGCAACAGCTCTAATAGCATATTTGGAATGCTTTTGAATAAAAAATACATTTGAGAATGACATGATTTGTTTGATTACATCTGTAAGTATACAAAAGGCAAAATCATTGTATACATTCTTTATGATCAATTATCCACTCAGTTCTGATTTCAGAAAAAAGTTACATAACACACACTTCCCTAAGTAGACACCATGGCCAGATCCAGATGTGAAGGCATGTGCAGTTTGTGCTGCCACAAACCTCTTTGCAACACCACAAACCGCATGCATTGCATGTTAAACCACGTACCCCATTGCTAATTTGCAGTGCTGGGGCAATATTTGCTACTGGGATTTCCCAGGAGCGAAAAAAAAATTAAAAAAAAAACCCAACAAAAAACAAAACATCGGCTCTTGCTCCCCCACCTCCACATGGCTGGTTGGGGCACAGTGCTCAGTGTGGAGGCCTAGCCCCACACTGGGGCACCCTATGCTCCAGCCATCCCCCTAGCACATGGAGCAGCTGGACAATGTGTCCCACTGCAAACTGCACCAGCAGGGGCATGCACTGCAGCACAAAGTAGCGGCACTTGTGCCACTACACTTTATGCCACTACTATCTGTGCTGCCGCAAACACGCGCCCCTGTTCATGTGGACACAGCCCTTCATAACAAGTTTTATCGCCCAGTCAATAAATCTGACTAGGAAAAAAGGCTAAAATGCAGGTTAGCTGCTCTCTATTCAGGTCCAGCTATATCCCAGTGCTGAATTATACAGATTAGCAGCAACAGCACACTAAATAGGAATAACTGTTTCTTGGGAAAATGTCTCAAAGTTTGAAGGGCAGTTGGCTTGTTTCAGGCTGGTCTTTCAACAGCATTTTAGGTGATTGCCTTATGGACACCAAGTTGCAACAGTGTAAAAATGTTGATGCCAAAGGTACAAAATTAAATACTTTGGTATTGTTTCTTGGGCACTGCACAAATTGCCTTTTCAAGTGGGCAGAAACTCCATCTTTGATAGGTTATAATCTTGAATACAAAGTAAAGTTCCAAAGTAGCTGTTTTCTAAGAGGACTCTTCCTGTTACATTTTGTCTCACTTTGCCCTTGTCCCCTGGCTCCTAGTTACTACACAGTTCCCTGATGCCTCAAGTCTGCATTCATGCTTTAGGCTGCAAACAGGTGTCACACTGATCTTGAGATAAACCATTTTATCCCAGGACAATATGCAACCACATGGACACCCATATCTGTTGTACTGGGGAGATAAATCCTAAAAATGTTTCCCTGATAAGAGGTAGTAATGGTTTATCCCAGGATATTGCAAAGAACATCTGTACAGATATCCTGGGATTTGCAATCTGTAAAGTTATCCTGGCATTTGCATGTGATACTCTTACTAGTAATAACAGCACTCGTAGAAATATGGTGGAGGTATTACTCTTTTTACTCTTCTCAGGACAAAAATGTTTCCTGGATAAGAGGTAGTAATGGTTTATCTCAGGATATTGCAAAGTACATCCGTACAGTTATCGTGGGATCACATCACTGAATCAATAGCAGACAAGCAGCAGTGCATTCAGGTGCACAGTATGCCCTGATTAGGAGAGCAATGTGTACATGCCAATCCTGGGATACTTTTTGCTCCAGGACAAGCAGGTACAACTTATCCAGGGACAAATGTAATGTCTCTTCCTAGCTTTAGGAAGTTATTTTTATCCAAGTGGTAAAAAAAAAATCCTCTCTGAACTAAATCAGTGTTCTGCAGCTCCCTTTCAAGGCACTACTATTCTTCTCAGGACAAAAGTATGAATGAGTACCTCTCCTCTCCCCCCATTTTTTAATGTTTCCAGTTGATTCTAAGTATATACTTTTGGCACATCACACTAGAATTTTAACCCCAATATGTGTTACTGCCCAAGAAACAAAACTGAAAGTTACTGAAGTAACCTCTGCTGGTCAGAGTCAGACTGGGGAAGACCAGGATCAACTGTAGCGTTAATGAGAAAAATACCAGTTACAAAAGAGTAACGTTTTTAGCTTCTGCCTGAAAACCAATGTAAACAGACAAGACCGTTACTTTCCTCCCAAGCCAAATGCATTAAGTGCAGTCCTTGCAACTGAGGAAAAGTATTACTTAATAAATTTTATATCACAGAACAAGGAAATGAAGCTGAATTTGAACTACAAATTCCATACACTGCTATCAAGTGCTTCCTTTATTAATATGATACAAGTATCCATCATGTGGGAGAATAAGAGATCTCTCTTTCTTCCAAACTGCATTTCTGCCTCTGTGCCCTAAAAAAAAAAAATCAATGAAAAAGAAATATCAACCAGAGGTTGGTGGCAAAAAGGCAGTTGCCAAAAGGGCATGTAGGAGGCAATTAGATTAGGAACTACTCGTTCTCTCATTTTCAGTGAGCATTGTGTAATAAATATCTTATTGGCCAGAAATAATTCTATCTAAAACTTGGTTGCAATCTATACAAAAACAATAAGCAGTTTCTCAGCATTATTGAGCTTTTGGAGCCAAATGTATTTCACAGATTTTAAAGTCTGAGCAGCCCAGAAAAGCCCATTATGATAATCTAGTTTGACCTCTTATAAACTATAGACTCTCACCCTTTTTCTTTTGCCACAAGCCCTTCTTTTGTCTTAGCTACAACATTTTTTAAAAAAGATATCTAGTGTTGATTTAAAGTCTTCAAGGGGTATTATATCCCTATATCACTGTGCAACAGTTAAATTTACCATTGCTGCTGACACCTTTGTACCTTATTTCTAGTTTGAATTTAATCTAGTTTGGCTTGCAACAATTGGATCTTATTTCAATTTTTTCTGCTTGAAAAAACAATAGAAATTTCTTCTGCACATAAGTACTAAAAGTCTATGATCAAGTTACTTTTTAGCTTTCTCTTCAGTAAACTAAATATATTGAGTCTCCTATGTCTCTCACTGGACATATCTACATGTGATGCTACATCACCATAGCAATGCACTATGGAAACATAGCATCCATGGGCAAAAACCATGCTGCTGCCGCTACATCACAGTAGCAATGTTTTCCCTCAGTATAGTGCATTGCTACGGTGACATAGCAGCTAAAAATCACCATGTGCCACTGGCATAGTGCAGTACGGGCTGTTACTGTGTCATTATTTAGTACTTCCAAAAGGAAGTACTAAATGATGGCACGGTAACAATGGCACTGTAGGGGCATGTGTAGACATGCCCACTAAGACATGTTTTCCAGAATTTGGATCGTTATTGTAGCTCCTAGTTAAAAGCTAGGTAATCCTTCACATCTTTACTTAAATATATATCCCAGACCTGGAGATATTATTGCAGTCATGGTCTCACCAATCCTATATAAAAAGAGTAATACTTCCAGCATATTTCTACTTAGTATTTCCCTATGTGTATATCCAAAGAAACCAGAGTGCTGTTATTTCTAGTGAGAGTATCACATGCAAACTTGAGGCCAGAATTTGGGTCCCAGCTGTGTTAAACAACACCTCTGCTTCACATAACACACTACTTTGCACATTTGCTTTCTTATATGTTTAGAACTTTAGAGTTAAGGAAGTATAAATAAAATAAGGCAGACAAGGTTCTTTAGGTAAATCTGATATCTTTTATTAGACTGTGACAGGGGGGCTGAAACACCCTATCACATGAATCCAAGGGATGAAGTAAAGAAAAGAAACTTACCAGGAGAGATCCTGGACATCAGGAAAGCAGTGGTGAGCCTGGGCAGGAAGGACGCTGCACCCCATCTAAGCGGGGGAACCAACTGGGGCCACGGCAGATCAAAGGCTGCCACAGCAAACCCAGCTGCTCCAGTTTGAGCCCCAGTTCAGGAAGAGAGAGACAGCCAGGAGAAAAGAAAGGAGTCATGCTAAAGGAAGGAAGAGGGAACAGCTGGGCCAGAGAAACAATGAATCATACGCTGCCATGGTGAGCCCAGCTGGCCCAAGAGGGTAATTTAAAGGGACACCGAGAAAGTGATTGGGGTCAGTCCCAGGAAGAAAGGAACAGAGAAGATGTGGAGAGAGAACAGTGAGAGCCAATGACCCCAGTGCTTGGAGGAGAGTCCCAGTGTCCAACCTACCTGGTGAGAACCAGTGATGAGACTGAGAAGACTTCCCCGTCAGTGAGTCCAACTCCAGGAGGTGAAGATAACTTCTTCGGGAACCTAGAAGGACCAAAGAGAAGGATGAGAAGTTCATCCCAGCCCTGAAGGTTAAGGGTGGGATCTTAACTGAAAAGTGGTTGTCTTGGGACCTGTGCAGGGAAGAATGGGGCAAGCAGCTGACATAGAGGGATACCCCAACAGAGAGTCCATAAGACTGGGACCAGAACCCTCAATCCACTAGACAAGGAACATCTGGTGTGGTTAAGACAGGGTATGGGGATGGTGGAGCCCTGCAAAGAGAAGCCAACCTCTTGAGTCTATAACAGATCTTTTGTCTCCCAAGAAAATTGTTTTGGCACCTCTCTAATATCAAGGCATGGCAGGTGATTTTCTGGGGACAGAACACATCCTATTCCAGCAAAGAGACAACTCGGCCCCAAACAGCATATCACCAACCTCTCACATTGACCAAATGGTTGGAAAATTCTTCTTTGCAACCTTTTAGGTACAGACACATTTCCTTGGGCAGAGGGAGCATCTGCAGGTATTTTGTGCTCTCCTGAATGGGACAGAAGCCAGTATAAAAGAATGCAGGTCAGTGAAAATGCAAATGCATGGCAGTGAGGGTCAGAAGGCGTGAGAGACAATGGGTGACAGACAGGTGGGGTGCGGGGGAAGAGAAACAGTGACCTGGTGATAGAATGTAGCTGGTAAATTGTAGAGAGGTTACCTGGGGTATCAGATGGTAGACAGGGTTATAATGAGCCATAACTCCAATGTCTATATTTAGTCCATGATTTTCTTTGTATCCAGTAGATGAATAGAGCATAACATGTGCTGCTTCTGCATCTTTAGAAATATGCAATCACATTGAAGCAGAAAATACTGTCTTTTTAACTCATAAGCATTTAAATTTATTTTATTAGTGGTTTCACTTAAAATCTAGATCCTGAACTCCTACTTCAACTTCCCCACTTGCTTTTTTGCTTTTACCCTTATTACAGTGTAGTCATCTCATCATAGCAGTATCCATAATGACAGAGAGGACCTTAGTAAGCAAAGTAATGATTTTTGCAAACTCAGTCTGAGAATTTTATGCCTTCGTAGAAAAATGAATGAAATATCATTAGTAAAAGATGGGAAAGCAATATTAAGAATTAAGTAATATACTTTCCCTGAGCAAGCAGTCTGTCGCCCAGTGAGAATCATTTAGTGGCTCTTTGTTAAAGGGAAACTGAACTTGGATTTCTTAGTTTGTATCAAGAATGTCAGGAAGATTAAAACCATGATTTGACCCAAGACCTTGAGCAAAAGAAAAGTCTCATTTATTCTTTGTTTCCTGGCATTTCTCTGTTCTTATGTTCTGCCTTTGGGGATTCACTAACAACAAGAGAGATTTGTCCACCTGTGTGTCAACTGTGGGGCAAGAATGACAAGGCTGGGAAAAGTATAACTAGAAAGCACACAATAACCTTTGATCCCTTACAAAAAAAAAGGAAAGAAAAGAAAAGAAATCCAACACATGTGTCTTGCTAAGGAAGAGATGTTGTCTTGATCAAACTCCTGGAAAGACAGTGGGAGAGTTTACAAGTTTCAGTTCTGCATTAACAGTATTTAAGTATTAATGAACATATACTGTCATGTTTTTAGAGCGCAAAGAATTTGTGTTCTTGTGCTCAATATAACCTTTCCTTCATCTATGAAATAAATCAAGTTCTGTAGAGATGTGACCACTGCTTTACCAAGTGAGGTATTAGAAACAATAATCTCAAAAGGTAATTTACAAAGGACTCTCTAGCTTTCACACCAATCTCAAACCCTTCAGGTGCATCTACACATGCATTTAATCCAGGCTTAGTTTACTTTGGTGTAAGGTACTTTGGAATAAGTGCTTTTGGGCAAGCATCTACACTTACAGGAATTAGGGAGCAGATTTGCTGCTCTGTACCAAGTTTTCTGCAGCCCTGCATTGGGCCTCTGCCACCGCTGGGGGGGAGCTCGAGGCTATGCTAATGTACAATGTCCCCCTACCCAGGCAGAAAGGAATTCCTGGCCCAGGCTCCCCGATTAGGGGCAAAGGACTTGGCAAGAGCTGAAGGGGAGGGGCAGGTCCCTGTTAGTTGGTCCCAGCCCCCTGCTCTCTGCTAGCTGCCCCACTGGCAGATTGAAGCAGGTGGCTGGGACCTACCCCACCTCTGCAGCTCCTCCCAAGCCCTGAGCCTTGATGATCTGATCAGGCACAGGGCTGGGACTTGTCCAAGGCTTGTTCCCCACCAAGGTCCATGAGTGCAGAGCTGGGAGGGGACCACGCTAGTAGACTTTCCCCACCCAACTCTGTGAGTGTGGAGCTGAGTGGGGAACAAGCTCCCTAGCCTCTGCCCCCTCCCCACTGGGCTCACAGAGCTGGGTGGGGAACAGGCACCCACCTTGCACCCACCAGCAGGGAGCTCCCAGTGCCAGCTCCATGACCATGGGGCCAGTGATGGGAGACTCATCTCCCAGCACTGTCTCCACAACTGCAGGGGTGGTGCTGAGAGACCCTCATCTCCCAGCAACGGCTCCACAGCTGCAGGGCCAGTGGTGAGAGATAAGTGTCTCCCATTCCCTGATCACAATGGCAGAGCAGGGGCTGGCAGATAAGGATCTCTCAGCTCCTGCTCCCCAATCGCAATCTCAGAGCAGGGGGACATAGTCCCCACTCAGGGGCCTGTGGTGGAGCCCACCCCTGCAGTAGGCACCTCCTGAGGGCAGAGATCTATCTCCTTCCCCCTGGTGGATGATTGACTAGGAGCAGGTTTTGCTCTCAGTCAGGCACCTACATGAGTTCTACTGTGCCATTACTTATTTAAAGTAAATTTGCTACTTGCATTTGCAGGTAGAAAATTTACTTGGAATTGTGGATGTCACTTCTCAGCCTCTTGAAGGCTAAGATCAAGTGTAGCATGTGCATGTGTAGACACACATGCTTACTTTGCAAGAAACTATGCTAATACACAGTTAAGTATCTTGTGTAGATGCACCCTTCAGGTAGGCAACCCTTCATTAAAATTTTTAAAAAAATTGTACAACTTCTTTATCTTCTAAATGGGGAAAATGTATTGATAATAGTAATGATAAGTCATCATAATCTATTGAAATACATGTTTCATGAGACTGACAGATAATACTTGACCTTGAGGATCAGTGCTTCAGAAGATTTTACTATACTTGCACAAGACTGAATATCATTTCAAGTAACACCAACCACAATTTTTCTTTCACCAGAACATCTACTAGATGCTACCTTGTAGCATATTCTCCAACTTCAGCTGTCTTGGAAACCTGTAAAAATTGCATTTTTTTTTTTTTTTTTTTTTTTTTTTACACTGAACTCATGGAAACCACAATTTGTGTGTGTAAAATAATGTAAACTACAATAGCAAAATATTTCTGAATGTGTATTTTTCTAAGAATTTTAATCCACTACAAACTCTTTATCAAGTCTTAGGTTTGTCTGTAAAGAATCATGGGCATTTATGGTACATTATGAATCATAATTAACATGACTGAATAAAATAATACAAAATACTTTATCCACAACATATAGATGTCATGAAATACAGTTTTAAAAACTACTAGATTTTTGTATTAAAAATAGTAGAGAACCTTTGAGAGTCTTGAGTGGTATCTGTTCAAAAGAAATGGGGAAAGCAGGATGTTTAAAAAAGCCTGATGATGTTAATCATAAAAATAATACTTGACTCATGTAACAGTTAACATCAGTAAGTCTTAAATGAGTTTGGAATGTTTAACTAATTATTGTAATGGAAAAATATCCACTTTTATCGTTGGTGGGAGGAACTCAGAGAATAGGACCGACAAAAAAAGAGCACAAATTTAAGGCCATTTATCATATTGTTCTATTATTTATCATATGCTTATAAAACATCATGAGTTGTGTGTTCCATCATGAAACATACAAATAGAAGTTAATTTTACTGAATTTTACAAAAGCACACATTGTACATAACCTGTTTGTGTTGCCAAAATAGGAAAGCATTTTAGCTGAAGCAAAACCTGAACTCCCAGAATTAATCATTTACAAAAGAAGTCTCTTAAACATTCTAACTCAGTTAAAAATAATCTCTAAGAAAAGCATTGTTTGGTGAAGGGTGATAGATATAAATTACGAATTCTCCACAGGTTAGATGATGAGGTAGGACAAACAGTACATGATATTTAAAAGAGATAGTAGTAGTCATTTTGGAAACCTCTGACCACTGGCCCTAAATTTCACCATTCTTCATTTTTCAAGCCTAGTGTAGGGATGAAGTATTTCCTGGTACAGGCCTAACCCTGGAAAAAAAAAACCTAATCAAATAATTGGGTTGCTCCGACTTCATGATTAGATATATCATACCAGTCCACAGTCTTCTAGGCTAAGTACAGACAGTCAAAAAGCCTGAGGCTGAATCAATTCAATCTTTGCAGGTTAGTCTAAGCTGTGTATATTGAACAAATGAGAGAGAGAGTGAACAGACATTCACTTTTGATTCCAGATATGCATCCACATCCTTGCAGTGGCCCAGGCCAGAAACCATGGGGTGGTACAGCATGGCTTCTTGCTCATCTGGAGCAGACATCTTGGTCCAAGACTAGACCACCCACCCGAGAGGCAGGGGATTGCAGGGAAAGTGAAAAGCATCCTGGGAGGCTGGGAAACTGTGCATTAACTTGAATTTAAAGGGGATCTGGAATAGAAGTTCAATAAACCAATCTAACCTAAATTAGGTAAGTCTGATAATATATCCATCCACCCTTGCTCCAGCTAGAGAGAAGAGAAGCAGGCAGCACAGCACAGCACAGCCAAAGGCTGTAAAGCATGCTGGGATGCAGGGGGACTCTGGTTTAACTTAAACCAGGAAGGGGTCTGGGACAGAAGTTCCATAAACTAGTCTGACCTCAATCAGTTAAGTCTGCTATATTGAATCAGATTTATCTTAAACCAGTTTTGGCCATTTTGAAATTGGTTTATGTGCAATGGACTTCTGTCCTGTTACAGGTTTAAACCAGTTTCTGATCACTTGAACTGGCTTATGTATAACTTCTGTCCCTAGCCACATTGATAATATGGAGAGGCTATACTCAAAAAATATAAAGGCGCCCCAACATGTTACATAAATAGCATCAGTGCTACAAGTGCAGCTAATTTAAGGCACCACAATGTGGCAAAGCAGCCACAGAGATAGATGTTCCACAAAAAATGTGGAACATCTTTGTGTCTCCTTTGGATGGCTAGAAGGCAGGGTATAGATGCACCTTTATAGACTAAGTAACTAAGATACAGAGCGCATAAGATTTCATAAACCCAAGTTCACTTCATTAGATGCTGTGAAAGGACATGCAGAAAGCAGAGTATAAGAAGGGGAAAGAAATTAGAATACAAAAGACAAGGGAGCGGAGGGAGACAGACAGATAGATAGAGGAGAGACGATGAGGGGGAGGAGGACAGAGCTAGAAGATAAAAGCAAATGAGCAGTAAACCCATAGGAACAAAAGGGGACTCAAAAGGTAATCCAGCTAATGAGATAAGAATCTGTAGTCCCTGTTTAAATCATGTTTAACACAGTCCAGTTTGTGGATCATTTCTTGCTCTGAAATTTCTCATTTAAACTATTTAAAAAAAATTTTTTTTTTTTTCCTGAGAACAGCAATCCTGAGGTGGGTGATAAAGTATCTGGGAAGGCTGAAGAGTTTTATCACAGGCTTTTGTGTTTTTTGGCAGCTGATGTCAGATTGGTGTTCATGGTGCCATTATATGAACATGTAACATGCTTAGTGCAGGTTACAGTATGCTGCTGATTATCAAGCATCAGCATTGAGGCAGGGTCTCCAGGGAGGCTGGGTTGAAAAGTTCTCAGGTAGGTAGGAAAACCTTCTATTTAGAGACAACCATAGCAGGGTGCAGGGCCTGGGGCCAAGCAGCCCATGAGGGGTCCGGACATGGTGGGGGCGGGGGTGGGGGGAGGGATGAGGAGCTGGACACAAAGCTGGCCTGGCTCCACGGGGCTCCCCAGAACATGGGGCCTGGGCAGTTGCCCACCCCCCAGGGACGGGCCTGCTTCTATTGATAATGCAGAGACCCTATATTCAAACAACATAACGTTCCAGCTAAATAAGGCCCCTGGCAGATGTTACCTAAATAGTAGCAGTGCTCCATGTGCAGCTGATTTATGGAGCCTCCTGAGGGGGCTGCAGGGCAAGGCACTTTAAAATGCTAGTTTACAGGGAATCCCAGGGCTCCTGGGACATGTGATCCTACAGTTGTCTACTTTACCTGAAGTTTCCAAAATGCAAACCTACATGAGGGGTTAATTGTGCAGTAGCTTAAAATACTGTGCAGTAGCACGTCACAGCATGGACAATGCTA
The DNA here is from genome assembly GCF_000455745.1 of Alligator sinensis. Taxonomy (NCBI): domain Eukaryota; kingdom Metazoa; phylum Chordata; order Crocodylia; family Alligatoridae; genus Alligator; species Alligator sinensis. The sequence goes on along the minus strand of NW_005842034.1, from coordinate 1,664,917 downwards.
GTAAGCTAATGCACAGTATTATTAAGCTAATGTGCAGTAACATCACTAACAAGATGTTTGCCTGGGCTACTGAACAATAAACTCCAGTTACTGCACATTCATTTAGTAGTTCTATAATCAAGTACTAAATTAAATGTGCAGTAATCATTGTGCATTAATGAATGTGTAGATGCACCCAAGGAGTTGCAAAAGTGCTGGTATGCCAGAACCCCAGGAACAAGGAGAGACTCTCCAACCAAAGGGTCCCCATGTACTGGGATGTCAGAAAACAGTGTGCAGCTTAGCTGCACACATGGTTTTTAAGGTCCCCATATGCCAGGGATATCTAAAAACCATGTGTGCAGCCCAGCTGAACACACAAGTTTTTAAACATGTCAATACAAAAGGACCCTGGGGTCAGGGAGCCTTTCCCTGCTTCCAAGGTCCCTGTGCACTGAGATGACAGTAAACTGCATATACAACAACTTTATGCACAGTTTTCAGATGTTCACTGGGACCCCAGGGTAAGGATAGACTCCCTAAGGGAGTGTGAGCCCTGGCAGGAGAGCCCATAGGTTTACAGCTTCAGGGAGGGAGGCGGGGGAGAGAGGAAGAAGTTGATTTATTCCTCCCCCAACCACTACCAGCACTTGGAAACCCATGCTCTGGACTCCCTGGTGGCAGTGATGAGACTGGGATCTGATCACCAGTCCCAAAAATCAAGCATCCTGCCATGCATGTGTGTCATGGTAGGAGGCATGATTTTTGGGACTGGGGATCAGATCCCATGCACTATTAAGTGAACATCTGCTAGTCCCTTAATACATAAACTAGTTGTTTTGTCTTGATTGTATGTTATATAAAAGTGCCCTAGGTACATGTTCATTTCCCTGAAGTCCTTAGTATCTTTTTCTAGACCGTAGGTGATCAAGACAATAAAGAAATTAAATTAAATATAAGTATAAGTTTCCATTTTATATGTGAAGTCTCTATCTTCTGTCCTCTGCCTGGGCATCCCATGTTGCAACTGTATGAGTCACGTACCCCTCCCATGTAAATTGGTTCCCAGATGAATGAGTGATTGGGAATGATTTAAATACAATGGTAGCAGGCCTCTACTGAATGGCCTGTAATGACTGGGCCATCACCTTGCATTGATTTACCCAGGAACAGAGACAAGACCAGCATTTGAAAGACAAAAGACCCTGCAAAACCAGCAACTCTCACCATTCCAGACACCCAAAAGTGCACATCCCTCCATGGAGCACACATGCTCAGTACGCCAGGGGCTGACCCTTGCCTGGGCATTCCTCCTGTCACTAGGGTCACACAAGGTCTGCCCCTATAAAAAAGGGCAGTGAAGACAGACCCAGTGGGAACATCATTTCAATCTGAACCAGCACCATGCCACACAATTTATCGACCCAGAGGCCCTGCTGGCAACCCACCTCTGGACAACACCTACTGGACAAGGACCCCTTCCTGCATGGATAGGTACATATTACTTGCACACCTCCTCCTACAGTTTGAACTCTCTCTCTCTCCTCCTGGACTTCAGTGGACTTCAGCCCCTGCATCAAGCATCTTTAACCCCTGCTGTCATTGTGTGTCTGTGTGTGTGTGTGGGTGTGGGTGGGTGCAAGGGAACCAATTTGGAATTGAGTCACCAT
>NW_005842034.1:1661372-1662852 GCF_000455745.1 Alligator sinensis | reverse complement strand
TTGTCTTTTAATCAATTAAGATCAATTAACCTAAAGTTACCCCCGAGCCTCAATTCTTCAGCCCAGCCCCCTATAGTCTACCGGTTCTAATCCTGGTCCCAGTGACTTTCATTTCCAGTAACTTTAACTCCCTACACTTCTACTTTCTTACCTTAACCTTTCCCCAGGTATCCCAAGTACACCAAGCACATACATACATACACACACATCACAACACCCAACTTAGGAACTCACCTGTGTGTATGTGTAGGTGGGTGGTATGTGTGTGAATTAGCGAATAAACATATAAATACACATATATAGATATCAGAGTGTGTGAGAGAGAGAGAGAGAGAGAGAGACATGGTGTGCATGATATACAAATTAGAGATCTGTGTCTAACTTTTGGGGTGTATAGTGTAAGTGCTTGAATTGGTGATAGGTATGCATGTGCCTAGGCTGGTTTGGATGTGTATGTGCCTGACCTCGTAGTGTGTGTCTGTGTATGCACCTAATTGATCTGTGTGTGTTTCGTATATGTGCAGTTGTGTCACATCCTCCTGTCTAACAGGGCAATATTGAGATCCTGAGAGTTGGCCTCACCCCCCAGGGCAACAATATTTGGATCTTAAAAAACACTGGATTTGCAGCTGAATACAAAGGCTTTAACCTGTGGCCTAGGAGAGCTGCTGACCACAAGGCAAAATGATATCTAAGCCAGTTATTTGCTTATGCTAAGTAACCATCTTAACTGTGTCAACCATTTTCTGAGAAAAAGCAGCAAGTGAATCTGTGTGAGTCTATGTGCTGTGTGACAAACATTACCTAAGTTCTAAAAGAAAAGTAGCAGCTTTCTTTTAAGGGTATTATGTATCTACTAGCTAATTTAAGGGTTGGCAATTCAAGTCACGGTATTGTGTTCATAGTTAGAGATGGAGAAGGCCATCCCTATACAATATTAGAATATAAGTCCTCCCTGGATACAATTAAGTTTCAATTAACTGATCAGAGCTGGTCTTAGCCACAGGCTTGAAGGAATGGTGACTGTGCAATATGAGGAAATAACAGAGGTGCAAAGGACATTACACACAGGCTAGGTATAGACATTCAAATAGCCTGAGACAGAATTGATCTAAATTACATGGTTTTCTGTAAGCGGCATAGTTTAGATCAGTAGCAAACAAGAACACACATTTGACCTTTGATGGGAAGGGGAGGGGATCTTAGACCAGGTTCCACCATTTTTAAACCAGTCAATCAGTCTGTGCACACCAAATTTCTGTTCTGTTATGGATACAGACTTGTTTCTGATGACTTATACTAGTGTGACGGCGGCATGCCGCCATCACGGGCACAGACTAAGGGCAGGAAGGGTTGCGGGGCGGACACAACCCCGAGACAGAGCCCCGGGCAGGGTTACTTACCTCCGGGAGAAACGGCGGCGTCAGAGCCGAGACCGCGGCAGCAGCTGCAATTAACGCCGGGCCAGCTGGGATTACAC